>NC_077227.1:655348034-655948034 GCF_027887165.1 Monodelphis domestica | reverse complement strand
CCTTTTGAAAAATAAAAGGCCATTCCTTGTGCATCACTTAGGAAGCTGTTCCTAACAGATGGCAAATATGGCATCTCTGAAGAGCATTCTTTAAACCAACCTTTAGAAGTAGTAGGTCATAACTGAGTACACATTTGTTAATACTCCATTTAAACTCCAAACTCAAATGTTCAAATCACTATGTTTTACTAAATCCACAGCTTTAAATTCTGGACCTTTAATCAATTAGGTGATAGAGCAAGTGTATTCTCCTCCTAATAAACAATTTACTTCTTTATCAATTTTTTTTCTTTTCTGAACAATTCTCTCATGTACACAAATCACAAACAAACAACCATAAAGATTTTAAACAATTATGTTTATACAATTAGAGCTGAAATTATTTTTAGAGATCATATCTTCTAATCCTTTCATTTTACAAATGTAAACCTGAGAACCAAAACCAAATTAAATATTATATATGTATATAAAATTTTGAGAGATGACACACTCAAGCATCTCAAAGAAAATAATTGAGAACTGTAGGTATGATAGAGGTTTGGCATGATCAAACTTCAAATGATATTGTTTACTAGAAAAGCTACTTGGTAATTGTTCAATAAATCCAAGAATGCAAACTACGAGGAGAAGGAATCACTACTAAGCACAAACTGTATTTTTTAAACTAAAAAAGCAGTTTTATAGAAATTCTATTCTGAGATGAGCACCTTATATCGAATGACAAAATAAACTCTAAAGAGATAGAGATCTTTAATGTAAAAAGTCACATTTTTAAAATATTGGAGAAAATTCATAATGAAACAAAGACTAGAAGACAGAACAGTTAGTGCTTGTTATATAAAATCTAAAAGCCTTTGTACAAACAAAATTTAGTATAATCAGAATAAGGGATATTTTTGGGAAAATATATCAGACATTTCTGATAAGGTTCTGATAACTGAACTAGAGAATTAATAGTTACTAACAAGAGCCATTATTCAATAGATAATTAGTCAAATGACTTGGACAATGAATTTCAAAAAAGAAAACTTAACATTAAAATGTTCCATATGACTATAAAAACAGAAATTCAGAATAAAATAGTTTTGTGATTTTACCTCAAATACTAAAATTGGCAAACATAAAAGCTAGAAAGTCAAGTTTGTAAGAATTATGGGAAGAAAGACATACAGATATATTTTTTGGTGTGACTGTGAATTAGTCCCACCATGCTGGAAAACAAATCGCATGGATATTAGAAAAAATTTTGCCCTTTAATTTAGTGATACCACGAATGGGCATTTTGCTTAAGTCAGTCAAAGACAGATGGAAAGGTCATTTCATATGGGTATGGGTATGGGTATAGGTATGTGTGTGAACACAATATTTTCCTAATGGAACTTTTTTGTGGTAGTAAAATAGAAACTGTGTATCCATTGATTAGAAAACGGTTTTCTTGTTGCCTTTCCCATTTAATAGGGGAGCTTTTTCAGAGCATAGACTATTTGTCTTTCTTTGAATCCACAGGCTTAGGACAGTGCCTGGCATATAGTAAGCACTTAATGAATGCTTGCTGACTTCTTGATATATGAATAGAAGGAAGGAAGGAAACAAATATTTTTATATGTCTACTATGTGCCAGGCACAAGACTAAGCAATGGCACTTATTACACTATGAGAAATAGTTAATATGAGGAATTTATAGAAATGTGAAAACTATATATATATATACATATATATATATGTAATGACTACAATAACACAAAGGAAAACAATGCTAATAGAAAACAGATGACTTCTATCACCAGATCCATCCTTTCCTTCCCTCCATACCTGAAAACCTTGCCATAGGGACACCTAGGTGGTTCAGGGGAAAAAGAGCCAGGCCTGAAGACAAGAGGTCCTGGGTTCAAATACTTGTAATTTACTACTTTTTGTAAGTTATTCTTAATATCAATTCTAAGCCAGATTGTATTTTAATTAAAACTTTTGTTAAACCTTGCCATTATCCTTCATATATTACTCCTTTGCTCCAATCTCTGATGTAAATATTCTCCTTATCATCCTCCTGATGTGGTTCTTCTTGCCAAAATTAATCCCTCCAGTTTGGTTTTTGGTCCCATCCCTTCCTGCCCCTTCCCGGAGCTTACCTCTTCAGAGCATTCTCCCTCTTTCTCTTACCTCGAATCTTTCCTTATCCACTAGCTTCTTTCTCATTGACTTACAAACAGGTCTAGGTCTTCTCTCCTTTAAAATAATCCCTCATTTTTCCCATTCTCTCAAGCTAATTTTCCTCTCTAAGAAAAATTCCTAGAAACGGTTGTTCAGAAACATCGTGTGTTTAGCCTCCATTTCCTCATTTACTATTCCTTAGTCTCTTACAATCTAATTTATGACCCAAAACTCTAGTGGAGTTGTCTCCAAGGTAATAAAAAATTTCTTAACTGCTAAAAGAAATACTTTTTCTTAGGCTGAGATTAGAGAAGGTAAATTTAGAAATTGTGCTGTTGTTCAGTTATTTCCAACTCCTTGTGGGCCCCGTTTTGACACTTTCCTGGCAGCGATACTGGAGTGATTTTCCATTTCCTTATTCAGTTCATTTGACAGATGAGGGAACTGAGGCAGATAGGGCTAAGTGACTTGCCTATGATCCGAAGTCTAGTAAACATCTAGGCTAGATTTGAATTTCTGTCTTCCTGACTCTAAGCATTTTATTTATTTATATTTCTGCTTGTGAAATAATACAAACTCCTTGAGGACAGGAACTCTTTTGTTTTAATCTTTTTTTGTAACCAATGCCCAGCACTATGTCTTATGCGTAGCAATCATTTAATAAATGCTGAGTAATTTTTATCAGAACCCTGATGATTAATCTTTTGACTCCAGGGGTCTGGTGATAAGAGAGAGCAGCCCTCTTTTCTAGGTAGAGAGAAGGCATACCAGTGGGGTGGCATATGTGGCCCAAATAGCATAGTTGTTATATTGATTGCTTTTATTTGATCTTTTTTTTTTATTACTAAAGAGGCCTTGGTTTTAGGGGGAGGATGATTATAAAGGAGAAAGTATAAAGGCATCAATAAAACCTCAAAAGAGTAAAGAAAGAAACAGGCTTAGAGAGATGAAAACAACTTTCTTAAGGCTACATACATAATTAGAAAAGCTGAGATGCAAAACTAGGTCCTTTGAGTCCAAATCCTGTCTTTTTTCTAATATATAATTCAACCATTATAAACTACTATAAAGTAATTACATGTTGAAGAAAGAATATACTTGTTTGAATTGTTTATTGTTAGAACTTTGAATAATTTTCTGGAGATTTTAAATATCTTTTTTTAATGAACGTACTAATCCTTCATTTAATTCACTATTCCCACAAATGGACCAAGTAATCAGTAATTGATTAGATCATTTACTTCTATAAACTGCTTTTGTCTTTAAACACATGCTAGCTTATAATAAAATGGACTCTTTTCATTATCAATTAATATTCAGCTGACTGTATTCCCTTGAGAATTAATTCTTTAAGAGATATATCTTTTTTTCTTTTACATTGTCAGGTACAAGTTTTAATATCAAACAGCAGTCTTCTACATTTTTTAAGAAATCATAACATTGTGGCATTTGTTTTTTATCTTTTGTTAAAATAATCCAGAAAGGGCTATAGATTTTTATCTTCCTATTTTTGATATTAAAGTTAGCAAGGGATTTCAGCAATAAGAACTTTTCAGGTTCCCATATATCTTATGTTCCGTATGAGAGGGCAACTCCCAAAGCTTTGCTTCCACTTTTTTTTTTAATTCTATACTTTTTCACTAGGTGATCTCACTAGTACTCATAGAATCATTTATCGTCCATGCAAATGATAAATTTATATACCCAACTTCCTGAACTCTAGTTCCCTTTAAAAAATATTCACCTAGATATTCATCTATTTATTCTTTCTATAAATTTCTCAGTTCTGTTAAGGGCACTTCCATTCTTTCAATCTTCCTGGGTTATAATCTTGGAGTTATCCTTGGCTTTGCCCTTTTCCCTCATCCTCCATATCTAACAAGATGACAAATATTATTGATTTTTTTCGCCACCACATATCTCAACATTTGTCTATTTTCTACACTCATAAGGCTACCATCCTTGTTCAAATTCTTACCACCTCTTCTTTAAAATTTTACAACATCCTCCCTATTGGGTTTCTTGTTTTCATCCTTTCCTTTCTCCAATTCATCCTTTACACAAGTGCCAAAAAATAATCTTCCTCAAAGATAGTTCTCAACTTTTTTATTTCTTCTTATTGCTTCTAGTCTAAAATATACCTGCCTCAGCCAGTTATTTCAAGTTTTTCACAGTCTGGCTTATAGCCTACCTTCCCAGACATTTCATATGCTCTATGTTCTAACAAAATTATCCTTTTCTCCTAAATTCAACATTCTATGTCCTGCCTCTATGCTTTTAGAAAGATTGTTTTGTATTCCTAGAACATACAAATTCCAATATGTACTTCCTAGCATCTTTGACTTCCTTTGAGGCTTAACTCAGGTATCACTTCCTATTTGAAGCTTTTTTCCTATACTCTTAATTCCCTTCTCAAAGTACCTTATTGATCTACATACATGCTGTATTCTCTACCAGTACTCATTGAAAACAGTGTGTGGTGGTGTTTTTTTTTCCTATATGCTCTATCCTCAGTGCCACTGTGGCTTGGGTATAGTAGGTATTTAATTAATATTTTTAAAATTTAATTAACTCTAAGGATTATGAAGAAGAATATCTAAATAATTCACTTTGCGATCTTATGTAATGATTCTAATCAGATATTATTTTTTTTAGGATTGCCAACTTTTGAATCGTTTTGTATGTCATTTGCTGGACACTAACTGAACCTCAAAAATAGTTCTGATTTTGAAATACTTGGGATGAGTAAACTATAGCCTGAATTAGATGAAATAGTCTGTATGCTTGTCCTGAACTAAATCATAAACTTCAATTTTGCTCAACTTGAATATTAATTATTATCATAAATCTTGAAAATTTAAAATATAGATGAGATTACAGGCTAGATGCATGAGGTCTTTTTAAAAATTATTCTTTTCCAATGAAACAATCAATGTCCAGGCATTAAAATCCTGGCAGGTTTAGCCATATTCAGTAAAATTAATATGAAAAAAGCTAAAGAAAGTAGGGCCATGAAATGTAGGATACAAGTAGGAAATTTTTAAAATAACTTCCCCCCCCAATTTTTTGGCTTTTCTGCTTTCAGGTGCTCTGCCATTACTTCTGATACAAGAAGTCTGATAATATTACTGTGTTGGCATGTGCTTAAGCTTGCTCAAGAAAAATCACTGGGTAGCTCAAACAAATACATAAAAATAAATCTCCTTTTTGTTAGTTCACCCAACCCACTTCTACGAATCCCTTCTTCCTTCTTCCTTACATTCAGCTAACTTCTCCCTTTCATTCCTATTAACCTCTCACTTTCTACCTTTCTTTATGTGTTGAAAATGAACCTTAGAGGAATCCAGTCATGATTAACTCTTCTAGTCATCGACAAAAAACAGCTTATTAGGTCATGATCTTTTTATTCTCAGTTCAAGTTAACTAGCATTTTTAAGCACCTGCTCCTCCTAGTCCCCGTGGGTAGCCACTGTAAAGCAAAAGACCACCTTTGCTCTCAAAGAGCTTTCCATCTAATGGAGGAGACAATACACAATCAACTACATACAAATAGGGACAGGATAACTAGAAGTAATCTCAGAGGACAGGCACTAACACAAAGGGGGATTGGGAAGGTAAGATTTTAGCTGAGAATCTGAGGAAGCCTCCAAAACTGGGTCTCACAAATATTTTGATGTCATTATGAAAAGAAAAATTCTTTGGAAAGAACATTTTTGCAATACTAGTTTTAAATTTATTGCTTTACAGAGTTGTCTAAGATTGGGAAGTTAAATTTAGGGTCACACAGATAATGTCAAGGTGGGACTTGAATTCCAATTTCTTTAAGATTTCAAAACTAGCTCTGTATTCACACTACTAAACTGCTTCTATTTAAAGAAAGAGAATACCTTAGACTTGAGCAATTGGAAAAACATTAACTGCTCATGGATAGGACGAGCTAATATAATAAAAATGACCATCCTACCCAAACTTATTTATCTATTTAGTGCCATACCCATTGAACTCCCAAAAAATTTCCTTACTGATTTAGAAAAAACCATAACAAAGTTCATTTGGAATATCAAAAGATCAAGGATATCCAGGGAAATAATGAAAAAAAAAAAACACAAATGATGGGGGCCTTGCAGTCCCAGACCTTAAACTATATTACAAAGCAGCAGTCATCAAAACAATTTGGTATTGGCTAAGAGACAGAAAGGAGGATCAGTGGAATAGACTGGGGGCAAGTGACCTCAGCAAGACAGTATACAATAAACCCAAAGATCCCAGCTTTTGGGACAAAAATCCACTATTCGATAACTGCTGGGAAAATTGGAAGACAGTGTGGGAGAGATTAGGAATTGATCAACACCTCACACCCTACACCAAGATAAATTCAAAATGGGTGAATGATTTAAACCTAAAGAAGGAAACCATAAGTAAATTGGGTAAACACAGAATACTTTACATGTCAGACCTTTGGGAGGGGAAAGACTTTAAAACCAAGCAAGACACAGAAAGAATCACAAAATGTAAAATAAATAATTTTGACTACATCAAATTAAAAAGCTTTTGTACAAACAAAACCAATGTAACTAAAATCAGAAGGGAAACGACAAATTGGGAAAAAATCTTCATAGAAACCTCTGACAAAGGTTTAATTACTCAAATTTATAAAGAGCTAAATCAAATGTACAAAAAACCAAGCCATTCTCCAATTGATAAATGGGCAAGGGACATGGATAGGCAGTTTTCAAATAAAGAAATCAAAACTATTAATAAGCACATGAAGAAGTGTTCTGAATCTCTTATAATCAGAGAGATGCAAATCAAAACAACTCTGAGGTATCACCTCACACCTAGCAGATTGGCTAACATGATAGCAAAGGAAAGTAATGAATGCTGGAGGGGATGTGGCAAAGTAGGGACATTAATTCATTGCTGGTGGAGTTGTGAACTGATCCAACCATTCTGGAGGGCAATTTGGAACTATGCCCAAAGGGTGATAAAAGACTGTCTGCCCTTTGATCCAGCTATAGCACTGCTGGGTCTGTACCCCAAAGAGATAATGGACAAAAAGACTTGTACAAAAATATTCATAGCTGCGCTCTTTGTGGTGGCCAAAAATTGGAAAACAAGGGGATGCCCATCAATTGGGGAATGGCTGAACAAATTGTGGTATATGTTGGTGATGGAATACTACTGTGCAAAAAGGAATAATAAAGTGGAGGAATTCCATGGAGACTGGAATGACCTCCAGGAAGTGATGCAGAGCTAGAGGAACAGAACCAGGAGAACATTGTACACAGAGACAAACACACTGTGGTATAATCGAACGTAATGGACTTCTCCATTAGTGGCGGTGTAATGGCCCTGAACATTCTGCAGGGATCTAGGAGAAAAAACACTATTCATAAGCAGAGGACAAACTGTGGGAGTAGAAACACCGAGGAAAAGCAACTTCCTGACTACAGCGGTTGAGGGGACATGACAGAGAAGAGACTCTAAACGAACACTCTAATGCAAATATTAACAACATGGCAATGGGTTCGAATCAAGAACACATATGATACCCACTGGAATCATGCGTCGGCTATGGGGGGTGGAGGGGAGGAAAAGAAAATGATCTTTGTCTTTAATAAATAATGCTTGGAAATGATCAAATAAAATATTATAAAATTAAAAAAAAATTAAAGTTTCATTGTTCCATTAAAAAAAGAGAATACCTTAAGTAGATATTTATTATTATTATTATTTGCTTTAAAAATGATCAGAGAAGGGTTATAATACACGTGGGTGATTCTATGTAGCAACTAACATATGTGATTTCTTTTAAATGCCCTGTTCATTAAATCAACCAATCTCCTTTGACTAAGGCAAACAACTGAATGGAAGGAAAATGCTGAAAAGACATGGAGTGGGTCAGAGAATCTATTTCTAGATCACAAATGCTTCCAGAGGGAGAGTCAAGCATTGAGTACAATGTTTCATCTCCTATATAGATATCTCCAAAACATGGATTCAGTATTATTTTACTTTCCATTGATAAACAGTTAAGCAATTAAAAAATGACCAAAAATGAGTTCTACTGAGAAATTAGCCACAAATCTTGCTAAATACCCTACTCCATTTTTTTTTTGCTGTCTCTCATTTAATGTCCTTGTCCTCCAATTATACATCTCTCCAGTTTGGTTTAAATGTGATATAAAAAGGATAATGTTAGCTTTTTACCCTGAGAGCTATCTGAAATCTAGTTTAAAATATGACAAGCCATAACTGAATCTTCAAAAAAACAACAAAACTAATTTATAATTTGCATCTTCTCCTGGGATACACAATGGATTCACAGTTTTTCTTCGGGTAACATATTTTGAGCAAATGTTAATTTGTATTAAGTATTTAATATCTATTATTTATAATATCTATTATTTAATATCTAATAATTAAGTATTTAAATATCTAAAAATGCACTTAAAAAACTTCATCAGATAGAAAAACATCGCTTTGTCTTTTACAGAAAATCTGCCAATCCTAAAAACTCCTCAAATTATTGTTGTATGCTTCACACTTTGAAGTGATTCCCTAACTGCCTACTATACAACAACTCCACTCATGTAGTCCATAAGCAAAGGTAACTGAATCAACCTAGGTACAACAGAATTAGCAAGACACAAAGGCAACTTTGATACTTGAAGCCTGAAACAATAGTTTTACCAAAATAGAAGACCTCTAAAGCTGATACAATTAAAAATGAAGTTGAAAAACATAAAAGATAGGCACACTCACCTGGCTAATGGGCTCTTTTGTAGGGGGCTTTCCTCTTCTGGCTGTGCTGGTAGCCAGGGTGGTGGTGGTTTCCATAATGGATGTGGACATCTCAGACTGCATGGCTGTGGCTGTTGACTCGGTTGTCATAGAGGAAGGCACTTCACCAACCAGTCTCACATTTCCCACTATCGCGATGTTGGCATCATTTTCGGCTGCCATATTCAGAACTTTCAAGCCATTGTAGTAAAGACCAGAGAGCTGGCCCTGGAAGGGGTGGCCCTGCTCTTTCCCGCCAATTATAATGGTTGCTTGGCTATTGAAGATTGTGAGCTGACGCCCTGTAAAAATAACATTACATACATGCAAAAATGTTGATTGTGAACTCTACATTCTAAACAGGATGATAAAACAGATCTTTCATGGGGTGAATAATGAGAGCAATAAACTATAAGATAGGCATTTGACTCATAATTCATTGCTTTTTAATGAGGTGTCCATGAAATGCATAATATTGGTAAATACTTGTAATTGCTTAATTAATTCTCAATGGATTACTTTTGCTAAAAGACCAATCAAAGATGTCTATACCAAATTTATTTTTAGTAGATCCTTTCCCCCTTTTTTCCTTGAGGTCTTGCAATTTCACTTTTGAGTCTTGGTTGTCAAATTAAAAAATGCAAAATCTTTGGCAGAATTTTTTTTTTAACATTTCAAGGATTTGCCACACTGAAATAACCACTATAGATACTAACCTGCAACTATAGCAAGTGAAGTATTTTTTTTTTAAATTTAAAGTCTAAAGATCTCAAAATTCAGGTAATGGCCATATAGACAATATGGTAAATGAGAGTTTACATTAAGAATGTAATGTTTCATTGGCTCATTTGAATAATTCTATTTCTCCGGCATTCACACTGAAAAGAAATGCATGGTTCACATTGATCACATCGAAGGCAAGGATTTCAAATATATAAAATTATATCTGATTGGCTTTCAGCAAGTCTATCGATTAAAACAAAAGAAAAAAGAAAAGAGTTTTAGATGTAAAAGCGGCTTCAGAAATGATACACATACCAATGGAGAAATCATGGCACATTTTCATTCAACAGAAATCTTCAGAAACAGTACCATTATTATCAAATTGAATCCACTTTAGCAGATTGGTTTCTGCTAATAAAAAGCATGCACACAACTTTAAGTCCAGTTTTAATTAGGGTTTGTTCCCAAATCCTCTTAGAAAGTTGCAAACGTTAAAGGGACTTTGTTTTGACCGGCAATTCATATTGCCCACTATTTAAGATACCTACAGTTTAAACAAAGAGTTTTTCAGGACCGTAATGAAGATATCAGAACTACATATATTTTAGTTAATAATTTAGATGTTGGAACATGTAATATAATCTATGAATGATTTATCATTTTGGGTTAATGTTTGCTATCAGTACCTTCATAGATTGAGTTAGTGGATTATATTTAACAGTCCCTTTAACCTTAAGTTAACAGGGTAAGATTATTATACAGCTGATACTTCTAAAATGTATAGAAATTATTATACAAGGTATGCAAATATTACTATCTACATTTTACTGTTTTAAATTTGTTTTTAATTTAGTTTTACTGAAAATTTATTTTTTATGTTTATTAGTGTTACAATGAAGTACTACTTGGTTATGTTCAAATTATTTTTTTATTTGAAGTTTTAATCAATGTTTTTTACCTTTGTCGAGTAGCCATTCATCAACTACTCGACCAAGTCGATATGGAATTCGCTGTCTAGCAATCGCCAGGCGCTCGTTATCATTGTTTCCTTTAAAGTTTAAAGAGACATTTCATTGGTTAAAATCTGTAAGGTCAAAGGTTAAAAGTTAATACTTAAAGCTTGAGCTATACAGTTGCCACATGATTTTTTGAAATTTGGAATTTTAAAAAGTTCTACCTAGAACATTTCATGTTTCAGACTTTCATTCATTCATTTATTTTATTTTAGCAAACAAAATTATTCCTATGTTAATTGAAAATTAGAAATCTGCATTTGAGCTAGGTTATTAAACTTATGTTATAGACAGACCCAAACAACAAATTTAAACATCATATAATGGCTTTACAAAAAATGACCATTGACCTCAGGGTTTTGTCTGTTTTGATATTTCTTATTAACTAGTTAAACATGTTCAGGTGAAACAGATTTAATTTTTCCAAATACATCCAACCTCTTACTCCATATTAATCATTTAACGAAAACAAAACCTTAATATCATCTAAGGCACACTCCAGCCATCTAAAATAAGCCTGACATACTTTATTTCCTATTCAGAAAACAGAAATTCTTATTCACCTCATTTAAGGAAACCACAGAGTCCAAACATTTCTAGCGAGATACAAATTGGGTAATCAATCTCTTGTACATCACAAGTTCACAGATAATACATTCTGTATCAACAAGATGTGTTATTAAGGGAGAAGGCTTTGACAAAAGTGACTTCATTTGAGTGTCCTTTACGCTTATCCAGCTCTTAACCTGTTAAGGCATTTACCACTTGAAGGAAGATTTGCTTGTTCATATTTTATATAATCAAACAATATCCTTTGGTAGCTTTTTCCAAAGTATATCAGACAGTTTAAGAAGAAAAAGCAAACCACCAGCGCCAAAAACTAATAATTCTATCTTTCCTTCAGTTTACAGGCAGCTGCTTGGAGGGCATGCCTTCTTATGAACCAAAAATTATCTGAAAGAGTCACTGTTTAAAATGATCTTGAACACTATTCATAATCTGAATTTTACTTTAATCTAGAAGACATTTAAAGATAAAAATGTAGACTCATGCTCTAGTATTTGACAGCAAGAGGTATAATATTATGTTCTTCTAAAGAACATGAATAATCTGGTGCTATGGTCTTCCAATATTAGGGAACAATTCTGTTGTACTTGAGAGGTGGGTGAGACTGTGGAAAATAATTATTGCTAACTTTTCTGAAGAAAGTGGTAGTTTCATTAAGATAGCAACAATATAAAATATATAAGCTATCTTCAATCTTAGAAGATAGCCAAAGAAGCATGTCAAAAGTTTTTCTAGATGAAATTTTTTGTTCTTTTTGACACTGAACTCACCATGAAACCCTCTCTACTATACTGCTGACAGAGGATTAAAATGAGTAAAGAGGGACTTTTTTATAAGCATAAAAGTTCCATGTGAACTATTATATGAATGACTCTTTCAAAGCGAAAGATATAATTTTAAATTATCAATACTCTTGACATAACCAAAATGGAATTTAACCTTCAACAAGGACTACTCTTCCAAAAGTATAATTTTATATGAATTGATAAACTTCAAGGATCCAGAGCTTTGTCAGTGTGGGTATTTCCTCAACTAACAGGGAATGCAACCCCTCTGTAATTTAGTAATTTATCTTTGAGAGATGCCTTGGTTAAAAAAAAAATCATCCCTTTCCTAACTTGGGGATGAACTGCTCCAAACTTAGATAGGCTGGTCCTTGGCCATGATGGGACATACCCAACTATGCTCATGAGTAAAACTTTTACAGCTTAGTTAAACCTGTTCAAATCTCTAATTCTCTGACATAGCCTTCAAGAATGCTGGCATCACCAGCTCTGTACTAATAAAGCCTCATAATCAGACTCCTGTGAACTTAACATATTGGCTTCATTTTTTCCAGGTTTATGATCATATACAGGTCTTCATACTACTTTTCATTTTCAATTTCCCTTTATCAATTAGGACTTTCTATTTAGGTTTCATAATTTTTGCTGCACAATACAATTACTTGAACATTTAATGTCAAGCAGTTGCCAGAGTGGGGTAGAAATAGTCCAAATCTGAATATAAATTTTCTTTGTGCTTTCCCAATCAGAAGTTACCTGGCTAGTGTAATCTAGTATGCTTGTTGTGCCCCTGCAGAAGGGTTAGATGTATAAATGCAAAAATGCAACCAGCAGATAATTTGTTGTTAGTAATGAATCAGAAGCTAGGGAAGCAACATGAAAAAGAAATAGCTAATAATAATAATAATGACTAACATTTATGTGGAGTTTACCATGTGCCAAGCACTGTGGTAAGTGCTTTGCAAAAATTATGCCAATTAATCCTCATAACCCTGGGCATATAAGCATAAAGCATAAAAATGTATTAAAAAAGGAGACTTTTGTATCTCTAGTGCCCAGGATCATGTCTTACAGAAAACATGTACTCATTTAACACTTGTTAGATTGAACTGAATTGGATTGGTTGCATACAGTTCTGCAGAGGGTGGTTTTTTTTGTTGTTGTTGACGACTGTTGCTGGATATAATAATCTTTAAGGTCAATGGCACTTGAGCATCCATGCTTTGTCACTATTCTGTGAGGCATCTTGGAAGGAGGGCACAGCTCAGAAGTACTAAGTTTTATACCTTGGGGGAAAAGGACATAAAAACCTACCATCTACCCTAAAATGATACTTCACACTTTTATTTTGGAATTTTAAACTATTTGTTCTTTCCTTTTAAACTTCTCCTTCACCCAATCTTATGTTCACCCTGGGAGAAGTAGAGGGTTTCTATCTCATAATTCTTTGATCCGGACTCTGTCCTGGGCCTCAATTATAAGTATAAACCTTATCAATGGGAAATATCATAAAGGGCTTTCTTCATGACCTTTCTTGGTTTTATGCTCAAGGATTGCCCAATAAGAAATTTCTTTATCATCTGTTTGGACAACTTTGGAAAAGGAAGAATGAATAATTATGCACCATCTTTCACTTGTTCCACTTATTAGATGAAATTAATAAAGAAGTTAATGAATGGTGCTATGAGTTTATGCTCAATGACTGCTGATTAAAAAGCTCAATATAACTCTCAGCTAACATGAACCGTTTGTAACAGAACAAGAGTGAGAGAACAAAGCAGGGGAGAGTGAAAAATGGATCTGGGCAAAGTCAGAACAGATAGATGCTACAAAATTAATTAGTCCTAACGGGAAGACCATTGGATTTGGAGTTGGAAGGGATAGTAGAGAGCCAAATCCATCATTTTTCAGAGTAGTTGAACAGCTTGGCTAAAGCCACGAAATTAGTGATAAAGCCACAAGTAGAATGCAGGTCTCTATCTTGCAACACAGAAGTCTTTGCTACTAGCTTGTGTTCAGAGGATATTCATTAGCATTTAGAATTTATAGAGACTCTAGAGATTATCTAATTCCATCTCCTTATGCTATAGGCAGAGAGACTGAAAGGGTTCATTAAGTTGCCCAAGATCACAAAGTTAGGAAGTGACGTGGCCAGTCTTCAAACCTAAGTTATTCCAATATTTTAAAAACTACTCTGAACTGTACTGCTTCTTGTGATAAGAAATGACAAAATAATTGGGTTCTCAGGAACAGTAAAAGTCACAGGTCTTTTCCACTTCTGTGGTTATTAGTTGTACAGAGAAGTTTTACTCTAAAAATTAAAGTATACATTTCTGTTTCTTCTAAAGAAGTCAGTAGAATGAAAACCAAAAGGGCACCTATCTACTCAAAAAATATTCTTTAACTTGTTTTTGGCTCTTCTGAGATGGCCAAAAAAATAAATAAATAACCTCACATGGGATTTGGAAGAGTCTTTGTGATGAAACATTTTATCTAAATGCCATTTTGTATTTATTGAAGGTACGTCTAAAGAAGGAAAGGGGGCATTCCTGTTCCCCGTATCTGATTTCCAAACTTACATAGCAGTCAGGGACAAAATATTTCAAATTGGTTAGTGTATCAGCTAGAGGCTTCCCCCACATTTCATTCTGATGTCTTATGATAATTTTCACCGGAATCATAGAGTTAGAGGTGGAAGTGCTTAGAGGTTATCTGGTTCAATTCCCTAATTACACAGATCAGGAAGCTGAAATTAACTGATTTGCCCCTGAAGTTAACTGATTTGCCCAAGGTCATTCATGTTAAAAAAAAGAGCAAAACAAGGGTTCAAGCCCAAGTCATGCAACTTTAATGAGTGTCTTTCACTGTGCTATAATAGTCACATTGTGCAGATTGGCAGTAATAAACAGAACATTTTATTTCACATATGTACTTTCAATTTATCTTTACAAATAGATGGTGACATACACTTAGCTGTTATTCAATAATTTTATTTTCATGCTGCTGTTTTACACAGAACCATAACATCTCTGAGCTAGAAGGCCAAAGAATAGAACCCCGAAGCAGAACTTTCTCTATGACATATTTGCCAAGAGGTCATGTAGTCTTTGTTTGAGGGAAACCAGCCCAGTTTGGATAGCTCTAATTCTTAGCAAAATTTCCCTATGTCACACCTAAACATCTCTCTCTTCATCTTGTCTGCATTGCTTCTATTCTACCTTTCAAGACTATATAAGAAAAAATCTAATCATTATTCCAAATACTTGTATAGCTCTATATCAATTACAGAGGATACTGATAAATGAACTGTTCAGGTGTAAAGAAAGATTAAAAATCATGAGAGGCACCCTAGCATAGACATGGGGTGTCCAGGCTAAACCTTCCCAGTTTTGTTAAACAGTCCTCACATAGTGTGGACTCCAGACCTTTCAATATCCCGGTTGCCATATTTTTTTGCTGCCCTTCAGTTTATCAATGTTCTTCCAAAACATGGTGCATGGAATAGACCAAATGTAGTCTAACATTTAGTACTGTGGATTTTGGCCTCTTTCTGGTCTCAGATAGTGTCCATTTCAAGGAGGCCTCTGATTGCATTAACTATTTTTAGCTGTCCCTATGGACTTATGGAGGACAGCTACATGGGGAAATGGAGAGAAGGCTAAAGACCTTAGTTCAAATGGGATCGCAGACACTTAACTAGCTGTGGGACCTGGGGCAAGTCACCTAACTCTGCCTGCCTCAGTTTCCTCATCTATAAAAATGAGCTGGAGAAAGAAATGGCAAACCATGCCAGTATCTTTGTCAAGAAAACCTCAAATAGGGTCACAAAGAGTTGGATGTGACTGAAATGACTGAACAGCAATGAATTGACTTATATAGAGTTTGTGATCCCTCCAAACTCTATGATCTGCATATAAATAGCCTTCTAGCCATTGTTGGAAGCAAATTTCTCTCTCCATTACGTTGCTTTTTTTTTTTTTAATGTCATCTCTTAGTGACCTGGAGGTCAAAGACCACTGAGTAAATTCAGGTATAGATAAAGCCACAGAGAAAGGAAGTTAAAGAATCCAGGAACCAATGATATGGGTAACTGATTCCACAGGCAAATTAAGAGAAAACTGATCCTGGGCAGTCCAGGCAAATTAAGAGAAACTATGGTTGGTTCCTGAGATGTGACGTGTGAGAGCTAGTGGGTAGAGAAAAATGCTTATAAGTGGAGACCAGGGGGTCTTTGGGGTCTTCTGGCTGGAGCATAGAGAGCTGAAGGGACCCTTGTCAGAGTTTAGCCAAAGGCTAATAGATTAGAAAATTAAATATCTTTCTGTACCTCTCATCTTTCCCTTTCTTTACTACTACTACTACTACTACTACTATTATTACTACTACGATTTAATAAAGTTATTAAGCTACTATCAGCCTCATAATTTTAATTATAATACTGTGCTACCTCCATCTTATATTTGTATATTTATACTTTAGAATCCAAGTGTAAAACTTTATAGTTCTTTCTGTCAAATTTCATATTATTTCATTCCAGCATGCCAAGATCTTTTAGAATCCTGACTATCCCTCCCAGTTTTTATTAACTGTAAATCTGGTAAGCATATTATCTATAACTTGAAGTCATCAATAAGGGATAAATTTTTTAAATTGACAAAGTACCAGTTTTAAGGGAAGACTTTCAACCATTTCTTATGCCACTTAATTTTACTATGACTTATCACAGATTGCTATACCTTTTTAAAAAAAAAAAAGAAATGCATCACTAAAATCTAGGTAAATCATAGCGACAGTATTCTCCTGATCCATCAACCTAGTAACCTTGTCAAAGAAGAAAATAACTTAGTCTGATTTGACTGTTCTTGAGGAAATCATGCTCCATTTCTTTGAAACAACTTCCTTTTTTAGATTTTCAGAGACCATTTTTTAAAATATTGTATTGAGAGATATATAATTTGGAAGACAAATTAAATATAAATGATTCAATAAACCATTAGATTAGAAAAGGACATGAATAAATGCAACTTCTGGTGATCTGTCAGATGCTTTACTAAAAGTATAGGTAAAGTATGTCTATTATTGTAGAAGTGAGAATGAGGTTACTTTAGCATATGTCTAGTGTATGACTTCACTATAAAACTGCCTTTTCTTGACGTTACAAATACTTATATAGGTATTCTATACAGAATAGCCTAAATCAGAGTACACAGGCAGGCGCAACAAGAATAACAACTATATACATGTATACATGTGTTTAGATTTAACTTGGGGGGGGCAATCTAAACAAAAATAATAAAAGATCCTTAGGGGAAGCCATTAGGGGTTTTCCTGGCTTCACCCTCACTTCACACTAGTGTCTCAGTTATAAAAGGGTCTTAGTGGTATTGAAATGCCAGGGGACCTACAGAGGCAGCTTTTTACTGGCCACTTACAGACTATCTCATGTTATGAAGTACCCTACTATAATCTTTGCTTAAATAAAGCAGCATTAAAAAGCAAAAGGTTTGTTTGAGAATTTTTTTTTAAGTCTAGCATAGCTGCATTCACCTGATGTACTAATATGAGAAAGGTTAGTTTGATACAAGTTGTTCTCAATGTTGGCTTTTTTGTGATTGCTGCCTCTTTATCTAGATTTTCAGCAACCACCCCTTTAATACTGTCTTGAATAGACAGATAAAACTACTGCAGAGATAGAAGATAAAATAAACCTTTAAAAAACTGAACCCATTTCAAATAGACAAATATAATTTTTAATGAGCTTTCTTGTATCTGAAAAGGGCGAGAAGGTGCACAAGACCAAATTACAATGGGACTTAATGTTATTACATGGAGCTGATGCAAGATATCAAAGAAGCAGACGTTTGCTAATGGGTGGAATAAGTGTAGAACATTTTAGAAATTCTAGTCAGAGACAATGATACACAAAGATAATCTCATTTCTACATTACTTGACATGATCAAATCAGGGATAAGCCTGGAAATGATAATAATAATGGTTTTGCTTAAAGTTCCTGCAAAGTGGACTATGAAAAGGAATAATAAACTGTTCTTTATATATATATATATATATATATATATATATATATATATATATATATATATATATATATATATATATATGTGTGTGTGTGTGTGCATGAAAGGAAAAGACAGGGACAAAGATGTCAAATTTGATTGTGGCAATCTTCTGTGTATATAGAGGTTAGATTTATGAAAACAGGCACCTCTTGTTGAAGAGTTAAAAGATAACCATCTAGTTTCACGCATCCTTTCCCTCCATAAAACAAGACTGAGCTTTGTTTATTTTCTTCCCCCTAGACAATCATGCTTGGATTAAATCTGTTGGTGCCTCCACTGAAAATTTCACCAACAGCACAGTGCTCTGATGAAGTTATTTCCAAGTAATCAATCTGCATGCAAAATTTGAATTTATTTTCTTCTGAATTGTTCAAGCATTAAAGATTTTGACAGGAGGCAGACCTGCCAGTGGTAATAACACCGAAAACAATTGATGTGCACAGAGCTCTAATTGGAGTAGCCATTGTGGTGTCTAGGAATAAGTGAACCCATTCTGTCAAGGGAGGCTCCAGCAATAAGGAATGTGAAAGAAAAAAAAATGATCATAGTGAACTACAACACTGGCTTTTTTGATTGAATTTTATGTGGCTTCATTTTTCTACTTAACAGACAATATTTGGCCATATTGTGGTGTATTAATTCTGTATGAACCAGTGGACTTCAAGGGGAAGAAAAAGAATAATTTCAAAGAATAGAGGTAAACAGAAAGGAGCAATAAAGGTTAAATCCTTGAGTTGGAGCTGATTTCGTGGTGGGCTTGAGAAAAATAAATAAAGCAAAATCCTATCATACATTTATATCCATCGGTCAATTGGGAATTGTCAGTGATATGAACTTCACTAAAAGATATGTTTCCTTCTTCTTAGATTTTCTTAGATTGCTATTTCTGAACTGTAACTTTATTGACTTCTTTGAAAAAAAGTGTTAGTTACTGATGTGAAATAGCAAAATCCTCAGAAATAGGAAATGTTTATGGAATGGTGAATCTAGGAAGAATAACATTTTATAAAGATATTTCTATTTATTGTCAATACTCCCTTAGTCCAAGGGGGAATCACTTAACAGTTTAAAATGTGGTAATTTTGAGAAGGGAAGCCGATAAAGGGCATGAAATACTTATTTTTCTTTCATAAGTAAATATCAGTCTCTATTAATTAGGAGCATAGTTTCTTGGCTATATCTAGATATAGAAATAGAAAATAAAGATCAATATCAGGATAATTTATGTAGATTTATAAAAATATTTTCTCACTTATAAAAATATGTTGGGTAGCAATCATCTATATATCCTCATTTATCTGCATATTCTGGGAATGAAGGAGTCATTTTGTATAAGTTATTTTTCTGCATAAGTAAAATGTTCCCATTTAGGGACTAAAACAAACAAACAAAAAAACAACTTTAATCACATAGGATGAACATCCAAACATAGTAGTGTATACTCAACAGAGGAAAGTGAGCATAATTATGCTTTTTGTCCTGATGGTTTAGGGTTATTGAAAAGCAATATAGAACCATCTTATTTAGAGAGAAAAGCCCTGAACACCTCAATAGTCTAAGTGTTTCATTGTATTAAAGTTGAACTCTTAGATTCAAAACAATCAATCAACTAGTCAATCTATAAGCATTTATTGAGCTTCTATATGCCAGGTCCTCAGCTAGGTACCAAGGATACAATCTTTGTATTGGACTTTACTTTAGATCTTTTATATCTCATGGACTAGAAGGCAGTAGGTGCTTAATTTTGTTGTTTACCAGTTGCTTTCAGTCATGTTTGACTCTTGGTAACCCCATTTGAAGTTTTCTTGGCAAATATACTGGAATGGATTGCCATTTCCTTCTCCAGTTCATTTTACAGATGAAGAAACTAAGGCAAATGGGATTTATTGACTTGCTCAGTCACACAGCTAGTAGATGTAGAAGAGGAGCCTTCTTGACTCTAGTCCTGGCAGTTAATTCATTACATTATTTAATTGTCAACTGCTTAATAGATGCTTCTTAATTGATTGATTGGTTGATTTTGCACATAAGACTGGTTGCACTGTGTTCTAATTAATGTACTGGCAATATTGAGGTGGTTGGGATTATTGTCCTCAAATTAACTGGATCCAGATTGCTTTGTAATTGATGATTCTTTTGTCTCTGACATCCCTTCTCTTATATTTGGAAATACTTCTCAGCTCTTTTTCTAATCTCTCTTTAGAAATACAAAGTGGGCAACTAAACATATTTAATAAATTTAATTTCATACACAATTCAAGTCTGAAGGTGATCTCACTGATATATGCATGGATTTTATGAAAGCTATTTTGTGGTTTACAGGTTTTTTTAGATTTTATTTTTTATAACATTTTGCAGAGGTTTTTTTCCTCTCACAACAATCTTGAGAAGTATTAAAATTTCATATCTATTCTACGGATGAGAAAATTGAGGCTTATAAACATTAACTTGCTTATAGGACTGCCACACAACTAGTGGAGAGGGTGAAAGGAATAAACATTTTAAGTCCCTACAAAATACCAGGCATTGTGCTAAGCACTTTGCAAATATTATCTCATTTGTTCCTCACTACAACCCTAGGTAGTATTTACTATTATTATCCTTATTTTATAGATAAGAAAACTGAGGCAAATAGCAGACAAGTGACTTAACCATAACCAGACCACTAATAAATGTTGAAAGCCACCTCTAAACTCTGGTTTTCCTAACTCTGATTCATTTTCCTCTCTACTAAAATGAAGATTACAGCTACCTCTAAGGATCATTGTAAGGTAAAGTGAGATAATATTTGTGAACTGCTTTGCAAAGCTTAAAGCATTATTAACATTCTAGTTATTATTAGCTGTAATGAATGGCCAGTAAGAAGGTCACACACACACACATACACTGGTCATCTGGAGAGGGGAGAGAAAGGGTTGAGAGAATGAGGGGGAGAAAGGGTTGATCTTCCCCTTGGGGAAGGTAATCCAGCTTTGTCTCCTTCAGGGACAGAGTAAGTCTCCTCAGAGAATGGTTCTGGAAAGAGGAGGTTAACTTAGAGGCAAGAGCTTCAGTGAAATGACTCACTGCCTCCCTTTTTATCTCAGCTATTGTTGAGAGTCAAGATAGACTTTTCCTGCCTCTGGGTCCTTCCAGTACCCCCAAAACCACTTCTTCCCCTTAAGACTTGGTGTTACTCCTCAGCCCAGGGGATAAGATTGCTCTTTGGATCTAGATTTTGGATCCCTAGGATCCTGAGTTAACCCTCCTCCTTGGGGAGAGGTATAGTTCTCCTCAAATCTTCAGTCCCCTTCTTTAATGCCAGAAACTAAGCAGACCTAATCTAAGTAGTAACACTATTTGGGATCTCTCAGGGAAGGGAGAGATGGGGATATCAGGTGAGGAAAGTGGGCAGCAGGAGTCCCTATTGATTGGCAGGCTGCCCCCCCCCCCAAATACTGGAGGTGTAGGTTCTTTACCTTGACTCCTCTTCCAGTCAGCTGCTGGTTTGGTCCCTACTCCTGATCTAATCTAGTTAGAGTAATGGAGTTCAGGACAAGTTGGGGAGAGAGGTGGAGAATTATCTTTAGAGAGGAATTTTCTCAGTAGGTGACTTCTTTCAGAGTCTCAATCTACAATATTTAAGCTGAATGAGAGATTTCAAGGGTTCACTGGGAAGCAGTTGATGTCCAGAGGGACCCCCAGCCTCAGAGGTCCTCTTCCCAGGCTCTCAGCTGGAGGAGTGAGGTGAGCTGGCAGTTTCTGAGTTCTCTCAGCTCCTGTTCTCTCACTGGAATCTTGAGTTTTTTCCTTTTGCTCTTTCCCCACGTGGGTTGCTCCTTGAACCACTAGATCTGATTTCTCTCTTTTACAAGTTCCTCTCTTACATAGCCATTAGATCAGCTAGGTGGAATAAATGAGTAAAATACCTGGCCTGGAATTAGGATGACAAGTTCAAATCTAGCCTCAAAGACTTATTATCTATGTGACTCTGGGAAAGTCACGTCACTTAACTCTGTTTGCCTCAGTTTCCTCATCCATATGATGAACTAGAGAAGGAAATGGCAAAAAACCCCAGTTTTTTTAACCAAGAAATGCTCCTCACTGAAAAAAAAAAGAGGCCATAAAGAGTTGGATATGACTCAAAAAGACTGAACAAATTAATAGTCATTACTCTAATTGCCTCCTGTCTCTAATATACTATAATATGAACATTGAGGACTAGAATTTCTTTGCAATACAGAGTACTGTTCCTTTATAAGTGTTTTCTTTCTTGGGATCAATTTTATTGATTGAAAAACATCTTGAGAAAGTAACATATGAAGTGCTAGAGCCTCTCCCTGCAAAGGACTTCCAGAAGATAACACCAGTTAGGAGCCAAGATTGCTTTAATGTTGGGGATGATAAATGGTACAAAGAGTGGAGCTTCTCAAGAGTTATCTCTGGGTGTGCATGAATGTGTCTTGAATGGGGTAGGTCCTCACTCAAGGATGGTGGAATTCTAGGAGGCTGGGAAGTGGGGAGAAGGACTGGATGAAGGCTTGCTTTCCTCTGTAAGAGAGAAGCCCTGAACTCATTATCCCCTCAAACCTTCTTCTGCAGTGTGTCTGAATAACTAGAAATAACCTAAGGGGAAGTATACAAGGTTTCCTTAAAGAGCTTCTCAACATTGCAGCACAGGATCAGGGTCTTCAGAAGTCTGACATCTACCAGTGAGTGGCTTAGACAAGATGCTGCCCTTTTTCATCTTCATCGAAGGATATAATCTTTCTTCTTGTTCGGCAACAGAACAGGCCTGCCAGTCAGCCAGGGGTGGCTGATAAATTAAAAAAAGTCTCCATGAGAACCTGCTGACCTGAAACCCTTATTTTTTTCTACAGCTGGAAGTCTTTCTGTGCTTCTCGTGAATACCGAAGGAGAGGAATAAATTTGAGGGGAGTTTGGAGAAACAGTCTGCATTACCATCATCATTAAATGGTACCAGTTAAACGTTCACATATATGGGATGCTAGGAGAGCTGCCTGACGATATTACTTTGATGGATGTTAAACAAAGACCAGGGATTTTGTTGATGACAAATATGCATAATAAAGGCAGAAATTTTAAACAAAGGATCTAAAGTGGAGGCCAATATCCCAGCTGGCTTCTTCTGCCATCATTTCCAAGTCAAGCAGGATCATTATGGGGGTTGAAGGGTAGAGGATAGTTCAATTTACATTAAGACTAGATGATGGACAGATATGATGCAATCAATGCCTGCCCAGAAGGGACACAATAGGCAATGGATAAAATCAATGACATAAGCAGATGACATTCAAGTTTCAGCAGCATTAGAAGGGGCAGTGGTTCCAGTTCGGGGTATGTCCTGAGCACTTGTTTCCCTAGAATGTGTTTTTCTTTATTTATATGCATGTTTCTCACACTAGCTGTATGGTATGTGAGTGAATGCCTATGAGTATGGAGGCAGAGGAGTGGAACTCTTCTTGCCACCACATTTGCAATGTAGTTTTATTAAACATCTTTGTGTCTAATTATTTTGTTCTTTCTGACATACTATATAAAACTAGTCATATCAGGAGAGACTTAGGAGCTATGGTTTTGAGTGGGTACCCTAAACTTTGGGTAATTTGCACAGGATCCTAGGTACTACTATATTAACAATGAAAGTGAAAAAGATACTCATGACCATTGGATTTTACATCCTAAGAGCTTCTATAACTTTATAACCTGGCTTCACTTATCATCCAGCTGTTGGTTTGTACTCATTTGGGCATGAATAATGGATCTAACACAGCAATTTTATTATCAGCTAATACTCTTCAAACCATGACAGTCAATAGAATCATAGAATTCGAAAGCTGGGTCTTTAGAAACCTCCTAATACAATTCTCTCATTGATCATGATATTGAGGTTCAGAGGGGGTTAAGTGATTTCCTTAAGGCCTGGAGGAACAGGTCTGGGGCTGGAATGTAGCTATCCTGATTTAGAGTTCAATGATTTTCCCATTATACCACCATCATCTCATACCAATATTTTGTTCCACACTGAGTTCCAAGGGATTATGGATGAGAGATTAATTTAGTTCATCTCTAATACTCATTCTCTATCCTTCTTACCTCACAATTCCAGTGCCAGGACATTCTCTGACTGCTGAAAGTTCTCTGCCTATTCCAAGCATCACAATTATGCTGTCCCTAAAAATAAATTCCCGATATCCCCAGTTACCATTCACTTCTTCTCCTCATCTTATGTTATTATCATCATGTCTTTTCCTTCCATATATCCCCCCAAAGGAATTGGGAAATTAATTTAATTGTGTGACCCTGAGCAAATCACTTAATGTCTTTGTCTTTTAGTTTTCTCATTCCCCAATGGAGGGGTTAGACCAGACAACTTTTAACATTGCTTTCAGATACAGGACTCTATGAAATCCTCTGTTATTCATTTATTAAATGATTACTATGTGCTAGGCATTCTGAGGATACAGAAGTATTAGGGCCCCTGACCTCAAAGAAGTTAAAATTTAGTTCAGAAGAAATACATATGCAACAAATTAAAACCAAAGTAGTTAAAAACCAAAAAAGTAAGAAAATGCCATGTGGTATCATGTGATCAACTGCCAAATACAATATAGAGACCATAATTTCATAGGAATTCATAGAATAAAGATGATGTGGCAGAGAAAACTTTGCAGAACAGGTGGGATTTCACAAGATTCTTAAAGGATGGATAGGATGTAGATACAAGGAGAGAAGCAGGAGAATAGTTCTGGATGAAGAATTTTTAAAATCATTAAAGAATAAATGATTAATAACGTCCCCCATTTACACTTTTGGGAGGCTTGTTGCTGTTTCAGAGGTACAAAGATCCCCAAACCCTTACTATGAAATAATTGTATTCTCTTCTAATTCTATTGAACAGTCCTTCTAAAGAAGAATAGAGTATATTATCATAATGCTACATATTTGACTGACAAAGGATGCCAAAACCCAAGTACCCTGCTAGGCAATCCAATTACCTACATGACTAGGAAGTGCCAAGTTTGCTAGGATGAGACAATGTCAATTCATGACTGACATTTCAGATCATGACTCAGCTCCTCATATACAGCAGTGGATCTCCTATTTTCAACTTTAATACATTATTATACAAAGCAGTGGTGACATTAAGCATGGAAGACCAATGGCCATCCATAGCAGATCTGAGAAGAAATTACAAAACCGTGTGACTAAATATTTAATTGGCTTAAGAAATGTCCTTCATCTTGTCTCCTTTTCATGGGAATCCATGTTACAGAATCCATTACACCTTTATTAAAAGATTTAAAGTAATGCTAAAACTATTTTCTACTAAAAGTAAGAGATTTGGTTTTGGATATTATCCCATCAACTTAATGGGGAAAACAGTAAGATTATGAATTTTGTGATCCATGTCCTTTCTTCAACAAACTGTGACTTCCTCAAAAGACCAACATCTCCCCTCCCCTTCCAGGTTTCCTACCTGCAGGATTCCTAGCATATAAAAAAAGCTACCAACAAAAGATGAAAAGCAACAAGGATAAGGAGGTAAGAAAAACAGGAGACCTGCTCTAATAAATCAAAGGTCACATACTGTTATCAAGTATTCTAAAGAGCTCCTTTCTAATGCCTGCGCAGCATTAAAGAGAGATAAATTGTATGGCCCCTACCAAAAAAAAAAAAGATGAGGTAATTGTAGACATTACCAAATTATCACAATAAAACAAATAAGAATAGCTTCACATTTCCCGTTATTTTGCAGGTGGTACTCTGCTATTTCCAAGGCAAAAAGACTCTTGAATATTTTCTAGATTATCATGTCACAACATGTATTTTTTTCATCTATGAGATGAAAATTCCTTTAAGGAATTTAGCTAGATTGTAACTGGAGCTTTTCTCCCAATTCTCAGTTTCTGAACAGCTGAGTTTTATTCTTTCCACTTAGAATTTCCAGTTCCCTTTTCAAGCTTTGATTTTTAAATTATTGCTATTAAATCTATTGTTATAATTCTTCTTAGTCTCAGAGTGAAGAACTGGATAGGAGTGGCAATGATGCATATTTAGGCTAATTTTTTTTTTTTTGGTGGGGCCTCTTTGATAACAGTCTTGCAAGGCCTATGGACCCTTTCTCAGAATAACATTTTAAATGGATACAATAAAAAATAAAAGATTACAAAGGAAAGCAAAGTGTAGTAAAAATAAATATATTTTTTCCCATTGATTACTGGAAATCTGTCGATAGATTATGCATCACAGGTTAAGAATCCTCAGATTAAGAAAAACTTCCTAATAGTTAAAACAACAAATATTCAACAACAAAGCAGTCTTCCTCAGAAGATAGTAGGCTTTCTTTCATTCAGGGTTAGGAAAAGTCTGTATTACTATCTTTCTGTTATAGTCCAAAGAGAATTTTAGTTCAGAAATGGGTTGAGTGAGCTGGCCTCTGAGTTCCCTCCCCAAACTGAAATTCTATGCCAGTATAAAGATTTGTACAAAAGAAAAATTATTTACCACTATCATATAGATTGATATGGCTCAGAGATAATACTTTGAATATTCATGAATACTCATCAAGTAAGAACTTATTTATACCATTTTAGTTGACAGAAACCTGTCAATCCTAGAAAGTACAATCATTGTATATAGACTGGTCGGTGGTACGGTGGTCAGTGTCTTGGGCAGAAAGACCAGAGATCAAATTTAGACACTTACTGGTTGTGTGACCTTAAGCAAGCCTCTTTACTTCCCCCAGCCTCAATTTCCTCATCTGCAATATGGGGGAAATAATAGCATTTAGCCCACAGGGTTGTTGTGAAAATCAAATGAGATAAAAGTTGTAAAGCACTTTACAAACATTAGATTCTTATATAAATGTTAGACACTGTTACCAGTGTAGATGCCTGGGCTTTTTTCAGCCTATGCCAGAGAAGCGTAAACTTTGGCATTCTTTGGCAGTGAGGAAGTCTTCAAGTATAGTCCTTGCAACAGAAAATGTCTGCTTTCCATGAATCATACTAGGCAAGTACTGATAGGTTTGTCATAAGTGGGCTGACCATAAGGTGATGAATTCTTTGGTCACCATAACCCATGAAATAAAGAAAAATACAAAATGGCCATTAGTTCTATAACAATAGCAGAGAGGAGGAAAAGGAGGTAGAGGGTGCTAAAAATAAGAATTTTTAGTCTGTCTACTTTTGTGAGGACAAGACCAAGAACTGAATAGATTGGGAGGCACACTAGGGATTGGAATTTGCATTACTAGAGGGAATTCTCACAAAAATGCCCCTTCTCAAAAAGCTTGCATTCTATCAGCCGATGTGATTATAATATGAGCATTCTGCATAGAATCACTAGCTGTACAAAATCACCTCAATGCATCTGAACATTAGGCTACTTTGTGAGGAAGCTATCATTATTACCCCATTTTATAAGTGAGAAAACTGAGGCTTTAGTCTTTAAGTGACTTGCCAAGGGTCACATAGCTAATAAGAGTCCAAGGCAGACTTTGAACCCAAGACTCCTAGCCTTCCAGGCTCTATCTGCCACATTATCCTACTGCATTAGGATCCAAGATTATAAAAGTTCCTTTGTTGAGTTGTTACTTGTACTATTGAATTTTATTACATTAAGCATTTACTAAGTCTATAACTACTTTTATTATTTTTCTAGATAAATAAGATTTATACAGATTTTCATTTAGAACCCCCAAAATACTTTTAAAAATTTCAGTGAAATTTGTTTTAAATAATAGGGATCCTCTTTAGAGCTATGTGTACATATAGATTTACCTGGTATAATTTCCCAAATATTATTTAAGTAGTGACATAAAAATCAAAGGTTTAGTGGAAAAAGACATAGATTTGAAGTCAAGAGACCTGAGCTCAAGTCCTGTCCCTGTCACTTACTACTTGTTTAACTTGGGGCCAATCACTTAATTCACCAAACCTGCTTGCCTATCCATGAAATAGAATAACAACTCCTTTAACTCTCTCCCAAAGTTGTCTGTTTTGAGGAAAGTGCTTTGTAAACTTGAAAATACTATATAAATATGAGTTATTATCAGAAAATATTCCTTATCAGCAGCACCTGGGCATTTGGAAAGGAATGGGGGGGAAATGACCTATTTGTTTCCAAAGATAACCCAAATTAAAAATCTAATTCCTTGAAGCACCTAAGTCTGAATAGAGATACCTCAAAAGACAGTCAAAAAGTGGGTCACAATTACTGTGAGCTTTCACCAATGGGAATTGCTGAAGGCTTCCACCCAGACAGAAAAGGGAAGAGTAAGAAATCCAACTGTGTTTCCTGTCTGCAGAGTGGTGAGGAGGGTTGCTGCTGGACAAGGAAAGTTTTAGCATCTCAGGGAAGTCTCTGAAGTGGCATTTCAATCTGTTTATTTATGCCCTGAAGATATTGACCTTGAATGGAATCATTTACTTTGTACATGTTGACTCTTTCTTAAAGCTTGTGGCAAAGGACAGTGACAGAAAATGTAAATAACAAAAACTGATGCTTGGTGGCCAGAAGGTCAGGGCAATTCCCTCAACTGTAAAGCAAGGAGTCAGGCTGTATCATTTTTCTGAAGTCCCTTCTAGCTATAACCTCCTATGAGTCTATGACTGCTTTAGGACTGTGTCACCCCATTGAGCAGTCCTGTGCAATGACTATGGACTCAGTTTGAATTTCCTTTTGGTTCCCTACAATCAGAACTGCCAATTTTTCTAACTCTGTGTAGACTTTAAAAATAGCTTTCCATGCTTTTGTTTTCTATTTGGCATCACCATGTCAAGGCAATCATTTTACAAGGACATTTTGAAGACCTTTATCATGAAGCAACTGTTTCCCTATTATGTTTAATGTTGTACACTCATTCATCTCTTTCATGTTACAGTGGCGGCAATCCTATATCATCTCACCCACACAGAAACGCTAACTTCATTCTTATCCATCTACCCAAAAGCTTATTGTAACTATAGCAGAACATTCCAAAGAAGAGACAGAGGCAGATTGTATTCTAGGTGATTTCAGCCTTCTAAAAATATTATCAAGCATGATGAAAATGTAGAGGGGGCAGGTTAATATATTCAAGGAAGAAATTTTTCTTTACTTTCTTCCAAGTTCTTGAAATCCCCCTTACAGATAAGGCTAGACTATAATATGCAGTCAAAATCATGAGGGGGATTTGAAGTCATCCTAACATAAATAGACACATCCCACTAGGACCTTCTATGAGAAGTTAACCTGGGTGGACAGCTTCTTACCTGTTTTTCCTTTTAATTTATTTTCTTGTACTTACTGCAGCTAGGTGGTGCAGTTGATAGAACTCCAAGCCTGGAGTCAGGAAGACCCGAGTTCAAATATGGGTTCATGTATGTACTGTGTGACTCTGGGCAAATCACTTAACCAATGATTGCCTCAATTTCCTTCTCTGTAAAATGGAGATAATACTAACACCTACCTCACCCAGTTTTTGTGAAGAAATTGAAGGGATTAAGACAGCAAGTGTTTAGTTGAGGAAACTGAGTGAACCACAATGACTCCACTTTTGGTTCAATTCCGGAGCTAGTTCAGTTCTCTTTCTATTCAATTATGGGACTAGTTGAATTTCTGTCTTGTGAGAAAACTTTAGTCAATTTTGGGAATTGGGAGAAAATCTTATTGAGTTGTTTGAACCTAGTCCTCTATGGCTGAGGAACTGGACACATCTATGAGATCTTAAGAGACTCTTCTCTGAGGACCTAGGACCCTAATATTATGGCTTTGTGTCTATTCAATAAGTCTAGACTTGAGAACAGAGTCATAACATTTCACACCTTTGTTCAGGTGGCTGACCAAAGCTACTCAGAAGCAGATAGGTGTTAGAGTGGATAGTGTTGGGTTTGGAGTTAGGAAGAAACAAGTTCAAATCTTGCCAAAGGTTATGCTAAACTTCTGCATGACTAAGTAAGTCCAAAATATTTTCTCTTTGCTTCAATTTCTTCAACTCTTAAAAAGGACAAAAATAGCACCTACCTCCTAGCACTGTTGTGAGGATCAAATGAAATAATATTTGTAAAGTATTTAACATGGCATCTCTTATATAAGCAGGTGTTAAATAAATTCTTGTTTACTTCTTCCTTTTCTCAGTGAAATTCTGCTTGAAAATCTACATAGTAGCACCACTTACCATATCTGCACCATGCTGGCATACTTGCAAAAATGATGTAAGTAATAATTGAAAATTTCTCTTGGTGACAATGTGGACATTTGATAAAAACTGAGAGTATCCAGGAAAGAATTAGTTTTTTGGGTGCCATGGAAACTATTTTGTCAAATTTGCAAATTTCCTAAATACTTTCAAACTTAAACCCTTGATACTTTTAAATATGAAGAGCAGGCCTAGTGTTATGGATAGAGGGCTGGATTTGTAGTCTTGTGCTGAAATTCTAACTTTGGCCATGGCTCTTGTGAACACAGGCAGTAAATTAACTTCCATAGGACCTCAATTTCCTGATTTTTAAAATGAAGAAGTTTAACTAAATGACCAGATGGTTCTTTCCAACTCAAAATCTATGATCTTACAAAGAAATAAGAAATTCTAAGACCAGAGAGATTAAAAAAATAATTTGCTGGTCTTTATAATTGTTTTTCTGGTAGTGGTGATTGATATATACCAGTCTATAACTGGTCTTTCTCTTGGCCATTGATACCAGTTGGCCAGATAAGGATACACCAAGGTGTGGTCATGGAACAGAGGGAAGCCATATTGTCTATATAATCTTGGCTTGATTGGCAACATGATTACTTATAGTACCATTAAATTCTTTATACCAACTTCAGTACATCAAGAGTCTGGGCTTTCAGCATTGTAGAATTAAAGATTTAGAGCTGGAAGGACTATTGAATCTAACCGCTCTCATTTTCCTGATAAGGAACCTATAGCACAGTTAAATAACTTATCCAGCTTATCAGTGTCAGATTTGTTGTTAATCAGTCATTTTTCATTATGCCATTTAGAATTTTCTTGTCAAAGATACTGGAGTGACTCTCAATTTCTTTCTCTAGTTCATTGTGCAGATGAAGAAACTGAGGCAGACAGAGATGCATGACTTGCCAAGGATCACACAGCTATCAAGTATCAGAGGCTGGATTTGAACTCATGAAAATGTGTCTTCCTGATTCCAGACCTTGTATTCTATCCACTGACTCCAAGTCTACCACTCTATTGACTATCCCAATGCAGACTGAATGCTCTCTACATCATAGTAGGCTATCTTCATGAGTTATGGTGGCTGAAAAAAGTCATTCTTCAGCAATCAATTCTCTGATGATGTCTTTCCAAACTTAGCTATTCTGGTACTTAGTCAACAATCATATAGCTTGTCACTGTGCTATTGTTACTTGAATTCTCTCTGCCTTCATCTGGATCTTTCCTTTGGGCTTGTCACATTCTGAGACTGGTATCATACAATGATGTGTTTGTATCATCACCTCTTCAGTTAGAATGTGATTTCTTTGGGGACAGCTGCTGCTGGTTCATCGCTGATGGTCTAGCATTTAGTTCATTATTTCAAACAAAGGTGACAGATAAATAACCTGAATTGAAATGAATTGGGGGGATAGCCCCCAAGGAAACAAGGTCACTTACAAACTATGATGGAGAATATGTCATCTTCTTGAGTGGACCACAGTATAAGTAGGGAACAATAGGCTGTCATTCACCACAGAACAACTTCTCAAGTAACCAAAATTCATTTAAAAATGATTTTTTATTCATGCCATCTTAATTTCTTGATATTAAGGAAATAAGAACAAGTTTAGTTGCTAATTGCTTTAAGATACCTAAAAATATAGTGTTATAAAAGCATTTTTATCTAGTGGATGCTAATGTCAAAAATCCACGTCTATTAAAATTATTAATTATATAAATGGTAAAAATACATTTGAAAATCTTTCATTTCACTATGAATTTTAATTTTCTATGTTGCATTCCAGCTGGCATATTTACAAAAACTAAGTACGCTAATCTACTCTTTTGCAATACTTAAATTAAATAGATAAATTATTAATCTTTGGCTCCAGTTACATATATATTATATATAAATTTATTCATATACACCCACAACTTTTCTAAAGGAACTGCTTGACCTTTCTTATAAGAAAATGAAATACACTTAAACTAAAGAAATTATGGGACCATTTTCCTTGCCTTGTGAATCCAAGGAGCTTCATTACCACAAAGAACTGCAGCATTATTAAAAATTTAGTATTAGATTTTTAATTTATTTAAGGAGGCTTAGTACTGAAAGCATAATATAAAACAAATTCCTACTTATGTTAATGATTAAATAATGTGATATTCTCTCAGTGGAATATGTTAATGTTTTCTTCAATTTAATATCACAGAATCTCAGCATTGGAGGGGTCCTCAGAGGCCATATAGCCCAACCCATACCTAGATAAGTATCCCTTCAACAATATAGCCAACAAGTGGTTATTCAATCTTTGCTTGAATACTGTAAAGAATAAGGAATTAATACTTTCCTTTCTACTTTGAAATATGCATAATTCTTGGGAAATTCTTTTTTGTACAAAGTTTAAATCTGACTTTTTTTTTCAATTTCTACCCATTTCTGTTAGTTCTGTCATCTAAGACCAAGTAAAACAAGTCTAATCATTTGTCCACATAACAGTTTTCCCTTAATTTCTTTCTTTTGGTGAAATATCCCCAATTACTTTGGTCTATTCTCATATGGCATGATTAAGAGGCCTTTTACCATCTTATCGTCATTAGATGAGTTTTAGCTTATCACAATGTCCTTTCTAAAATATGCTGTCATGAAAAGAGTACCTTACCAAGGAAGGTAAGTCCAAGGAAAAGTATAGTAGGAGCTTATCTAGTGCTGAATACTCTGACTCTCTTACTAATTTTCTTCTTATTTTCTTCTTAAATAGCCTAGGATCATGATCATTTTTGGAGGCTACTATAACTCATTATTGAATCTTGCTGACTTTCCATCCTATTAAATCCTCCAGATCTTTTAATAGTTAACTATTTAACAATACAACTAATATGTATTTGTGAAGTTGGTTTCTTAAATCACCTTTTTTACATTCTAGCCTATTGGCATGTTTTGATTTCCTATTGATCACTGTATTAGTTAACCCTTCAAGCTTTGTGTTATTGGTAGTTTGATGAACATGATATCTGTGACTTATATTTAAATCATTGCTATATTTTTTTAAAACCCCTACCTTGTCTTAGAATCTATACTAAGTACTAGTCCCAAGACAGAAGAGTGGAACAGGCTATGCAGTTGGGGTTAAGTAACTTGCCCAGGGTCACAGAGCTGAGAAGTATCAAATTTGAACCCAATATTTCCCATCTTTCTATCCCCTGCGCCATCTAGTTGCCCTATTGCTATAATTGTTAAATAGCATTGGACACAATGCAGATCCCTGAAGAATTTTATTAGAGATTTTGCCTTAATCTGAAGTGAAACCATTAATGACTTTTGAGATCTGGCTACTCAATCATTCAAGTACCAAATCCTCTGAAACAAATAATTACCTCACCTATATCTTTCCATCTTGTCCACAAGCATAACATGAGTTTATGAAATACTTTGTTAAAATCTAGGTAAATTGTAGCTATAGCATTTTCCTGATCTACCAAAAATGGAAACAAGATTAGTCTGGCATGACTCGCTCTTAATGAAGTCCTGCTGCCAAGTTATGATTAATGGCAATCCTTTCATAATGTATTAGAATTCTGACAGGAGTTAAAATTAAGCCCATTGGTCCATAGTTTTCTTATTCTGCTCTTTCTTCTTTAAAGAGCATTGGGATATTCGCCTACCTCCATGTCTATTGCCCCTTTCCATTTTTCAATAATTTTTTTCAGCTGTTTCCAAAGGCATTGACAGTGGTTCAGAAAATCATATATAACACTTGTTATAATAAATATTCTAAAGCCCGTTTCCAAAACTGAAAAATAAGTTCTGAGTCTCTATGGAGAGTAATATGGACACAGCTTCTTATTCTAAGGAGTTAGTTACCTAAAGTATTTATTTCTTAAAGAACAAAAAGGAGGATAAAATTGACAGACAACAATGAATATTTTTCTTTAGAATAGAGAAGAATATAATAATTGAAAAAATCTTTCTCCATTCATTTAGAATACCATCCTGAGAAATAGTCACTCCCTAGGCTCAAATAATGAAAGAAAAATCCCAAAAGTTTTAATACCTTCTTCAGATTCATTCCTATGGCCCAGCATTTCAAAGCTGCTTGTCACCAGCTATGTCAATTGTTGTTTAAGGCACACATACACAAAAAAAAGGACCTGAGGCTCACATACAACAAATACATTCATAAATTCTACCCCCTCCACTGTCTTCTACCTTTTATCACCAAAACAATTTTATTGAGTCTTTTCTCCACCTCCCAAAAGTCACCAAAATACTTCTTTTGTGATTTTAAGCCTGCTTTTGAGGTCTTTTATAAAATTAAGTGTGTAGAGGCAGGGAGCAAAGCAAGTATATAATGTGATTTGCCTCTTATATTGTTCTTTAGCGTACCTGCCCTCCATTTCCCTTTTTTGGTACTTCAGCCCATTAAGTACTCATAGTCTTTGTAATTAATGAAAACATCACTGATTCCCAGCCCTAACCTATTCCTTCTGCTCCATAACATCCTCCTGTTGTGGTAGCTTAACCAGGATTACCACAGTCCCTCAACAGATTTACTTTAACAATATGTAATAGTCCTGTATCCTGTTTGCTCAGAGCTCAGATCTCTTCTTTGAAATGTTCTTCATGTACAATAAAATAAATTCCAGGCTCTTTCCATACAATGGTGTCCAAATTACAGGCTATGATAGGTGAGCATTCCCTTTTTTCCCCTGGGATTAAGGTTTTATGCTTCTTCCTGGCTATCTTCTTCTGTCCAACCATTAATCCCCCAAAACTGCATCTCTCTCTTAGGTGTTGTCTTCTTTCATTAGAATGTAATCTCCTTGAAGGTAAGGGCCGTCTTTCTTGCTTGTTTTTGTATTACTTTCCTTTCTTCATTCAACATACATTTATTAAGTGCCTACTATGAGCCAGGAACTGTGTTAAGAGCTGGGGATACAAAAGTAGGCAAAAGAGGAACCCCATCCCCGAAGTCCTTATAATCTAAAGAGGGAAACAGCATGAAAATACCTTTATGCAAATCAAGCTATATACAAGATGAATAGGAAATAATTGTCAGAGAGAAATCCCTGGAAATGAGGGGTTAGGGAAGGCTTCCTGTCGAAGGTGAAATTTATTTGGGACTGAGACAAAGTAAGAGATGTCAGCAATCAGGGTGGAGGAGGCACAGCATTCCAGGCATCCTGGTCAAGTGTCTTGATGGTGAGATAGTCAGGAAACTAGTGTTCCTGGATGGAAAAGTACATATTGGGGTAGTAAGGTGTAAGAAGACTGGAAAGATAGATGTGGTTAGGTAATAAAAGTCTTAGAGTGACAAATAGAGCATTTTGCATTTGATACTGGAAGCAAGAGAAAGCCACTGGAACTGACATGATTCCCCCTGCATTTTAGGAAAATCATTTCAGTGGCTAAATGGAGAATGAATTGGACTGGAGAAAAGACTTGTGGCAAGAAGACACTAACTAGCAGGCTGTTTTCATCAAAGTTCTTTGCACACTGCCTAGTATATAGAGCTTAATAAGGACTTTATTCATTTATTAATAATAATGATAACAAAAATAATAATAGCTAGCATTTATATAAAGCTTTAAAGATTGCAAAAGTTATTAAGCTTACAACAACCTTGGGATGTAGAATGGCATTATTATTATTCCTATTTTTAAAATAAGAAAACAAGGCAAACAAAAGTTAAATGATTAGCCAAGGGTCAGACAGCTAATAAGTGTCTAAGGCAGGATCTGAAGGCAGCTCTCCAAATGTAGAGCTCTATACACTCCACCACTTTGCTGCTTCTGTCTATATCTAGTTATCTATCTGTCTATCTATCTTTCTGTCTGTCTAATTGTCTGCGTATTTTCCATTAAACACTATTAGATGTAAATAACTAATAAATGGTGACACAAGACTTTAGAAGACAGCTGTTTAAAATATAGGTACAACCTCGCAAAAGCAAATTCTCCCAACCCTAGCTTTTACACTATGTGGAAAAAACAAAACAAAAAAAAAAAACTTAAGAAAAATTCACAGTATAAAAAACAAACTTTAAAATAGTGCATTTACCTCCCTGTAGAAATATGAATCATAGAAATTTTGCAATAAGCTTCTGAAAAAAATGTAGCAAGTATTAAGATACAGAGTGACAGCATCTTATTAGTTCTCTAATGCTTCCTTTAATCAAATCCAGTTCTTCTAGTAGGCAATTAAGATGACAAAAGTTTTGAGTAGAGAAGTGATTTGGTAAAAGTGGTGGTTTTGAGGAAGATTAATTGGATGACATGCTGGATAGATTGGATTGGAGAAAGACTAGGCTAATGGAATTTCTGGTAATAAGGGACTTCATTAAATTGGAGGCAGTTCAGGTGCAAACAAGTGAAAGGTAAAGAAATTAAGCAAGAATCAATAGGATTTGGTGAATGCAGAGCATGAGTGAAAAAGAGGACTCCAACTTTTGAGCCTGAATGATGGCAACTACTGAAGAAATTGAGAAGTATGAAGAAAATCTCATCTTGAGAGAACATAAATTCAATTTAAGACATTTTTTAAGTCTGAGGCAATAATGGGAAGCTGAATGTAAATGTCTGGCAGGATTTGAAGATTGAGAACTTTACCTTGGGAAAGTCATTCTATAGAAGTGACAATATCTTGTCCACCAGTCAATGAGTAATTATTCTTTAGGTATAAGGTTTTGGGTTCGCTAAAAAATTAATCAGAACTTCTTTTCTGCTTGGAGGTATCTAAGGTTTGAAACATAGTCACTCTGCTTGCTTTCCCCTGAATGATTTATCTAATCTCCATTTTGTTTCTGTGTTCAAGTCAGTATACTATACTGGTTTCTCTTATCCTCTCTTCCATACCAATCTCTAATTTTCACTTTCCTAAGCAAGCTGGGACAAAACTTTCCTTTTCCAAGAGTCATTTCATATAGTCAATAGCACAGTCATCACTGTTTGATTCACTACCTTTTAGTATGGATGTGTGGGTAGAGTTGTTGCTATATTATTTTATATTTGTTCTTTTCAGTGGTTCCTAGTGATTTCATCTTGTCTCCCCTAACAAGACTTCACATTCCTAGAGAATAGGAACCACGTTTTTTATTATATTTATTTATTTCTATATCCATACACATGTATGTGCATGGATATGAGTACATGGAGAGAGAAAGGAGAGGAGGGAGAGAGGAAGAGAAGCATACAGACAGATAGACATACAGAGACAGGCACAGAGACACAGAGAAAAACAGAGAGAGTAGTGAAGGACATTAGAAGTCTTTTAGTCCAAACTCCTCATTTAATAGATGAGGAAATGAGGCACAGAGAGAGTGAAATATTTGCCCAGATTGCCATAGCTAGTGTCCGAGTCAGAATTTAATCTCAGGTTTATCTCACTCCAAGTCTAGCATATCAGTGGTGTCAAACTTAAAAAGAAATCAATACTCACTCAGAAAACCACAGATTAACATTACTTATGTTGTACTATATTTTTGTTTAATTTGTTAAACATTTCTCACTTTTTAATTGGGTTCTAGCTGCACTCACAAGTATCCCACAAACTATTTCATAAAGTTATCCACTATAATATGCATTTCTTTCCTTGAACAGTTTATTCTGTTTTTTTTTTTCTGTTCTTGACACCCCCCAACTTTTCTGTACTAAATTTATTTAGATACATGCCATTAAGAGCTGGAACTGTATTTAATTTTTGCCTTTTTAATTCCCTGTGTTCACAAAAGCGTGTCATATATTAGAGGTGGACAAATATTTGTTATATTGCATTGCATTCCAGAATAATTAGCATTTGGCTAGGTACACACCAGGAATTTAATAAATGGTTGCTGATTGTGTGTCTCTTCTTGATTTCTCTTTTTCTCTTGCATATAATTTCATCTAAATAGAATTGTGAGCCTGAAGGGAATGTGAATCTTAAAATTGCTCAGACTCTACTTCAGAAGATTTGATTAAGGTATTCCCCATTTTTAACAATGGAGGTACTTGGTCAGGAATGTACTGAGAATTTTAAAATTACTCCACCCTACTCAGACAGTGCCTTAGGGGAAGATAAAGTTGCAAATTCCTGATTGAACAATGAAAAGTCCCCAACTCATACTCATAGTCAAGCAAAAACCCTAAGCTAGGTGGTCTATTTTTAGATCTAATACAAAAGGGTGCTAATTACCTATAAAGGTTAAATTAATCATTAAAAGGTCAAGCAACTTACAAAAGGCAAGCTTAACAAAAGAAGTGTGAAGTTTTAGTCTACCCAGAGAAGGTGAGAACTAAAGAGTGATGAGAACTAAGAATGGGCAGTCCTGGGAAAAAAGTGTCTACTATGATTGGTAGATGTGAAAATTTAGGGGAGGTGACATAAGAGAAAATTCTCTTTAAAAGGAGCTCTTTGAACTCAGTTCAGAGTTCAGGAGTTCAGAGGAGGGTCTCTGAACTCAGTTCAGGAGTTGAGGATTTCAGTGAGGGACTGGAACTTGCTTGGGATGATCTTCTGGTGAGTGATAAAGACTGACTCTCTCTCCCTTATGGCTCAGGCCTAGGCCATTTGGCCTAGGCCCTTTCTACTATTCTCTCCCTCCTTGTCTCTCTCTCTCTCTCTCTCTCTCTCTCTCTCTCTCTCTCTTCCCCTAATTCCTTCATTTGTATTAATTAAAATCTCCATAAAACCCAGCTGATGGGTATTTTCATATTTGGGAATTTTCCCATGGCGACCACTTAATTTTAGATTTTAAATCAAGACACTAAAAATTATCTTTACAGTTTGGCCAAAACCTTTACAGTTTTGGCAATTCACAGTCTTGGCAAAACCACATTTTCATGGTTACAGAAGAAGGGTCAAGTTTAAAAGAAATGAAGTAGCTAGTCTAAACTGTGGGTTTGCCAAATATTTGTAATTTAATTTTTTTTACTAGCATCCCTGTATTGTCCTTCTGCTTACCCCATTTCTGATTACTTTAGTTCCCTAAACATATTCTAATTGTGAAGCATTGTGAAGATTTATAAAACAAAATCTTTACCTTGGGTGTAAAAATAACTTTAAATCCCAAAATGGATGTTTAAAAGACTAATTAAATAAGGGAAGAAATTAAAGATGAGATATATCAGTGACCACAATATGTCAATGATATTCTCAAATAATATTTTGAGAAGAAAAAATTATAAGCACCTCAAATACAACTAAAAATATTGGAGAAACAGGATGGTATAATGCAAGAAAACTGTGGTCTGGGAAGCTGGACCCTTGGTTTCAGGCCCTGGAGATGTGACCTTGGAAAAATCTCAACCTCTCTGGGTCTCAACTTCTACAGCCCTAAAATGAGAAGTGTTACTAACTAATTTCTAAGATGCCTTCCCACTCTAAAATTTTATAAATTTATCTCTCGTCTAGATATTTTGCCCATGGTCTAATATAATTTGATGATAGATCTGATCCATCCAAAAATTTTCTCTCTTCTACAGACCAGTGGCTTACAGTATATTAGTATGCTTCTAATTTTCTCCACGTAAAATGCAAGTAAATGGTGGTGTTTTGTTTGTTGGTTTGTTTTGTTTAAAAAGCCAGTATATTGTCCACTCCAACCCATGCAGAATGATTTCTTATGTATATCCAAATCCTCAGCATCCTTAGGGCTTAGGCCCTTCTTAATACTGTGAATTTTAAAATCTCCATCTTGCTTGGTCTAGCACCCAAAATTGTGCACACTCACACAACACGGGCATGTGCTGGTCAATGACAAATCAGAAATAACTAACTGCCTACCTGGGCTGTCCTAAGCCAAGCTTGAGCCACCATTGGCACTTGTGAGGCACAGGAAGTGAGGTAGGGAACAGCCTCTGGAATTTGCTCACTTCCTGTGGACAGGGCTAGATGCCAGTTCGTGCTAGGAACTGGAGCAGAGAGGAGGCCCACAGATAGCTTTCCTTCATATCGGTCATGTGAGTCAAGGACTGATTTTCCTTTCCACCTTGGCCTTAGGGCCTAATCTCCCTCTGGCTAGGCCAGAAGGTTGAGTTAACCCTTTCCCCTTTCCTCCTCTCTCCTTTACTCCCTGTCCTGTTTCCTTACTCCTATTGTGATTAAACCACCATAAACTCCATTCTGACTTGAGTGTTTCATTTTAGGAATTTCATATGGTCCTTGGTGACCATAAATTAATATTATAACAATCTTTAAGGTGATTTTTCACCACAACAATACTTTCCTGATTATTATCCTGCGACTGTGGTTTGGTGTAAAGAAGGAAAAGATTTGCAACTGGAGAAACTGAGTTTAAAGAGTTTCTGCCAATGCTACCTGTGTGACATCAGGCAAGTTGTTTAACTCTCCAGATTTTTCTCAACTCTAGACTGACAGGTCTTGAAGGCTCTTTCCATGTCTAACTTGATGGCCTCTTCTAGATTTGTTGTTTTTAGCTTTCATTTTATGCTTTTTCTGTGATATCATATCATTTCTTATCTTAAGTACTTCCCACCCAAACTGTTTCAATTGGTCTTTCCTCTTCCCCTTCAAAGTTCATACTACTGTGAGATTTATCTTTCATAAGGCTGTTCATAGCCCTTCAGGAACTGCCCATTACTGAATAAAGTTAATAGTCCTTAGTGAGGCATTCAAGGTCCTTCATGGTCCCACCACATCTTTCATTCTTATCTCACATTACTCCCTTCCACATACTATATTTTCTAGTAAAAGTGGATTCTTTCCCATCCCTTATACAAGCCTCATACTTTTCTACCTCCATAGTTTTCATCACACTATTTTCTATGATTATCTTGTGATGGTGATGCCCCCTTTTCCATTTTGTTGGTGAATGAAGGTAATACTTGCACTACTTCCTTCAGAGAATTGTGAGGAAAGATATTTGAAAAACTTATGTTTATATGTGTTATATACTCATATATGGACATGTATGGACACATGTACATATATGTACAAATGTATATCTCTATAGGTACATTTATAAGTATACATTTACAAGTGGGTATAATTTTTAAAATGTTAGTAATCTCCACATAAGTTTTCCAAAGTTATACGATCCATATTGTTTCCCTTCTTTTCCCCTCCCAAAGATGAGAAGTAATTCAATCTGGGTTATGCATGTATTATCACACAAAACACATTTCCATATTTTTCATTTTTGTAAGTAAATGATCTTATAAAACTCAAACCCCCAAACATATAGTGGGTATGATTATTATTGAGGCACCAGTAAATCCATTCAGAAATTCTTTTGATAATTATTTTGTAATATATAATTCTTATTCTCTGGGCTCTGGAAATGGCTTGGGCATTAGTGAACTGAAACATAGCTCTATGATACTCTTCAGACACACCTGGATTCCCTGTACAGAATTAGTCTGACAGCTCTCACACCTGCCAAAACACAGACCTGATCTATAAATAATGGCTAAATAATGGCTAAAGCCAGAGAACTGAAATTTTCTACAAATAAGTATTACTTCATTGACTATGCTGTCTTCCTCTTTTTTGTATTCTTGTTTTAGCTATCAAGTATGTTGTAGCCCAAGAATTCTTAATAGTTGAGCAGCAGGAATAATGAGAATGTGAATTTATGACCACACCTGGACTTAGAAAAAGCCCTAGTGAAGGTGACCCTGAAAAATTATTATGGCATCTTATCAATTAGTTGACACTCCCTAGGAAAATGAAACTAAATGTTCTCCTCTTTCTTGTTTTATATCTCATAAATCCAGTAGAAAGGCTTCATGGGGACTGTATATGGTAATATCTAGACAGACTAATGATAAGTATAGTCTCTTTTGGATTTTCAATGACAGTTTTAGGATTCAGGCTACTAGTTTAAGTGATAAGAGAACAAAAATATTTCTTTCTCTGTTTCTTAATATTAGGAAAGTTAAGATACCTATTTCCATATTCAGCTTCTTTCATAGAATATCTGGCAATTTTAAAATATTTCATAAGTTTCAAGGCACCTTTATACATCTTTCTTTCCCACTTCTGCCTTATCATACTTGTTTTTTTATGTATTATTTCACTTCTTAAATTATAAGCTTTTTGATAAGAATGAATGATATAATTTTTCATCTTAAATTGCCCAAATTTAATTTAGCATAGCTCTGTCTCTGTCTCTGTCTCTCTCTCTCTATATATATAATGTGGGTGTGAATATATGTGTGTGAATATATATTTACACACAAACACGCATATATGGACAGCTAGATGACAAAGTGGATAGAACGCTGTTCTGGAGTCAGGAAGACCAAAGTCCTAATCAGACTTCACATACTTAGTAGCTGTGTAATGCTGAGCAAGTCACTTAACCTTGTTTGCCTCAGTTTCCTTCTCAGTAAAATGAGCTAAAGAAGGAAATGGCAAACCACTCTAGTATTTTGGCCAAGAAAAACCCAAATATAATCATGAAGAGTAGAACACAACTGAATAATAACTATATACATATATTTTAAATTGAACCCTCATTCATCTCTTGTAAATTGAAGGAATTGGATTAAATGGTCTCTACATAAACCTTATGATTTTAGGGGTTATTTTCTTCATTTTCTTTCCTATTCTTTTCTTTTCCTGAACCAGTTATTTAATTGCTATAAATTTAATAGATATTCATGTCCTAAAGATACCATCTTCACACCTTATGATACAGGACTAAGATAATCTAAGAATTATATAGACAGAGCCTAAAATATGAGTTTACATTTGAAAGACATGTGCTACACAATGCCAAAAACTTATTAAAGGTCAAGACATTTCCATGAAAAATGTAGGTACTCGATAGACATCTGTTAAACCTCTATGAGATGAATTTCATTATTAGATATGAGAAAGTAAACTGTGTATATAGAAGCCTCAGGATTTGGAATTTATATTGCTGTAAAAAAACCTTGACTTAGATGCAGGAGGGACATGGACTGAGAGGGGAAAAAAGCCAATAACAAGGTTAGGAAAGAACTTTTTCTTTATAAATATTATATACTCCCATGATCTAATTCATAAATGTATGGGGCAGTTTCCCTCTCTATTTGGTGACTTGTTAGCTTCTATTTTTCCTTCCTCTCTTCCCCTTCTCAATCTGTTTTCCCTTCATTATGTCCTGCCACCATCTCATGGGATCTTGAAGCTTATTCTAGTCTAACCTTTAAAATTAAAGATAGGGATGGAATGGTGGGAGCTCCCCTCACCAGAGTAGGAAGGCCTGAGACCTACTTACTCAGGCATGGTGACAAGGGCATTCTTGCAGCCCAGCAATGGTTTAGATGGCCAAGGAGACCATGGACAAGGCAGGCATTGTGGGACCATATCAGGACATGTTCTCCAAAATGGCGACAGAGCTTATGGGTGAATTGGCTGACAGTTACCAGTGAAAACTATCAACTTCTGGAAAATATGAATGAACAGAATACCTTGACGTATCTAGAAGCGAAAGCTATTGCAGGAATTGTAAATTAAATCCTGAAAGACTTAAACCAGAAATAAGCAGCACTTCAGCATTATCTGGATCAGATCCCTTTAAATGAGGAGCAAGTAGCAACTCTCAAGCAGGCAGCCTACAAGTTGGATGCATATTTGTAGAAACTAGAAGCAAAGTACCAGAAAGTAGGGAAGATAATGAAAGAATTGTTTAGCACAAAGACTTTAACTATAAGAATGTCTCATAAAAATTGAAATATGGGGGATGGAATTTACCAAACTTATATTCTTGGATTCCATAAAAGAAATTGGTGCTGCTCATCCAAGGAGGATCCCGACCCTCCAGCTTTGATTGGTTTTGTAACTCTGCTCACTCTTTAATGTTTTTCTAAAAGGACACACCCAGGAACTTCATCTAAATTCCTTGATTTCCTCTTGTGGGCTTTCTTATGTGCCCATGACCAAGGCTCAGAAATCAGAATCAGTCTCATCAGAGAATATCTGGTTTTCCTGTCTTCTATAGTACTAGTATGCTCCTTCCTTCCTTCCTCCCCACTCCTTACAAGTTCATCTTTGACTCTTACAAACAGTTTACCTCTTTTTCTTAAATTTTATTGACTTACCCTGGTTAATAACCTATTCTTGATCATAAAATGCTGATTTATAAAATTAAAAATTTCTGTATAGCACAATATTGTTACCCAGTTGAAGAGACTGAAAACCAAAAAAGATTGTGACTTTCTTAAATAAGGCCCTTGAGGAAATTAGTAGTAGAACAAGGACTAAAGGTAAAGGAAGGATGTCTAGCAGTACCAGATTTTAAATTGTGTTATAAAGTCTTAATTACCAAAACTATCTGGTACTAAGAAATAGAAAGGTAGCTCAAAAGAAGATAACTGACAGACAACAAAGAGTAGCAAAAGATTATAGTAACCTTATAGTTGACAAAAGCATAGATTCAGGTTTTGTGGATAAGAAATCACTATTTGGTAAAAATTATTGGGACAACTATAAAGTAGTTTAGCAGAAAATAGATATAGATCAATGTCTTACATCATTAACTAAGATAATATCAAAATGGATACTTATCTAGATGTAAAAGAAGATATCATAAGTAAATTAGAAGAATAGGGAACATATCTATCAGATTTATGATTAAGAGATGAATTTTTGAGTTCATCAAGAGATGGAGAGCATTGTGAATTTTGAAATGGATAATTTTTAATACATAAAATTAAAAAGTTATTGTATAAAGTAAATGTTGCCAGAATTAAAAGTAAAGCAGAAAACTGGGGGATATTTTTTACAGACAGCCCCTTAGAAAGAGGTCTCATATCTAAAATAGAGAACTTTGCCAAATGTATAAGAATAAGAGCCATCTTCCAATTGTTAAAATGAGCAAAAGATATTAATAGACAATTTTTAGATGAAAAAATCAAAGCCAAATATAGGTACATGAAAAAGTGTCCTTAATCACCACTGATTAGAGAAATACAAATAAAAATAATTCTGAGAAATCACCTCACACCTATCAGATTGGCTAAAATGATAAAAGGGAAAAATGACAGACATTGGAGGGGATGTGGAAAAACAGTGACACTAATATACTGTTTATGGAGCTATGAACTGATACAGTCCTTTTGGAAAGCAATTTGGAATTACATTCAAAGAGTTATAAAACTGTTTATATTCAGACTCAGCAAGCTGGGTCTTTTTCCCAAGGAGATCAGGGAAAGGGGAAAGAACCTATATGTCCCAACATATTTATAGCAGCTCTCTCTGTGGTGGCAAGGAATAGGAAATTGAGGGGATGCCCATTAGATGGGAAATGGCTAAACAAACTATTGGTATAGGATTGTAATGGAATACTACTGTGACATAAGAAGAAATGAGTAGCGTAATTAAGAAAAATACTTGGAAAAGACTACATGAGATAATAAATAGTTGAGTAAACCCAAAAAACAAGATTTAATATTTAAAGAATCAATTGAACATAATCTCCAGAGAATGAAGTGAAAAAGGAAAACATTATAGACATAATTAATAAATACATCTCCATCTCCTAGATGATACTTTCAATGATGTGACAGGAGATGAAGGGGCTGATACACTTGTAAATAAATTCTATTAATTAAAAAAATTAAGAACTAGAACTAGAAAGATCTAAGTGTAAGTCTTCTTCCTCCATGTTTCCACTATTTACATACAGTACAACATGTTGAATTTATTTGCTGAATCAATTCCAATATCAATTTACTCCCTAACCACAAAATATGAAGTTCAGGTGAAGAATGGACTAATATTTCAGAAATTTGGAGGTTTATCCACAGTGTAAATGCACTAAATTTTTGTCATTCACTTTGGAAATAAAAGAAGCTATTTTATTAGTTGGTTGTCATTGCCTAGAGATGGCTGAACAATCCATAATATTTATTATACATACATATGTATACACACATATGAGTATTATATACATATAAGCACACATGATTATTATTTCCATGTAAGAAAATGGTAAATATGAGAAACTCCAGAAAACTAAGAAACATTTGTATGACTGATAAAGTAAAGAAAGCTCAACCAAGAAAATGGTAATTGCTTGGTTCCAAAGGACTGATGATGAAATGGATTTTTCTCAGCAATGTAGTAGAAAGAGAAGAGGCCTCAGAGTTAGAAGATCCAAACCCAGTTCTTCAGTTTGCTGACTGTGATCTTGATTAAGAAAATTTTGTCTCTCCCTGTCTCAGTTTCTTCAAGTGTAAACTGAGTGGGTTGGTCTATATAGTTTCTGATGCTTTTTTAGCTCTAGATTTTTTTAATCCTCTAAGTAGCAAAGTGGTGTAATAAGGGTGCAGAGTGCTATATATCTTATCAGTCAAGGTAGCAGGGTCAGTTTATTTTGCTTAACTATTTCTCTTTATATAAGAGAGCATGATTAATTTTGAAAAGTTTTTTTTCAAAATAAAATAAATGAAAGAAGGTAAAAGAGAAAAGGGCAACTTTTTCATATTTAATGGATAGGTTTTTTTTTAATGAATCAGAAAAAAGGTCTAGATTGTTTTCCATAGTTAATATTAAAAATCATACGTAAGAAGGGAAGTGTTCTTTCTAATTTAATAAGGATCTTATTTGGAAAGAAGGATTCAGAAAATTTTCCAAATCTTTATTCATCACTGATGCTGGAAACATGATTGTTTTCATTTCTTTTGCTGAACATTAAATGTTACAAAGCAAAAGATTCTTGGAAGACTGGTATAAGTAGACAAAATTGCCTTAAAAATACTTGAAATTTTCTAGAACTTATTTTCCCAGAGAAACATCTTCCTTTGAATTCATAATGTTTAGCTTACAGTTAAATTTCTATTCCTTCTCACCTCTCAAGAAGAATACTTTGTAATATGTGAAAATTTGGTATCTTAACTCCTGAATTTAATGAGGGCAATGAAATATACATTGAAATAATTTTATTGACATATTTCCTTTTTCTATCACATTTTTCAACATATTCCTATAATTCCCTAATCCTTTCTGAGAGAGCTATGCCTGGTAATAAAAAATAAGAGATTAAAAATGGATCAAAATTAACCAACATCATAAAAATTCCTAATTTCATATACTATATTCAATGTCTGTAGACTTCATTTTCTGGAGGGAAGTGGAAAAAAATGTCTTCTGTTCCTTGTGACCAAGCACAGTCATTAAAAATTTAGTTTTATTCTTATTCTTTCCTCTTTCATTGTTGTCTTTATTCTATACATGATTTCTTACTTCTTAACTTCTTAATGTTGTACCAGTTAATATCAAATCTCTCCACATATTTTTGTATTTTTCTTGTTCATCATTTCTTACAGAACAGTGATGTTAGATTACATTCAGATTCCATATTTTTTTTTAGCCATTCTCCAAATTAATGGGCATTTACTTTGTTTCTAGTTCATTGCTATCAAAAATGCTGTTATAAATATTTTTGTGTATTTAGGATCTTTATTCTTGTCACTAAACTCTTCAGAGGAAGACAAATAATTATTATATTAAATGAAGGCAATTAATTGTAAATATGGAAGGAATGAATGGAATTTCAGTTTGGGAAAAGTCTGATCTCAAACTGAATACAGTATTAAGGACATTTAATGGCATTAATTTAAGGGAAGGGGAAGATAAGCATTTCTATAGCACTTATGTAAGAAGCACTGTGGCAAGTGCTTTATAAACATTATCTCATTTATATTATGAAAACGATAGTAAGATATTATATGTAAAGAAAGCAGTTTATTAGTTTTGTGGTCTTGGGAGTGTCACTAAGATGATAATCTTTAGTCCTTCCAGCTCTGACATTCTGTGAGTGTGAGTCTAAAGAAATTCATAGCTTTACTGATAGACTAGTTTTATTATTATACATTGAGAGGAAATATTGTATAGACTGGGAGTTAGGACACCTAGCAGAGGTTCTAGACCCATATCTACCACAGATCACTCTACAACCTTGGATATCTCAATTTACCTTTCAGTGTCTCTCTTTCAACCATTACAAATTGAATTGTGCAAGATGATTTTTAAGGTTTCTTCCAACTCTAAAGTTCTACAATTTTTTTAGCATCTGGAATTAAATCCTAAAATTCCACATAAAAAAAATTAAGCTGCTATACAATGTGGGGAAAATAGAAGATAAATCTGTCTTAAGGTTTAGGGAAATATTGTTTTAATATCAGCAAAGGGTGTAAGGTAATACTCTGATCATTGAGTAATATTGATATATCTTAATTTGATTTGCTGTTTCTTGCTGGAAAAACATGAATCAATGTATATATATAGAGATTGTATATATATATACATATATATTTTGAATATTTAGATTTGAAAGATTATTATTAATCATAAAGGGAAAAACAGTCAGAAAACTAATTTAAATATAACTTTTAAAGCAAGATAATTTAAAAACTTAAACATACATTTGATTGGCATTGCAGTACAATCTTTAGTGAAATTCACTTTAAAATGTGGCTGGGAAGTTTTGTATTATTGCTTTTTTATGGGATTTTTGGTTTCTGATTGAGTTATAAAGTCATCATAGACGTCTTTTCTTTAATTTACAATGAAAAAGGAATCAAAGAATCGTGAGGAACATTGGTGGAAATTGAGAATGGGAAAGAGAGGGAGGAAGGAGGAAGGCTACATTAAATTAATTTAATAAATATTTATTAAGCACTTACATTTTATAAGACAGCAGATTGTAAAGATATAAAATATCAGAATTCCTGATTGCAAGTACCTTACAGTGAAATCCTTTTCTTTTTTATCCTCAATACTTAGCAGAGTGCCTGGCACTTCATAGATACTTAATAAACATTTATTGAATTGAATTGAATTATAGAAATCTGCCTCTATCTACCAAAGTGTTGCTAGACAATAAATATATGAGAAACTAATGTCCTGTTTTGTTTATTTGCCTAACATTGTTACTTGAATGCCCTCTGCCCCATTATGGCATGGAAGTAACCCTTTGATCTCAAAGGCTATGTGAACAGATTATAAACTCTCACAGTTTCTATGTCACTAGAAAGTCTTACAGAAGGTTTCAAGCATTAGATGCGTCTCCTTTCTAAGGATCAAGTTTTCTAAGAAAGAAGAGAATGCTTACTTAGTCATGAATCCCTTTGTGGTAGAAATGTATCAATTTGTTATGTTCTTAAGTATAAATGAAAATAAAGGGGAGAAGATGTAGCTAGATTTGAGGGTGGATAAGATTCTCTTCAAATATGCAAATAAAAATACTAATGGAGTTGGTTTTAAGACAAGTTTAACATTTCAATGGACATTGGATGATTTTATGTTGCATTTCTCCTGATAATCATAGCAAAATAGAGATAACCACAAAAATGCCTACACAAAAACTTGTATTGCAAGAGAATGAGGAGCCAGATATTTTATGAAGAATTTCATATGATCCATATTATAAACCATGATATGTTGAAGAATATGGTTGAGAGATATTAATAGAACAAATATAAAAATTATATTAGTAATATAGTATTTTACTAATTTCTGAAGTGGTAACTAATTCTGAATTAGCTATGTATTCAGGTTATTGATTTGTGATAAGAATGATTAATTTCAATACCAAATGGAAAGAAAATAAAAATTAGAAGCTACATGGTACAACATTAAAATAACTCTAAACATAATTACTTGAATAATTTATTGATGCTAAAAATGAGAAATAAAGAAACCAGTTTGCCACAGACTCTCAATATGTCCCATGAATATTTAAATAATGGAAAGCAATTGTTATAAGTGGAGCAAAGAAATATAGAAAATGCCTTACCTAGAAACTATTTGTTCTTTTGGCAAGTGTAGAGACATGAGAGACTTTGGCAACTCTCATTTAAAATATAAATTAATTTGAAAATTTTATGGAGAAGCATAGGGGAGCATATGAGCAGCATTGCTTTGTAAAACAAGAACTAGGGACAACTAGGTGGTTCAGTGGATAGAGAGTCAGGTCCAGAGATGAGAAGTCCTGAGTATAAATCTGTCCTCAGATACAACTTAGCTATGCGACCCTAGACAAGTCACTTAACAACCATTGCCTAACCCTTACCACTCTTCTGCCTTGGAACCAATACACAGCATTGATTCTAAGACAGAAAGTAAGGGTTTTGTTTTGTTGTTGTTGTTGTTGTTTTGTCTTTTTAACAGCAAGATGAATCAAGGGAGGAAAAGGTTTAAAGAATATTTTAGCCCAAGCAAGATCTGGCTAAACTAAATCATGTCAACATATCAGAAGGATGAAATATGGAAATGATATTAAATTTTCCATTATAAATGTTTTCTCTTTATCAATGAGAGCATAACTAGGACATTTCAAATCTATTATTATAGTCCCTGTTGTGCTACAAGACAAAGTAGAAATGGCACAAAAGAAAACCAAGATAGGAAAGAAAGTGAACAAGATCTAGCATTAACACAAGAAAAAGTCTATGCTGGAGGCAACACAATTTGAAGATTATATAGGGCTGATTCTCAAAATATCTGAAAGAGGAAAGATACTGAAGTGGGAAAAATCAAAGACAATACTTAAGAAGATTAATATTTAATACTTAAAAAGATAATCAAGAAACTATCATCTATTAACTTTCTACCTGTATTCTTTCTGTTTCTCCCTTAAAAAACAAAACAAAACAGAAATTAACAAATTTACAGAATAATTTACATATCTGTGTGTTTATATATATATATATTTTCATCATATCTTTTATAAAATTAAAGAAGGAAATAAGTAGACTTTTGGAACCTAATTTCTATAGACCACATCTTCACAATTACCTAAGTTGAAGGTTGAAAGAGATTGACTAAAATAAGAATTCTAGAACTCACCATGCTTACTTATAGCTGGAGATCTTAAAAACTATTTATTAAAAAAAAAAATATATATATATATATATATATATACATACACGATTTGGCAGAACAAGATGCAATCTTGAAGGCACTTGAATTGTTTCTCATGCATATGTCAAAATAATTTTAAAATCCTTAATAGATATAATAAGAACATTTTGTTCATTCCTCAGATTGATACACATAAAGCAGGGAGATGTAAGCTAACCAAAGATACTTTCCTAGGTCATGTAGGTGATCCAGTTCAGAGTTTAAATGGAAGAAGGATTCCTTGTAAATAGCAAAGTCCTCTAAAGTCTTGTAATTTGTGAATGTACTTTTTCAAGCCTCAGAACATTACAAAGTTTTCAAAATGAGAGCTCTAATAATTTAAGAGTTTAACTCAATTATCCATACAGGGAATCAATGAAGAATGTTCATTGTTCAGACTGATAATTAGTTGAATAGATAACCTATAGAGTGGAAACTTCAGTATGTATATCTTAGACAGCAACTGAAAATGATGAATTGGACCTAGGATTGAGTAGAAAGGAGAGAATGTGAAATTATGCAGGTCTATAAATGACTTCAATCTTTTCTCTGAATCAAAAACTCATCTTTTTAACTCCATATTTTTCCAGTGATGCTATATAGCTGTAGATCATATAATCTCTGAGAATTAAAAAAAACAAACAATGGGGAGACTTACAAGAGTATAAATAGGCTGCAGACTATTCTGAATAATGTGTATGAGGATGCATCAATGACATCATCACATAAATATACAACCAGAAAAGGACCAGGGCTGCTCACAAAAGCGAGCAATCACAGCCCATGACTTCAAGGGCAATGGCAGATGATGTGGCAAGAGCTAGTTCAGTCAACTAGATTCAGCCCTTTGAATGGATCCCTATGTAGTATCCATTGTAGAATAAGGACAAGAATCTCAGGGTAAGAATATGAAGATAAGATGTGATTTGTACTATTAAAAAGAATAGCCACATTGATGAAATCATAGATCCACTGGAGAACAGAAGTTAGCAATCAAATTAGATTTTAGGAAATTAGAAATTGGCAATCAAATAATATTTAGAGGATCCTTGTGATTTCGTTGGCGTAGGAAGTTCAGAGAGAAAATGTTAACCCTAAACTTACCCTAACCCTAAATAATTCTGTAATTTGCTACATATTCTTAGAAGTTAAGTGATTTACCCAGGGTCACACTGATAGTATTTCAGAGATGAGACTTGAACCCTGATTTTCCTGACTCCTAGCTGAGTTTTCTCTCTCCATGCTGACCTTCTCAAATTAAATTTCAGTATTTCTGGAAAAACAGAATTATAAAGCAGATAGTGACTCATAATGAACAGTTAATGTGGCTTCTAAGGTAGTTCATTTTATAATCTCAGTATCTTAGCCCATAAAACCATGTTTCTGAACAAGTAAAAGCCTCTAGGATAACAGATTATTAAGGTAGTCACTCATAAACTCCCAAACAAGCTCCATGCGAGGATACATGATAGGCATTACAGAAAGATGGAACAAGAAAAGTCATCATCTGGTGAATTACTATATCCTGAATTAAAAGGATGAACCAATTATTTTTTCTGGTTTGCTTTACTTTTCCCCTCTTAGGTCCTTTTATTAGAATACATAAAAGAGGGTCCATGAAAAATAAAATAAAATTCATGTCTGTCTCTGTATGCCAATCTAATTTCATTGCAAATTCATAGACGTTTTCTATATTTACATAGCTACATATGTATGATTTTATATAAACATATATGTATTTATAATATATAATTATATATGTGTATGTGTGAATATATATGTATTTATAAATAATTCCATCTATATTTTTAACAAAGGCATAAGACCTATCTTTAACTCAATACAAGCATCCTTTTGCCTAGAACTATAAAAAGTCTTCTAATGGTTCTTCCCTGCTGTGGACATCAGCCTACTCTGTCTCTTTAGTTATGCAGCAGTGACTAAATATGTACCTATATATTTATAAAGTTGTGTATGTCACAGAGTGCTCTTATTGATGTTGGAACACCAATATAATTGCAATCCATGGATCTTTAGAGTTTATTCTCATGCAACTTCTAACATGAGTTAGGAAAAATCAAGAATCAACTTCAGTAATATAATTTAGCAGTTAAGAGGCATGGCAGTGTAATAATTACCAGGTCCCTTAAATATCAGAAAATAGTTTCGATGTCCTATAAAGTTTTAGGCATTGAAGAAAACCATTACATAAATGTGTGCTACCTACCCCCCTTGTTCCCTGGAACCTCCAAAGAATAATAATATGTGTTTATAGGTATGTGAATACATATTTTTCCCTTGAGGAACAACAATCCAATTCAACATCCATTCTTTCCTCAACCAAGACTTTCATGACAAGAATATCACCCTGCTGCCCTCCACTGCAGAATTTTGGTGAAAAATTTCAAAATATTCTACCATCTTCCTCATATAGAAATATTTGGGATTCATGAATTAACCCTTTTAATATACTTTACAAAATCCCATCTTTCTAAACTAACTTGTACCTGCCATACTTTAGAGGTAGGGATTTCATTTAGCAACAGAAGAAGCATTCCCTGTGCTCTAGTAGCATGTATAGTTTCATCAATTGGAATGATTTTCTCACTCATCTTAGTGGATCCAAATCCCACTCATGCTTTGAGGCCAAATCAGAGCATTCTTTCCAAATGAATGCTTCCTGCCATTTCAGCCCACTGAGATCTCTTTCTACCCTATTGTTCCAGATTCAATTCAACAAACACTAAGCATCTAGTAGAAGACTCTGGAGATGTAGAGTCTCTGCAATAAATATTTATTAAGTCTGTAATGTGTAGTATCACACGAATATAAAACCAAAATAATTTGTGCTATTATGTTTCATATTCTATACTATTCATTTGGTAGATAGTCACAACCTTTGCATTTGTTATTATTTAAATTTTTGTTTATACCTTTTCTCCCTAACTAGACTATATACTTCCTGGGGGCAATGCTTTAAATAATAATGACCAATTTTTATAGAGTACTTTAAGGTTTTCAAAATTATATACATTATTTCATGTTATTCTTAAAATAACCCTCTAAAGTTAATACTAATCTTATCTTCATTTTACATCTGAGGTAGCTGAGGATATAGGAGTTTAAATGTCTTATCTGGTGTCACATGGCTAGTAAGAGTCTGAATCAGGACCAGAATTCAGGTTTTTCTGATTTTGAATGAGGTGTTCTATCAACTGAGCTCTTACAGGCTACCTAGGACACAGAAAGCTTTACATATAAAGGGTGTTCAATAAATATTTGTTCATTAGATTTGCTTATTTATTTGGAGAAAATATATATTTGACATTGTGGCAGGAAACACAAAGGGTTCCTCTTAATACATTACATGATGGGTTTTTCTTTTTCTTTTTTTTTCTTTTAGGAGCTGTGAGTTATAATGAACAGTTAACCCTGATTTATCTGAGAAATTATTAAGGTGGGAAACTAAAATGATGTTAGGCTTCACAATTTATTGTTATGAGAAGAGACCTATTTTTATTGACAGAGCAAAACTTTTACTAGGGAACTCTAATTAGTACCCTATCAGAGATTAGTGATGCATTATATTTCAGAGTTTAAATAGCAAATTCCAGGAAAGAACTTCTTTCTTATCTGTTAAATGCATTATGACTTATTCTCCCTTTTTATTTGTGCTCAGGAAAGCAAGCTTACTATTCAGAAATTTCCATATTTGTTCTACAAGTGAGGATTATTGGGTTATATGAGCATTGCTTATATTCCAAAGAGTATAAAACCTACTCATAACAATTAGCCTCTGTAAGAAAGTCTTCCAGACAATTAGGGCTAATGCCACTGGTCAATGGTTTGGGTACATTTCATTAAAGACCCACTGGAGTTGCCAGATGTATTGCTTCATATAAATGTGCTTACCACAATGCCCAATAATGGAAGGTTGAGTGCCATACTTAATTGCTAATTTCAACCTTTATTACCTATATTTTTCAGTGCAAGCACTTTAAGGAGAATTGAAGATAGTTCATTGGTTCCTGCCCTCCAATGACAGGACATGGTATTGAGTGCATCAGTTTAGCAGCCATTCCAAAGTATAACAATGTCTTTCTAATGACAAATTATCAAATTAAAAATAGTTATACCACAAACCCATTTTCAAAAGTGATATCCTGGTTCTTGCTGCTAAGCATAAAACTAAAAACAAAACCCATACAACAATAACAAAATGCTAATTCCAGAAAACTGAAATATAACCCCCACACACCTTGTAAATTCTAAATTCAGGTTTGACTATATGATATTGCCAAAGCTGAAGGTTTTCTAAACTTGCTTTAGATAGTTACTGTCTTATTACTATCCTGATAAACATATGTTGGCTAATTAATAAAAATAATTTTCAAATAATTAAGTTGGCTTACTAAAGTTCTTTTAAACATGTTTATGTATAAATATAACATGCCTGGTAATTCCATCTGGACTGTAAGTTTCCCAAGGGTAATACATCTTAATACTTTATATCCCCACAGTGTCTAGTACAATGTTTTTATAATAATTAAGCATGGCATTATAGATAGAATTCTGGAATTGGAGTCTGGAAGAGTTGAATTTAAATTCCTCTCTAGATCCTTGCTATCTGTGTGACCTTAAACAACTTGCTTAAACTCACTGAGCCTTAGTTTCCTTAACTGTAAAATAGAAATAAAAGGAGTGACTTTTTCGGAGTTTTAGCAAAGATCAAACTCATATAATATGAATAAAGTATCATACAAATGTAAGCTATTAATAATCAACCAACTGATGCTTTACAAAATAATACTGGTTATTATTATAGAAAATACAATGTCCCTACTACTTTCATAAGCATACTGAAAGGTTTCCTAATATCACTTATTTTTGAGAATCCAAGGATCTGTTTAGAAAGTGGTGAGAAAGTACACAATTCCTCCTCTGCCCTGGAATAGCTCTCAAAAAACCCAGCTGTGATAAATAGCCAAATATATCCTGTGGCCATAAGTGAATAAGTCTTTGAGTAAAAGTTGGCCAAGTAACTATCTAAGTGCCAGCACCCATTATTATTTCCAGCTCATCCACCAGATTAGAATGTTTATTACCTTGAAATTATGCCTTTATATCCATATAGTTATAAATTCATAATTAATAATTCTACTTCAATCTATAAGATCCCATACCCATCCTTAGGTTCCAATGAGTCCCTATAGTTTGTTAGGAGTAGCAGACTACCATGTGGCAAAATTTCAACTGACATGACCTTTTTTTCATAACAACCCTTTCTCTTTTGCTCTCTCTTCTATTTTTTCTTTAAAATATATATATATATATATATATATATATATATATATATATAAATGTGGGGTAATGAAGTTACCTATTATTTTTTATGTGCAAAACTCTCTTAAAATATGGCATTATTTTTTTCAGAAAACTACATTTAATTCTGTCTTAGTTTAGATGGTTTTAAAATCATTTTTCTTAGAGCCTTTACTACATTGATTATAGTGTGAAAGCAAAGTAATATTTAGTTATTCAACTAACTTCCTAGATAAAGGGGAAAAAATACCCTGATTGAACATCCTTAGCATGTTAGATTCCTGGGACTGGTTTACAGTTCTGACTTTTATAGCTATTTTCTTTCACCTCAGTTTTAAATAAGTTTATTTCTCTTCTATGTGTATTCTTGTGGATGTTATTCTATTATATTGTTGGGAAAAGAGGCAGGGAATAAAGAGAATGCATAGGGTGTCAGAATTTTCACTCAAACGTGGAGAGAGGAGATCCTTGAAATAAAATGCTAATCTTTTCTGAATGGATATTTCAGATTATTTCTTTTAAATAAACTATGGCCATGATAAGTTAGGTGGGCTTTTAAAGAGGTAAAATGTACACCTAAAAGAAATCTTTGCTTATATTTCTGCTTAAGATTGCTTTTGTTTTAATGGTGTGGTGCTGACAAATTTAGTGAATAGCTTCAAGGTGATTTTCAAATGACTAATATTGACCCAGTGCTTATTTGAAACAAGAAGTACATTTACATTTGAAATGAATAGTAATAGTGATGTTCACTCCCTGTGAACACAGTGGCTATGTGATAGAGGACTCAGGTTGCCTTTATATAAATTTACTTTTAATTAATTATGAATAACATTAATAGTTAGATGCTTTTGTGCTGTTGATCCATGGCCCTCCCTAATGTTCTTTGATTTTCAGCAATTGCATCAAAATGATAGAAACATTTCTCCCAAGAGAATATTTTATGATATTTTCCCAGCAATTTTTAAAATTTACTCTATTACTTTTGTCAAAACCTTCCCTTTGTTTAATGTTTAAATGTTTAACAATCCAATAAATAGAGCTTTAACCTTGTTGTGTCTTTTAGGTTTACATTTCTCTTATTTCAATGATGTTTTGAATTTTACAGAAGATAAAGTGTGCCTTCAATTTCCCTCATGCAATGCCATTACTACACACTGTGTCCAGAACAGTTTAGGATAGCATCACATTCAAATGACCCTAACTTTGCAATAAGTATTTAATGGTTTATCAGAATATCTGGAATTTGGTGAGACGGACGCAAAACAGTGCTTGTTGTCCTTTATTTATTTTTTAATAAGGCATTCACAGATACATATTCACTGCCTTACCTGCAGGATAACGCTCGATCACTGGCCAGCTGTCCACCTGTAACGTAGCATTACCGCCACTCCTCGTGAAACGTACTACATGGTATTTCCCATCATTAATGATTGCATTGTTCTCTTCAATGGCGATGTCATCTGTTCCGACATTAAATTTAACTCCAATCTTTCCCTGGTGCTGTAAAGTGAGAAGAAAGGAGAGGAAATCAGAAGGAAGTAATGCTAATTAGTTATTATTTGATAAGAATGAAATATATGCAGTCTGGTATATCACAAAGTGTTTCTAAGAATTTTTTTTTTTGCTTTTTATTTCACTTCAGAAGAGTTGTATACCATGGAGAAAAGGTTCTTGACATTTTGCTATGTCTGGGGCATCTCTTTCATGGATAATTGATATTCCAAATCAGAAACTTTCAAGGGAATTAATTTGCCTTCTTTTCCCAGAGGCACCCACTGAGGAGAACGATTGCCCAAATAAACAGGCATCTTTTCATGGATTTTACACATAGGAATTTTAATATCCTTCTTTTTATTTCCATGGGAAGAAAAATGGGACTTGAAATTATTTTTCTTAATAATTGATGAAATTGGATCAAAACATTTATTTCTACTTCACTGATTCCACTTGCAAATAAATATATACAAATGTGGGGAATGTGGGCACTGTCCATAGAACCATCAAATGCTGGTGGGGAACTTAAGAGATCATCCAGTTCAATGCTGTTATTCAAAATGTGGAAACCAAGGCCCAGCAAAGTAAAGTGATTTCATCGGGGACACAGAACAAGTACAAGCCAAATCTCTTGACCTTCCTGCCCAGTGGTCTTTCTTCCAAAATATAAAGTTACAAATAAGAGAAAAGAAAGGATGTCTCTCTTGGGCAAGTACTCTGCCTGGGACATTTTTTGACCTTCTCCATGTTGAGCTTCCACATCCACTCAACCACTGATGGAGACCTTGATTCATTATGGCTGCACGAACCACTTTGACTCAGTAAACTCTTTGGTTTGACCCCATTATGGCATTCTGCTTCCCCTTTTTGATGCCAATACTGCCTCAAGCCATTATTTCTTAGTTAATTTTCTCATGCATTGACCATATCTCCTTAGGAATCAAAGTCCACCATTTTCTCTGACACAAAGGAACTAAGACACAGATGTTAAAAATAAGACATCTACTACTTAAGTATAGAAGAAAATAATTTTAAACACTTTGAGTGAAGAAAGTTATATGCTTTCATTTGACATATGACAGAAAAATGTAGTGTTTTTTTTTTTAAATTTAGAAACAAAAAGACTAGTAATGAAATTTGCCCATTTGTTTGTTTTCTTTTTGGGGAGGGGAATATTATGACAGTGTGTTTATCTTTCTGTTTAAAATGAACTTGTTTTCAAACTTCATCATAGTAAGGAATTCCTAGGAAAGCAATTCTTCTACCAAAGCAACATATACCATCTCTGTAGTTTAAAGTCATTGAGAAGTGCTTGAGGTATTTAGAGATTTAGTTGACTTGCCAAGGGTCAGTCAATATGTAGCAAAGGCTGGACTCAAACCAAAGTCATCTTGAATCTAAGACTAATTCTCTATCCAGTATGTTACTTTGAATAACAAATAGCATGCCCCTAAGCTGACTCAAGACATTAAAGTAGGCTGAAAGATGTCCTAAAAGGGTTGGACTGTCAGGTGGATTTAGATAACAATAAAAGAAGGTCTTTCAGATAATAACACTAGAAAGCTTCTCTCTTCTATTTACTGGAATGAATTTAAAGCATGTATGGACTCATGACACGGATGTCCTATGAGAACATGCCAGCTTGCTTGAAGATGGCACAATATACAACCAATTGCCTACAAAGTGAGTAACATTATTTTGAGGGAAACCTTTAATGCAATTTTTTTTGGATACCCCACACATACACACATACACACATGTAGGAAGTATCTGGTTTGAGTAAGAATTTAAAAGTTGTTGTTTTTAATAATTGTTTTTATATCTTACCTGAGATCAATATTAAATGGGAATAAATTGAGTTATATATATGTCTATATATACAAGTACACATTTGTATATCTACATACATGTATATACATATACATATATACAGTATATATATATAAACAAATGTACATCTGTGTGTATATATGTATGGGTGTCTATATATTACATATATGTGTGTCTCTATATATATTTGCCATATCATTGGTGGTCATACAGAAAATAGCCTCTACCAGCTGCTTCAAAAGACAAAACCAGGGGATAAGCATTACATACAATAACCTTAACAGATAACTCTCCATACTACAAATAGAGACTCCAAAATAGATTTGAACATTCAGCAAATAAACAACTGGAATTGGGGCATTATTATTTTTTTCAGTAATTCAATAATGTATTCATCTAAAAAAATTATGTAAAAGCATATAGCTCTCATCCACAAGGTATATATGAATGACATTTAAAATGAAGGCCTTTTATTATTGTTTCTTCTTATCTTAGAGCATTATTATATAAAAAGCACTGCCTCCCACAACTTTCCAGATATCAGACATAAACATAACAAGGGTATTTCTGAGAGGTAGCATCACATTGAATATTTATAATTTCCAAATTACATGGAATGAAAAACTTTTATAATAAAGAGACCTACCTGAAGAGTTTTAAACCATGTGGGGATGGAATAAGTATCATTTATGATTGAGAATGATTTTTGTGATTGAAAATGATTTGTGATTTGTAATAGAAAATAATTAAGAAATATAGTGTCAGAAAGATATTGGAAAAATTTTTTTCTCCTAAGAAGAATAAAAAAATTATCCATATGGACAACAAAGGGAATGAATTTATATGATATACATCAAAAAGATGGATAAGGGTAACTTGTTTTTCTTTTTGAATTTGTATTTCTGCTTCATACTTAAGATGGGTTAGAAGGAAGGAAGGAAGGAAGGAAGGAAGGAAGGAAACAAGCACCTACTCTGTGCTAAGAATGTGCTCAATTGATCTCATTTGATCTTCACAACAACTCTGGGAACTAGGTACTTTGTTTTCCCCATTTTACAGTTGAGAAAACTGAGGCAAACAGAGGCTAAAGGTCTCCCTGAGGATCGCACAGCTAGTAAGTGTTTGAGGCCAGATCTGACTCCAGGCCTTGTGCTCTATCTAGCACATCTAGCACCCTTTATCTAACTGACTATGTTGACAAGATACTGAGTCATTTCAATTATAGAAACAATAAAAATTTTCTGAACTTTCCAACTAAGGGATAATTGCATTTTAAAATGTTCATTTTTATTCTTATTTTCTAGGATTAAATGTGATCATGTTCACAGAATTCTCATGAATATTGCATTAGCTAAATCAGGAGTAATTTCATTGTGCATGTGCTGATCTCTCCATTGTATCTTCTTTGAAATGGATAACTGGTTCACACTATAATTTTAAAAATCTATTATAAAGATATCAGTAATGAGACATTATAATTTAATGGAGTCTTTCAATACATTCATTAAATAAATAGTGACAAAGGTAATTATTGATCCCCCCCCACAAAAACCCATTTCTGAATAAGGATTATATTAATAAACGGAGTTAAAAGAGAAATATAAAATCTGACATTGCAAAAAGAACATGAAGATCATTGCATTGGGCACTATCATCTCATGCATAGTTGTAATAACCTTTGGAAGAATTTATTCATTGAGAAATAACATCATCTGTTCAAAGGCCAATCTAAAGTTTTGAAAATAAGATTCGATATTTCTTGGCGTACTCGACATCTTGATGACTGAATTAAACTTGGAAAGTCATGAATATTTGGGTACGTGTCACCATGTATATAGAGATGCCCTTAGTTGCTTTGGGAGGCCAGTCCCCACCACTTCAGCTTCCAAAGCAACGATAAAAAAAAATCAGAAAAGTGGGGAGGCCGGGTGAGACCAGGATGAGGACTTTTTTATTTTTGGAGAATAAGGGTAAAAACTGAGTAAGGAAAAATTGAGAAGTGTAGTGTCAGAGGATGGGTCAGAGAAGCAACTTGTGTTGTGAATGTAGCTTTGCTCCAAGGCAGGGAGATTTGTTCCAGGACAAGAAATTTCAGCCACTTGAATTCTTGTTAGGAAGGCCATGAGGGGTAGGATTTCATGGTGAGACATGCTAGAGCTGAACCATGAAAGGATAATGAGAGCCGACTCAGGAGTAACTGATGGAACTGAGGATTCCCAGGCCAAGACTGAACCTTGAGTGACCTAAGTTCTGGCCTGACCAAGGTGTTCCTTGTGCTGCTGTTGGTCTAGTGAACTGATCTTTTTAGGGTGGACTATGGTGGCTCTTTAGAGCCTGCCTCACAGCAGATTTCACCACTGGGGAAAGCAGGGAGACTCAGCCCCAAAGGTGGGAAGGATCATGCTTCTTTCTTGCCTTCTTTCTCCCCTTAACAAGTCCTTTATGGCCAGAAGCAAGGTGATATGAAAGGGTGACACTGCCAACCAGGGCTTTCCTGGGAAAACTACTTTAACTTTCTTTTTTTCTTCCACTCTCTGTTTTCTCAAACATTCCCACAAGAAAGTTCAAAGCCTAAGGGGGTCTGACTCAGGGACCAGGTTAAAAATAGAAAAGAATAGAAACACTTCAATCAGAGGAAAAGCAATAAATCCAATATAACTGCTCTTTAAATAAAGCAAAGGGGGAAAAAAGCTTTTAGGCACAATAATTCACAACTTGGCTTGACAAAGAAATTTAGTTGTAATGAGATCTCTTTTTTTATTTTTTAAAAACATTTACTTTCTGTCGTAGAATCAATACTGGGTATTGGTTCCAAGGAAGAAGAGTGGTAAGGGCTAAACAAATAATTAAGTTAGGGAGAAGTGACTTGCCCAGGGCCATTTTGCTAGGAAGTATCTGATTTGAACCCAGGAATTCCTATCTCCAAGCCTGGTTCTCTATCCACTGAGCCACCTAGCCTGTGTAATGAGTCCTGAAATGGGAATTCTTGATAGTGCTATGGCTAGGGTTCTTTGGGCTTTAGAGGATTTGGGTATAAATCTTACTGGATAATCTCACTTTACCTCTCTAGAAGCAGATTCTTTATTCTATGAGTTCTCCATAGCTTTCTAGTACAGTCTCCATAGGCATGGAGTGTGCTTTAATCAGGGTAGGATACTCCTTCTACCAATGCAGGCTGCCATCTTCTCCATAACTTAGTCTCAGAGAGTTGGCCAGAACACTTGGGAATTTAACTGACTTGAAGGTCACTCAGTCATTATATTTCAGAGGCTAGCTTTGAACTCAAGGCTAGATTCCAGCCTGGTTCTTTATCCCCTAAACCATGTTGTCACTCCAAGGGAAAAGAAAAAAATGAATTCTCTTTGATACCCAGGGTGCTTTAAATAAGAAGCTATCAAATGATCTTTTTCTCCTTGGGTTGGGGAGGGCAACTTTCCAAGCTGCAGCCTCATCTTATCCTGGCATTTCTACCTAAGTCCAATTCCCTAAATAAGGCTTTCTTTCATGTTGCTGAGTAATGAATGTAAACACATGTTTGTTGATCAGGATTTTATATTATAATATATATTATACAATATATAAATATTATAAGATTTGTCTTATAATGCTAAGAGATCTCTTAGTAGCAGAAAACCATGCAGACCAGGAGTAAGGAAGAGATGAATTCAAATCCCACCTCTGGGATTTATTAGCTCTAGGACCTTGGGCAAGTCACAATTTCCCTGATCTTAAGTTTCCCCCTTTGCAAAACAGGGATAATATCACCTGTAGTACCTTTTTCACAGGGATGCTGTGATACCCAAATGAAAATGTACTTGAAAGTCATTTGGAAACATTAAAATCCCATATAAATATCAGTAGCACAAAACACTAGGTTTCCAGCCAGGATTCTGAGGGTCATCAGTCTCTACTTGGGATCAGAGAAATTCAGAACCCAAATGTTTTATTTTGAAAGAACCAGACTGAGGTTGAGGACCATGTCCTTAAGAAGGAGAAAGTTCTGATTTTGAGGCATTTTTCTGGCACTTAGCTCGGGGCATAGTGTACTGTAATTAGCAACACCAAATACATCTATTTCCCTATACAGCTAGTATGTAGTGCTTTAAATGGAATTATGGTACTTATATTTTTCATTTTCCTTTTTTTGTGAAAAAAAGGTCTGATGGAAGGAAGGGGAGGCCACTGATAAAATGAACCCATGAAAAAGTACTGTAGCATGTCTGCTCCTTAACCTTTACAAGGCTCAATAGAATAATAAGTACAATAAAATGAATGCCAGACAACCTGAGTTTCACTAATAACAGGCTTCCTCTTTTACTGATCTCATTCATTTTCTCTAAACAAGTTATTATATTTTCCCAGTAACTTTTTATAACACTATTCCAGTAGACTAGAAGGAAGCCAATGACAAGGATAAAAAAATATGCTTTTATGAGGGTGGGCAGCATTGTTTAGTTGAAAAAAAGAACTGGACCAGGAATCAGGAGACCCATGGTTCTACCTCACTTCCACTGGACTACCTACTTAGAAAAAAAAGCCAACACTCTTAGTGATTTTGGACAAGTCCCTTAGCCTCTCTTAGCCTTGATTTCTTTTTATCTGTAAAATTAAAGAGACAGCTCTAAGTTTTCATCTAGCTTAACAGCTTTATGAATGTGGGTTTTAAAAAAAATATTGTGGATGGGTTACTTCATTTCCCAGAATTTTTACTATTCCCCGGGGTCCCCTTGTCTTATGTCCCTGTGTTGAGCCCTTGCATGGATTTGTTTATAAATTTTGCTGAAACCCATGCTGGGGGGCTTTTGCTTTTGCTTGAGAGCAACAGGTGTGGGTCTCTGCCTCTTTGCTCTGCTCACTCAACTGAGGAAACCCCTTTCTCACTTTGTTGTTATTAAATCCTATAAATTTAAATTCTTGGAGTATTCATTCATTTTTAGTCTTACATGAATAAGAGGCATTCCTTAATTGGTAAGTTTTTAAAGAATATGAAGTTTTCAGAGCAAGAAAGTCAATCTATCAATAGCCATGTGAAAAAATGCTTTGGGTCTCTAGTAATTAGAGAAATGCAAATTAAAACTACAAGGTGCCACCTCACATCCATTAGATTGGCTAAAAACTGTGGGGAAAACAGGTACATTAATGTAATTCTGGTAGAATTGTAAACTGGTTCAGCAATTCTGCAAAGCAAGTTGGAACTATGGCCAAAACCTGTGAAAACCCTTTGATCCAGCAATATCATTATTAATTCTTTACCTCAGAGAGGAAAAGAACTCATCTGTAGAAAAAAAATGACACCTTTTTGTGATAGCAAAGAATTGGAAAGTGAAAAGGTTCTCCTCAACTGGGGAATGGCTAAACAAGTAATGTTATATAAATGTGATAAAATACTATTGTGTTGTAAGAAATGGTGAGGGGGATAGATTCTGTAGAACCTAGGAAAGCTTGTGTGAACTGATAGAGAATACAGAGAACACATTGAGAATAATTTATACACTTACAACAAAATTATAAAGATTAACACCTTTGAAAGGCTTAGGAAATTTAATCAATACATCAAGCAACTATAATCCCAGAGGACTCATGGTAAAACATGCTACAAACTTTCTGATAAAGAGACAATGGACTCAACATACAAATTAAGGCATATTTTGGGATGGAGGCAAGAGAGACTACATTTCTTTTGTCTAGACATGTATGTAAAGGTTTTTGTCTTTCTTGCTTTTTCAGTGATATAAGGGGAGATTTTGGATGGAGAGAAGATGATGTTCATGAAAGAAAATTTAATTTAAAAAATAACATATTGGCATAAAAACATTGTCAAAAATAAAATAATCTAAAGAATTGTATTTTATTTTTTAAAAGAAAATAATCTAGTTTGTAACAGAATAACATTCTCTACCTTTTTTCCACCTTTTAATAATGATAGAATTTTTAGAGGAACCTCTTAGGAAAGGAATCTGTTCATTTTTTAGAGGACAACCCCTCAAGGAATTCCATTTGCCTAGGAGGAACCCAAGTTCCTAGAATATCTTAGAACCAAAAGATTTTGATGAAAAGAACTTAAATATCGTCTCTTCCAACAGCCTCATTTTACAGATTAACCCACTGAGGCTCTAAAAAGCCTAAGCAGCTTGCTCAAAGGTCACACAAAGGAAAGATAGGATTTAAACTCAGGTCTTCTTACCTCAGCATTGGGGATTTCTCATGTATCTTTTTATGTTCTACAAGGAACTGCAAACATCCTGGTGGTGCAGGAAAGATACATTGATGATGATGATTCCTATTATTGCCACTAAAATGACTTGTTAACTTTATAGCACATTTATTCTAAATAAAAATTCTAAATAAATAAGTATTCTAAAACAAATTCATTTATAATTATCTCACATACTGAAATTTTTCAGTTTGGATTTCCTAACCATAAATAGAAGTTTTAAGGAGGTAGATTTCAGCTCAACCTAAGAATCAATCAATTGATTGAGTCATGAACCCATTCACATCAATAAAAATTTTTGTAGCATTTACTATGTGCCAAGGCACTGTGCTAAATACTAGAAACACAACACAAGAAAGAAAGATGGTCCCTGCCCTCAAGGAATTTCCATTCTAATGAGGGATAGAAAACATGGAAAAGGAAAATGAAAGGTGCTGGCAGAACTACTGGATGACAGCATGGAAGAGAAAGTCTGGGGAATCAAGAAAAGAAGCCAGAAAGGAATGAAGGCATGGCTGCTCTAGACTCTTTTTCTTAAAACTGAAGTTCTAGCATGAATCAGACAACCAGGGTAAGGCGTCAAAGAGACAGAAGTGTGCTTCCAGGATCAGAAGGCCAGTGGTGAGGCGAGGGGAAATGAACAATCATAATTCTCCCATAATGTAATGAATGGACTGTCTGGAAAGAAGGTATTCAAGAAGCATCAAGAAGATGCTTCAGACATCCAGATGGTATAGTGCATAGATGGACTTGCAGTGGGGAAGACAGCAGTTCAAAATTGACTTTAGACACACAATATTAATATTAATACATAACATCATAATGTTATTATATTTATGTTAACAATAATATAATAATTACATAGAATAATTATATAACATGTATACGTGCCTTTAGGCATGTCACTTAACCACTCTCTGCCTCAGTTTCCTCATCTATAAAATGGGAATAACAATAGCATCTAACCAATAAAGTTGTTGTGAAGACCAAATAGATTAGATACTTAAAGTGATTTGCAGAACTTCAAGTGTTTAATAAATAGTATTATCTTCCAGACATGCTACCTAAGAAATTCCTGTAGAGTGTAATTTGTCTTTTATTTGGTTACCAAAGTGATTTTCTTCAAGTGCAGCTCTGATCATGGGACCAAATACTTTCAATCTGAGAATAAAGTGAGGACCTAGAGAAATTAAACAAATTGCTTAAGGTGATAGCACATTAATGGCTGGAGGTAACTAAAATCTAGATATTCTGATCTGAAATTCAGCTTTTGGGGTAAATCACTTAACTTCCCTTAAAAATCAGTTTCCTCAGTTATAAAGTGAGGCATTTGGATTAAATGGGCTCAGATACCCCTTTGATTGCTATTTCTATGATCCTTTGTGTATTCCTGGCTACAATTTAGCATTCAAGCAACTCTTGGATTGCTACTATACCACACTGTCAATGATTTCAATTAAAAAAGAAAAATTAATCCATCAGCCTGGCAGCATGGATGTTTGTCTGAGCTGCTTATTGGAGGTCTTCAGTTATTAGTAATTCATGTTGGGTCTGGTACAGATAAAAATATCTAATTGGATCCGCATTTTTTTTTTTAAGTTCAGATCCTTGGTTGAGAGTCAAATTAGAATTTTTCACATTTTGTGACCACCAGGAGAACTATGTGTTGTCAATAATATGATTCAGCAACTGGTTCTGACCATGCCCTCTCTTCTTCCCTCCTGCTCAGTTCCTTTCTTTGGGCCATCTCATTGCTTGTTAGCACCTCTGCCTCCACACGTCAAGGACAGGAAGTTCATATCAATCAGTTCTGCTATTTTTGGGAGCTCTGGGGAAAGAGTCATCTAAAAATGAGGTGTGGAGATTATTCTTATATTTCATTTATCTCTTTTCTCTCTCTGCACATTTTCACTGATGTTGAACTGGAGGGCTGGCTATTTGTCATTATTGCTTTTCTAATCCTCCCAACCCCCATCACCCAACATTTTTGCAGACAGATAAAGAAAACAAATCTGGATTGCAATTTCAGTCCCTGCATGTAGCCTACTAACTAGGCTGTAGCCAAAACAAAATTGCCCTTTGCTTAAGAAAAAAAAAAGTTTTAAAGAAAAAAAAAGACAGTAAAAATAAAACAAGATAAATGTAGCCATTTTGAATATCCTAGGTGATTTGCCTGAAAAAGAAAAAAGCACCCTAGAAGAAAAATGAAAAGATCATGTAGGCATGATTATCTATTGCTATTTTTCCTCTTTAAATTCCATTTGCCAACCATCCTTTACATCCTTTTTGAGCCAAAGAATAGGGACAATGTAATATTTTCAGATATTTTATAGGTTTATTGTTAATATTGTTAACATGGCTTTTGTGATTTTAAAGCAAGGCTGAAATAATGTATTTCACATCAGCTTCATTTAAGATACATAACAAGAGAGAAGCTGACCCAATTCCTTCTTCTCCCATGACCCCCATCACTCTTGAATTATGGGTCATTGGTCTGGGATTATCTCTCCTCCACATTCCAGAAAAGAAGGAAGGAGAAAGGTCATGAAAGAAATGAGAAGCCAAATATATGATTCTGGATTTAATCTAAGGTAATAGGGAGCCACTAAGGATTACTGAAGAGGTGGGATGATATAAGCAAATGCTCACTTTAGGAAGTAATTTTGATGGCTGAGGGCAGAACAGACTGGGGTGAGGAGAGACTTATGGCAGAAAGACCATCATTAAAGCAGGCTATTGCAGGAGTCCAAGTGTGAGGTGATGGAAGGGCTTCACCAGAATGGTGGCACTGTGAGAGGAGAAAAAGGGACATATTCGAAAGATACTGTAAAGATAGAAATTATAGGACTTGACAACTGAATGGGTATGGGAGAGGGTGTCAGAGAAAGTACGGAGTTGAGGGTGACATCTAAATTGTGTAACAAGCTGTCTGAAATTGAAAAGTCATTTAACCTGAGTGTCCATTTCCTCATCTGTAAAATGAGGGGGTTGGACTGGATGATCTCTAAGGTCTCTTGCAGCAATTGTAGAAAATTGGATGATTCTATGATTCTATGCATCTTTATGTGGACTTCGAGCCAGCTTATCTAGAGGGCAAGACTGAATTTTTAAAATGCAGCGTTAAAAGAATAAATCATATCATTAGCTTATGTACAGTATTTAAGAACCATGTGTTTAAGGATGTTCAGCTGTTTCCTGATTCAGGAACAGAAAAAAATTGATATAAATATTGAAGCTAACAATGTGTTCATCTAATCACTTGTTTGCAAGTGTCATTCATCAACACTTCCTATTAAATTTATTGTACAAGAGGCTCTGAGCAACAGAGAAGGAAAGCATCTTCCACACGTCATCCTCTTCCGTAATGTTTTATTTTATGGGATATATATTGCAGCGTTAGTATAGCAGTTTAGCTTCTTTTGAGGTAGAATATTGAAAGAGCTCCTTTCCCTGGGGAGAGTCTCAGATCAAGACATGACAGGATATATGAGCACAATTTATGCCACAAAAAAAACAGTCCCCGGATCAGTTAGGGGCACTATTCTCTGTTTAAGCAAAGCTGCTTAAATCTTAAGGAAAATCATTGCCCATGACTAAACAGATCAGAGGTGCAGACAGCTATGATTCTAGGCCAGTGTCCCTGTCTGAGGAGAGGAGAGCAGCCTTATGGCCCCTTCTCCTGCTTGCCTCTAGGCAGGAATTAGTTTCCCTTGGAGAAGAATGGGTAAGATTCCTAAGAGAACTCTCAAAGCTGCACTGAGAGTCTCAATTAGGCAACCTCATGAAGACATAAATTAACATGGGTAGCACACACAAATACATTCTACACATGTACTGTCTGTCAATAGCTAGAAAAAGTATGTTTTAATTATCACAGTCTCCATCCCTTTGTTCCTATGCAGGGACCAGAGGGAAGATGTTGGACAAGTTTTCCTGTGCTCTTGCCCCCCCAAATACATCCCAGCTAAATAGTGGAGTAAGGGAGCTCATTTTACACACAAGATAGGGATTCTTCTAGAATTCCCCTACCAGAAGAATTTCACATTAAGAGGTTAGAATTTGAATAAACTAAACATTTGGCCAAGACTTTTTGGGAGCTTCTTTGTATTAAGAATGCTGATTCTCTTAAATAATAATGACTGGTGACTATTGGCCTGAGTCGAGTCCAGGAAATTAACAATTGCCATAGCACTAGCAGCAGATGGCACTCTAAGATTGTTCAGGAGCTCTGAAGTAAACTAATTGAAAAAAATCAATGCATGCCAAGAGTTGGAAAGGACCTCAGAACTCATCCAAACCAACCCATACCTGTATGGAAATTCCAATGACTATATTCCTGACAAGTGATCATCCAACCCTTGCTTGCAATCCACTATCTCCCAAGACAGCCCCCATTCCACATTAATAGCTTGAATTGTTTGGCAGTAAGATTAAGCTTCTAGAGTCTTGACATCAATTCAGAAAACAGTTGAGGGTGCAAGTAAACCATCAACAAATTAAAAGGATCACTAATACACTAGCTAATATAGGAGAAGAATGCCAAAAAAAAGACATCCTTTTAGGCAGGACAATAATTTCACACATAAATATGTTGAATATATGCAAGAAAAGTTAAATTAATTCAGGTAGATTTCATCCTTCTACCATCCCACCCCTTAATACCGACATACCCTTTTTGTCTTCCTGATCAAATGAGATAACACCTGAAATCACTAGGAAGCCATTAAACACTAAATATATGCTATGATAATTGATGATGATGATAATGATATGTTCTACTTATTTTAATAAGCTAGAGCCAAAACAAATGAGAAGAAAAGAGTACTTAAGATTAAATATAGATGAATCTTTGGCATTGTCTGCGTTTCATCTTCTCTACTTTAGGTCATATAATTGACTGGCAGAAAATAAAGTTTGAGGTGGTGACAAGAGGATATAACCATGGTACTACTATTTCATTCCACAGTCTATCAAAATCAACCAATCAAAGGGAAGCCTTCAAATAAATAATTCTGAGGTTCTTGCAATTTTGTGATTATCAGTCCTGACCAGTGACAAAGGGAATCACATAAACAGTGGCTGGGACCAATCAACAAATATCAGTATATCCCTCTACTGTTAATAAATATTAACTAAAAGAATTGGAAATAATCAATCAATGGGTTAAATATTTTATTGTTACTTTCTTAAACTTGATGGTGTAAGGATGATATTAGAAAATAATTATTGTTTTATTCGTTTAGAGATAAGAAGTAAAGTTTACTTATTTTCAAATATCATCCTTACACTGGTCTTTGGGTGTGAATGTCCAGTTTCATTAGTCCTTAGATTAAGGGTGTATGATGCTTTGGTTAATATTTATGTGCTGACTTCAGATCCTGGGGAACCCTTGAGGATACAACCATAATATCTATTTCCCTTCTTTCCACCTAGCATAGTTTCTCTGTCATGATCACACAACTCCTCTCCCTTTTTAGATTAGATGATAGTGAGTGCAGAAAAGTTTTAGCCTCAAGCTTCTTCCACCTACCACTAATCAGGAGTTCCTAGAACCCACAATAATCATTTGAATGTTCACCCAGTGAATCAGTGTCAAATCAGATTAATTCTTGTCAGACCAATTTAGCAGCTTCAGAACAAGTCCTAACTCCAGTTGTCATTCAGTTAGGGTTTCTTTTTGACTCCATTTTTGAAGTTTTCTAGGCAAAGAAAATAGAGGGGTTTGCCATTTCCTTCTCTAGCTCATTTTACATAGGAGGAACCTGAGGCAAACAGAGTTAAATGACTTGGCCATGTTCACACAGCTAGTATCTGAGGCCACATTTGAATCAAGGACAATGAGTTTACCTAACTTTGATCCTGGTCCTCTACCCACTGAGCCACCTAGCTGCCCTATAATTCCAGTATAGCTAGGATAAATCAAATTAGAAGCATTCATAATTACTTCCCAGTGCAGCATTTTATTTCAAGTAGTGATCAGGGAGAATATAATAAATTGCCATTAAAATTTTATATATAACTTTAAAAAACATACTCTGCCACATAACTTCATTAAGTGAAACCTTTAAATAATCTTATATTAAACTTCATTAGTTTTCTTTAAATTCATATAACTGACTAAACAATAATTTATTAAAGACTATCAATCAATCAAAACATTTATTAAATGTCTACTATGGGAAAGCACTATACTAAGCATTAGGGATTTATAGAAAAGATAGTCCTCACTTTCAAAAAGCTCATAAGTTGACAGGGAAAAATAACATATATATGAGGTTTCTGCTCTAAGGTATATGAAAAGGCCCTCTTCTCCTTAGGGTACCACACGAATGCATATGGTAATGCATCTCTTTTAATGTCAATTCCCTTGATAAAATCATGTCTCTTTCTGATTTTGAACCATTTGAAAGTTCTAAGAACTTTGGTGTCATGAACTTCCTTTTCTATGTCTTCAGTAGCTATGGCTCCCACAAAGTAGGAGTTGCAGCCTTATATGTATGTGTGTATAAATCATAATTTACTAATATTAGATCTTAACACTTAAATCTGAATATTCCTTGATTTTACTCATTTCATTATAATGGTATTCAATGTCATTCTCTTTGATGTCAGGAGCCATTCCAATTTTTTTGTTAATATAGGCAGGCACCAATTTTATTAATGTATTTAAAGTAAATTTACAGGGCCGCTAAGTGTCCCTGGCCTGGAGTTGGGAGGACCTGGATTCCAATCTGATCTCAGGCCCTTCCTAGCTGTGTGACCCTGGGCAAATCACTAATCCTCAACTGCCTCCACCTTGATCCTCTTCTATCTGAGAATTCATACTAAGAAAGAAAGCGAGGATTAAAAAATAAAATAAACAGTATCCTATTCTTGATTTTGTTATCATTACTCTGTGATTTTGAGATGATTTCTTCCCTTTCTGCCATTTTCCAAAATCTTCCTGTAGATCACATTTTCATTCTGGGAATCCAGCCTACTTAAGAAGTGATCTCTTAATAATGTCATTTCCAAGCTGATTTTGAATTTCATTTCTCAAGGTATTGCCTACCCATCCATGTTGCCTCTTGGGGAATATATAAATAACACAAGAGCTGCAAAAGACACATGCACAAAAGACACACATACACACTCTACAAAATATTCTTCAATGAGAGTTTTTTTGAAGTCCCCGATAGAAAATGAAACATTTCTTTGAGCAGTTCTTTAACTGGCAAATAAGAATGAATAAGTTTCCATTACTTCCCAAGCCTCTAAAATTGCAATGAATGGCAGGCAAAAAATGGCAGATGTGATGAACCTTTAGGCTTGGACATATTGGCAACAAATGGGAAATCTGTACAACTGATTCAAGAAAGTATGTGCCATTAAGGCTGATATTTATCATGCAGAATCCCTGACCAGAGGTAAAACGATTCCATTCGCCTATGAAGAAATGACTAATGTCAATTTCTGCCTTAATTAACTGTCCTTATAAACTGCCACAAACTTAGCTATGGCAATTCATTTTCCACATAAAACTCAGCAAGCAGAAATTATGAAAGTATTATCAGGCTAGGTTTATAAATCTGCAGCCTTAGCATTTTATTTTTGATTTTCAATGAATTACCGTCCCCATGTTTAGCTTAAACAAGTCATTATGTCTGTTCTGATGTTGTGTAGCTGAATAATCTCAACCTACTTTGCCAAAGTATGCTTGAAATAGCACTACTGCCCTCACAACTCCCCAAAAGGAACTGAGAGGGAAAATATGGGGCTCAGAGCCCTGAACACCAGCAGCTGGCATCTTATTATCCACTCAGCATCATTACTGAAATAGGCAACATCTAATTTCTCCAACTGACTATACAAAGAAAAAACTATTCTAAGTTCTTATATATCATCTCATTTATCAGCAACTAAGCACTTCTTTAGTCGTGTGTTTTGTCCTTACAGATCATATACATAGCTTCATGCTACCATTTTACGAATAATTCTTTTTATAAAGGGATGGATGGGCAAAGAAAGAGAGAACAACATGTCCAGATTATTATAAAAACCTCATTTTCTCTGCTACTTAACTCTCCTGAGTGGACTAAATATGCAAAATGAGACACACATTTCTGGACATGGCCAATGTGGGAATTTGTTTTGCTTGACTATGCATATCTATTGCTTATTTTCCTCTATATGGGGCAGAGAGGTGGACAGTGGGGAAAAGATGCCCATTAATTTAAAAAAAATGAAAGGCTATAAGTTCCTTGCAAGCAGGGACTATATCATTTTTTATTTGTGTCTCCAGCACAAAACTTGACACAGAATAAGTGCTTAATAACTATTTTTTCACTATAAAAGAAATAAACTACTTTTTATTGCCTTAGTGCCTAAAGCTTTTTAAAAAATTCAATAATATTCTTAAAGCCTTTCCACTCTAATTAACTATAAAAGCCACAAAATTTGTTGAGCTAAACTTCTTACTCTGGTTGGATCTTACCAAGATATCTATATACTATCATATGACATTTTGGAGAAGAGGGTTCTAAAACTGCATTCCTTCTACAAGGTGACTTGAATAATAATGTTATAATAGAATATATATTTAGAAAACAAAGATATCTAGATTACTCCTCCTATCTCAATTGCCTATAAGTAACAGTAAAATCCCATATATAAGGAATTCAACTTTAACTCTCCAGAACACAATCAAGAATCCTAAAGTAAGGAGGAAAGATTATGGAACCAGTTTTATAAATGCTCTTAATTTAGAAACTAAAATTTTAGGAACTAAAATTGCAGTACTTTGTTCACAGAAAAATCCATCAGTCACTCTACTCAGGTTCTATTCTCTTTTGTTTTCCACAAAATCTGAACAAGTCTAGTTAAAAGGTTTGTAATAGACTAGTAATAGTAGTTAGAGAAGTTCTAGCAGTACTCATACAAGCAAGAAGGCACAACTGAAAGAGAGCAGAAGAAACCAAAAAAGACATTTAAAAAGACACAAAAATTAAAAAGCAGAAGAGTTTGGACTATTTAGAACAGGGACATATCACTCTATATACTTTAACATAGTTAGGCATATCACCAGGATAGTACACAGAAAAACCCTATATACCTCTTTCCCATGGAGTACATTGTACTTGTACTTGAACATTGGAATCAATGTACTCAATAACCATTGTGGGTTTCACTGCCCAATCCAACTAACAGTCATAATTATAGCCTTGACTCATGAAGAAAAAGTTAAATTTATTTTGTATATATATATGTAATTTTTTAATTGGAGAAGTATGATATGTTTTAGGAAGTTAAGCCAAAAATGATTAGAAGTTTCATTACCTATCTAAATGGCAGGTAAGCTCTTATCTGTTAGAAAAAATAAATGGACTCTAAGCTCAATATGAATCAACAGTGAAATATTAGCTTAAAAAGTCCATGAAACTTGGATCTTCAGTAATAAAGAGGTACATAGCCCAGGACCAAGGAAGTAAGTGTCACACTATACTCTGCCCTGGTTAAAACATTTCTGAAGTATGTTCAGTTCAAGGCACTACATTTTAGACAAGATATTAAACTAGACAGAATTTGGAGCAAGGAAATCAAGATTTTAGAAGGCACTAAAATCAGGTTATCTGAATGCCAATGGAAAGAACTTGGAGAGAAGGGAAGACATGAAAAAGTTCTTTTTAAATATTTGAAGGGTAGGAGTCAGAAATGATCAACTTTAAGATCCTATCCTCCAATGAGATTCTTTAATTTCTTCATATAAACCAATTTCCCCCCCTGATGATACAAGATAAAAAAGTTGAAAAGATACAAGGAGATCTGTGATCATTGAAAAGTTAATTGTCAAGAGGCCCTGTTTTCTTATTAGGCTTACATTAACAATGGAAGACATACTGGTATCATCGAGTCCCACAAATATTGATGGAAGTAAAAATTGCAAAAGTGGTAAGAAGACTGTCATTTAAAAATCCATTAGGTATAATGAATGAATAATGAATCATTTCTAATTTTTATAGGCAACTAGGCTGAAGAATGGAAAGAACTCAAAAGGAGTAAAAAAACAAACAAACCTGAGTTCTAATCCTATTTCAAGACATTTACTAGCTATATGCTGCTGGGCTTATCTTAATCACTCTCTGATTCAATTGCCATATCTATAAAATGGAGATGGTAATGGAAACAACTTCCTAGGATTGCTGTGAGGATAAAATGAGATATTTATAAGATGTTTTGTAAACCTTAAAGTGCTATATAAAAGTGCTACATATATATGTGTATATATATATGTAAAGTTCTATAAAGTATTATAAAAAGTGCTAATGATGAGTAAAATATAAATCCATTTCTTGAGTTTCCATTTGCAATCACATGATTCAGAGCTAGAAGGATCTTAATGATCAACAAGTCCAATACCCTAATTTAGAGGTGAGTAAAATAGAGGACAATTGACTTACACAAGGTAAATTTAGGGAATAGCTAGAATTTTAAAAATCATCATCTAGAGATAGAAAGAGGCCATATCCTCCACCTCCTTTATTTTACAGACAATATGAAGAATAGATAGACTTTACATGGAATTTTAAAGTTTGAAAACGTACACATGTAAATTTACATTTATAAATTTATATTACAAATTTATATGACTTTTAAACATCACAACCACCACAGGAGGTAGACTATTATCATCTCCCTTTTACATTAGGTTAAGTGACTTGCTCTGAGTTCTGTAGTTATTAATAAATGTTTGAGGAAGAATTTGAACTCAGGTGGCCCTGACTCCAAGTCCTGCTTGAGATAAGGAAAATGAGACAAGAGGAATTTAAGTTCCTTCTCTAGGGCTCACATAGGTAGTAAGTACAAGAATTTAAACTGAGACTTTTATTTCAATGTCAGGTTTTGTTTTTTTTTTTCTCATTTCACTCCACTTTCTGGAAACAAAATATTTCCTCACAACTCTCATTTCTTACCAAGTATCTGCCTGTTGAAGACTAATAATTCCTATCCTAGAGCCACCTGCTTGGCTTTACTTTCTACAGGACATTGTTTATTTGCAAGGTTGATAATTTTCTGAAGACCCTTTTAGTTTACACTGACAGAATGAGATGAGATGCCATTTGAAATTCTAGAGAAGAGATCTAACAGCTCTAAAGAGGAGGAAAACAAGAGTGTCCTGAGGATGGATGTGTAGGTGTGTATGTTTACTTGCATTCATGCATGTGTACTCAAGCTGTGAGTTTGCTGCCAAATTGTAGCTGCCATTTTACTCTCTGTTCACATATTAGCCCACATTCTGTGGTAAGTATTGATGCCTGGTTTAACTCTATGATCCAGTAGGTGCATGGATATATCTGTTAGTCATAGCATGCTGAGGAAATGCAATATATTTCCAACTTAAGGTACAGAGAATTAAATGAAGAATATTTTAAAAAAAGAAATTTCGAGAATCTCCCCTTGATCTTCATTCTACAAATCCCAGGAAGAAATGAGTCCCCTTTTTCTTTATGAAGTAGTTAAAATACAAAAATATTAGAACAGGCTTCAACTGAAAGAAAGTGAGATGTTTCCTGAAAGCATTTTGAGGGGCATACCATTTGGAAAAGTACTTCACAAGTAGAAGAAATTAAATTAACTGTATCCTTATTCCTTTTTATATGAAAATATATCTCACCTAGGGCTGCCCCAGCCAGTGTTATTTCATAATAATACCATTACAGTACCATAAGCAAAGACCACAATCATGCTATGAAGTCTATTATCATGGAGTTATTCTTAGCTCTTATTCCCCTATCCACCCAGTGACACTGTTTCACCCATTTTTTTCATATTTATTTTTATTCTGAACCTAAGAGACATCAAACAAAATGGGTATTTACATATAATAAAACACAAAATGGGTTTGTATGTGAAAATACACCTTGCTGTTATGTGCAGATGTTTAAAAAGTATATATACTAATTCAAGCTGAAGTTTTTAAAGCTCTTTGTTCTTTCTGTCTATGTTTCTTTGTTCTTGCTTGTCTATGTTCTTTCTGGATAGACTTTTAGCCTCTTCTCTGAATTAAATAAAAACATACTTCAATACCCCCTTTCCCCCTTTGCTTTTGTATTCTTTTCTTACCTTTTTACCCCTCTGTGTATATATATATATATTTTTTTTTTTGAGAACCAGTTAACAATGTTATGTCAACATGGAATCTAGAAACCCCAAACTTGTAGCCTAGTAAGATCTATTGAACCTCAAGTTTTAGGACTAGCTTCTAAGTTGAAGACCCAAAGTTTGTCTTTGTTCCCAGTTCCTGTGAGAATCCACCCTGTAGGGAATCTCAAGCTAGCAGTTTCAGACTGAAAAATGGACCCTCAGGTGAAAGACAATCCAGTTCAGGTGGGGACTAAGCCCAAGCTGAAGCCGAAGCCGAAGCCTAGTGACTCTTCTTGTCTTCAGAAGTCTCTCCCAGCATATCACACCCTCCTTCCGAGGATCAAACTCAGGACCTTCAGCTTACATGATTTACACGCTGCCTACTGAGCTAAAGAGTCACTCAATTTGGGCTTAGCTTCCACTTCAAGTGGATTGTCATTACCTTGGGGTCCATTATTCAGTCTGAAACTGCTAGCCTGAGATTCCCTTCAGGGTGTATTCTCACAGGAAAAGGGAACAAGGACAAACTTTGGGGTCTCCAATTTACAAGTTAGTCCTAAAACTTGGGGTTCGTCAGATCTTACTAGGCTATAAGTTTGGAGTTTCTAGATTCCATGTTGGCAGGTACATAAAACATACCTATCATCCCTATAAGAAAGACATGACTAGATGTATTGTGATGGGAAGAGAAAGACAAAAGTACTTTTTCCCCAAATTACCTTTTATTCCAATACTTTTGACATTTGCCCATTCCTTTGAATATTTCAGTAATGCCAGCAAAACTTTCCCAAGCCAACAAGGAAGAATTGACTTGAAATCTGTTAAGCTAGAATATTAGTGTCATGAAAGGAAAAAAATCCCCTGAGAGTGACTAAAAAACCCCCACAGAAAATAGAACTGAATAGTTCCCCAATGTACACTTTCTTGTCCTGGCTAACCCTCTCAAAGTTTATTCCTCTTGGAATAATTTCAGGTAATAATAATTATTATTTACCTTCCTGCTTCTAGATATTTGTTCTTTAGCATTAACAGCATGCCATTACAGCCCAACCCAATACTGCAGAGATCATGCCCTTAGAAATAGTTTGTTTAGCTATGCATGGAGATTATGGAGTCAGGAGTTCACACTTTGGAAACTGACAAACTAGGAATCACAGTATGATTTTTTTGTGTGTTTTTGTTGACTGTCTAGACTTTAAAAAATGATGGCAAAAAAAATTTTTTTTAAACCCTTACCTTCTGTCTTGGAGTCAATACTGTGTATTGGCTCCAAGGCAGAAGAGTGGTAAGGGCTAGGCAATGGGGGTCAAGTGACTTGCCCAGGGTCACACAGCTGGGAAGTGTCTGAGGCTAGATTTGAACCTAGGACCTCCCATCTCTAGGGCTAGCTCTCAATTCACTGAGCTACCCAGCTGCCTCCGCAAAAATTTTTTTAAGCAAGTAATAAGTATATTTCCTCCCAGAAAGCTGGTTGTTAAACATTTCTCAGCATGACCCTAGATTAGACAGAGATCAACTCAACCAATCCGATTCTATATGAACTTAAATAATATACTGTTGGTGCTTGATCATATGGGTTGATGGGGATATGATTGGGGATATAGACTCTAAATGATCATCCTAGTACAAATATCAATGATATGGAAATAGGTCTTGATCAATGACACATATAAAACACAGTGGAATTGTGTGTTGGCTACAGGAAGGGGTTGTGAAGAAGGAAAGGAAAGAACATGAATCACGTAACCATGAGAAAATTCCCTTAATTAATCAGTTAAATAAAAAAATTTAAATCAATCAAATAGAAATAACATACTGTTGGATACATATTTTTCATATGTTTCCTTTGCTCTGAAAAAGGTGTGGGCAATGTCTTTGGATATTGAAGTCAGTGCAGAACAAAACTCCACAATTGAAGGTTAATAATAATAATAATAATAAATGTATGAGTTTAGCATAAGAAAATTAAGGTAAGGAGGCAAATCAAAGTTTACAGTAATGCAATTTATAAACCATTTATTTATCATAAGCACTTAACTATTCTTAGCCTATAATTTCCCTATATTTTAATAGATATACAATTCATATTTGTTCAGTTTGGCAATAATGAACACTAGTTGATGGCGAAGTTATCAACTATTTTTTAAAGTGTTCTACTATGTCAAACAATACACTTATCTTTGGATCCTTACAGATTTAGAACTGCTTCATTTACTTGTATGCTCTCCCAGGTTCTGAATACTACCATATAGTTCTTCTTTAGAGTTTCCTTTAAAAAGAAAAGGAATAAGAAGATGAAGGAGGAGGGAAACAGTGGATGTGTTTTATTTGAGGCTTTGTGATATCTTGTCAGGAATTACTGCAGTAGAGCCTGGTGAAGACCTTTACAAACAAAACTGATGTTTCCCATCAAAATTCCAGTTCCGTTCACTTTAGCCAAGATTAGGGTACTAAGTTGATATAGTACAAATGTGTCCAGAGAGGAATCTTTCACTTTTATTGGTGGAGAGCAGTTTTGTTTTCATTTATTGATGACACACCAAATGATTTTCCCTTAGTTTTTGCTATATAACACATCAAAAAAATATTGTCAACCTTGGAAACAGAAATATTAACAATATACTTTAAAAAACAGTATATTGGCAACCTCTTCAAACTTTAAGTGTAACTTATATATTTTTTATATTTGACATGCTCTTAGGAATAATACTATATATTTCTACCATCTTTAAGGGTGACATTTTGTTATACATCTGCCAACTGATATAAAAATAATTAATTGAATTTAATACCAGTTGACTTCAACAATCATCATCTACTATTCGTAGGATACTGGGAAAGAGAGAAATATTTGGTAAAATTTGGTATAGTCCCTGCCCTCAAAAAGCTTATCCAGTCTTATACAAGAATCAATGTTAGCAATTGAAGGGGCAAGAAAATAAACACTACAAATGTTGATTTGTTGAAACTGTGGGAAAAAAGAGGTTAGATTCCTTACCACCAAAAACTAATCTTTTGCCTGAAATTATTGAAAAATAATTTTTTGCATATAATATTTTAACTAAACATTATTTCTAATATAAACTTTTCTCAACATAGTAACCATGAAATAATCCATAAAATACCGGGGAAGGATAAAATGAGGGATCACCAGTCTGGACATGTTTGGGGCAGGGACAGGGATGCCAAAGGGGCAGCCTGCTATATCTAATCTCCCTTTAGGCTTAGTGGTTGAACTGTTTTCTGATGAAAAACACATGCCTCAGGGTGAGTTCCTGGCCCTCAGGCCAAATTCCAAATTCCCTCCAGGACCTGCTTGGCCTGGTCCTTCCCAGAGCTTCTCTCCCCTGGCCTGGCAGAAGGGCAGCTTGCTTAGCCAAGTGAGGGCTGGGCAGGGGTGACCTCCATCTCATTTACCACAAATTTTAGCAGCTTTCCCATTTTTTCATTACTCACTGGAGAGGTTATTATAGCATTTTATGGAGCTGATTCAGGAACACTTTTAAGAACACTTTCCTCCTTTTTGAAGATAAAATTTAAAGGCCTCCCCCTTCAATTTTTTCCCCTTTATTCTTAAACGTGAGGTGTCAACATGAAAGTAAAAGAAGTTACTGATAAAACCCCACAAATGTCTGAAATTATGAAAGTCAAATGTGCCAATGTTGAGGACTCACTATATAATATTTGTTTTTTTTTTTAAGTTTCTGCTTCATAACAAAAAGGAGAGCTGTCCATTGACTTCAGTAATTTGATATTAATACTGGCTGCAGAATTTCCCCAGAGTTTTGTTGTTTCTCCACATTGATTTTATTTGGAGATCGTAGTAATTGTGTCTCTTGTTCTTTTGGCTTTACTTTCTTTTTTCCAGATTATTTCTCATGTCTTCCATGTTTCTCTGAATTCTCTGTGTTTGTCATTCCATACAACACAGCAATGTTCCATTATGTTGACCCACCATGTTTTATTGAACTGTTCCCCAATTGCTAGATATATGCCTTGTTTTTTACTTTTCATTAGCACAAATAATGCTGTTTTGGGCCTTTTTGCTCTTTTATAACATGGCTATTCCTTTTTAAATCCACTTACACTTTACTCTTTCCCACACAGCCTCCAACCAAATAACTCTGGCCCCATTGCTGCTCCTTAATAATGACACTCCATCTCTTCTTGTTGCAGAGCCTTTGCACTTTGTCTAGAATACTCAACTCCACTTCTTACTTTCCCTGGATTCCTTCTAGATTCAACTTAAATCCTCTCTTGTGAAGGAAGTCTTATTGATCAAGGTAGTCCATTTTCTTTTAGATGACTATAATTATTAGAACATTTTTCTTCTTCATAGTTTCTACCCACTGCCCTCTGAGGCCAAATGCAACAAATTAGTCCTTCTTCCACATGACTGCCCTTCTGATACTATTAAGACCTATTGACTTCTACTCATTATCCTTCAATAGATCCTCAGATGACATGAATTCAAGGCCCTTTGCTATCCTTGGAATTCTACCCAGCTTATAAATAACCATCAACTGTGTCATTCATAACTGAACACAATACACCTGGTGAAGTTTGATGAGGATGGAGTACAATGAAATGATCAACTTTCCATTCCTTTTTTAACATTTATTTTAGTTTTTACATGCAGATACAATTTTTAATCATCATTTTTTGATATTTTGTGATCCATGTTCCTCCTTCCTTTAATCACCTCCCCACTTTTTCCTTTTTTCTCTCTCCTTCCAAAGATAGCAAGTAATATGGTATAGGTTATACAACTGCTATCATGCAATTTCCATGTTTGTCATGTTATGAAAGAAGACATATCACACATAAGAAAAAAATTAATGAAGGAAATGAAGTGAAAAATGATGTGCTTTAATCTGCGTACAGAATCCATCAGTTCCTTCTAAGGTCATGGATAGTCTATTCCATTATGAGGCCCCTGGAATTGTGTTGGATTTCTTTACATTGTTGTGAAGATAACTAGTTAAATCATCTACAGTTTATCATTGTACATTATTACTATTACTGTGTATTACATTCTCCTGGTTCTGTTCACTTTACTTTTGCATCACTTCAAAAATCTCCTTTCAAGTTTTTTTTTAATCATCCTATTGATTATTTCTGATGACACAATAGTATTCCATTATAATCCTATATCAAAATTTGTTCAACCATTCCTCAATTGATGGTCATCCCTTCAAATGACCAAAACTGCCACCAAAAAAAGAGGTGCCATTAATATTTTAGCCCAAGTAAGTCCTTATATCTTACCTTTGAAAACTCCTGATTCCTAGAAGACATGCTTAGATTAATTCAGTCCAATACCACATTCACTTTTCTGGCTCTCATATTCCATTCCCATCAAGCCTATAGTCCATTAAAACACTCAGATCTTTTGCAAAACTCTTGATCTTGAACCATTCATTCCCTATTATGTGTTTGTGAAGTTATGTTTTTTTTATTTTTTTTCCAAAGGGGAAGGGCATCCAAATGTAAGACTTTACATTTACCCTTCTGAATTTCATCTTATTAGATTCAGTCCAATGCTCTAATTAGTTCAAGAACTTTTTGGATTATAATTCCCTTATCCAATGTGTTAGTTAATCCATCTAGCACTGTGAGATATGAAAATTCTTTGAATATACTTTCTTTCATTGTTAAAAATTTAACAGAGCAGAGCCAATCACACATTCCTGCTACATTGATACTGAAACATTGATGATTACTTACTAAATATGGCTATTGTCTAGACATGGTTGCCTAGGAATATAATTTCAAGCATTGGGAAGTTAACCTCTTTAGCACAGGAATCTGGAGATGCAGAGAACTAAGCTGATTATAGACCTAAATTAATTCTGGCTTTAATATAATAATGGTGAACTTCTGTAAGTGGGTGATTGTACGGTCAGAAATGAAGCAGGCCAAAGTTCCCACACTGATCAGTAGTGAGATTAGAAGTACCTGTTGAATTTTCACAGGGATACCCAATCTTTAAATACACACACATAAATATATACACAACTAATTTTGAATTCAACTAATTATATGTGGTCTATAGTAGTTCTTATCTCTACATCTTTTCCAAAGGTATAAGATACTTTATCAAAAGCTTTGCTGAAATAAACTATGCCCATGACATTCCTTTCATCTATTAGTTTATTAATCCTGTCAAAAAAGGAAATGAAGTTAGTCTGGCATGACCTGTTCTTGATGAATTCATCCTGGCTCTTTGTAATAACCACTTTCCTTCCTATATACTTGCCAATAATCTTTTTAATGTTCCTACATCATATGTCCTACAAATGAAGGTCATTGACAAGTTGGAGTATGTCCAAAGGAGTGTGATCAGGAGGATGAAGGGCTATTAAGGGAATTGGAAACCATGATATATGAAATAAATGGGGAATGTTTAGCTTGTAGAAGCTTTAAGTGAGACATAAAAAGTAATATTAAATACTGAAATTAATCCCTCAGAACCTTACACATTGAGTTTATTGTCAGAAAAATCTGAGTTCAAATCCTGAACCAGATATTAACTATTTCTTGACATTTGTCATTTAAATACTTAAATACAATGCATCACTGACTTGGCCCTAATTGCAGTTCCATAGTAAAATTTGTTCTCTCTTTTTGTAACATTAATTTGTGAAGCTTATTATCATTTTGGCTGTTATTCCTAATACTTTCTCTAAATAAATACAGATTTTAAAAATATAGTTTTAAAAATAAGTCATCTATGCCATAAGGAGTCCCTTATATGCTAATCAACAAGGTCAAATATGTATTCTCCCAAAGAAATCAGAAAATCAGATTAATAAACATTTATGATCCCTTCTTATATATGTCACTTGAAAACCAGAGACCCAGATTTCAAGTTGACACATGGAGTATGTTAGGTATCATGGGAGGGCACACTGGAAAGAGTGTTGGATTTGGGATCAGGGGAATCTGAATACAAATCCCACCTCAATCTCCTGTTATATGACTCTAGCCAGCTTTCATCTTTAGTTTCTTCATCTATAATATGAAGCATTTGGACATAATGGCTTTTAAGGCTACTTCTAGTTTAAAATCTATGATCTTTGACTTGAAACTTGGGTTTGTATTATTATTAGAATATTATTATTTCTGAAAAAGTTCTACTCTAATTCCTTATTGTGGAAGTGGCTCTGAGAAGAGCTTCAAGTACCTGGCCAGCAACTTGTCTTCAAAAGACAAGCCTAACTAAGTGAGGGGAGGCTCATGACCTGGTAGGCAAGATTATCTGCTAAGATGTGGAGGGGTGATGACATGCACTGATGGAAGGAGCATACTTGTTGGTGTAATTATAGATACTTAAGGCAGTAAAGTGGTATGAAGTGAAGTACTACCATGTGATAAAATAATAGACTAAAAAGAAAGGTATAAGCACTTATTGAGCACTCACTGTGTACCAGGCATTCCAACTCTACAAGATAAATGATAGCTTTATTCCCATTTCACAATTAAAGAAATGAAAACACACAGACATTAAGACTTGACTAGGACCATTTAGCTAATAAGTTCCTGAGGCCATTGTTGAATTCAGGTCTTCCTGACCATGTCTAGTATTCTGTCTACAGTCTCACCCAGTTGTGTCTAGGATTAGCCTTGTTTGATTTGACCACAGAAGATACAGCTATGATTAATGAGGGGAGGGCAGTTATAGAGAGGCAGATTTCACTTTAATATAAGAGAAAACAAAACCTTTCATAAAAATTAGAACTTTCCATAGGAAAAGTGGCCCCAGAATCATACTATCTCAAAATTGAAGTGACTTCAGTGGCCAACAAGGCTAACCCATCCCTGCACAAAGACCCTAGTCCTCTCTAATATAATTATGAGATATGTCTAGTTTTTGCTTGAAGACTTCAGGGACAGGACCTATGATGTCTTGGGGGTGGCCCATTCTGGTTTTGGATTGTTCTAATTATTTTTTTCTTTTTACATTACATTTTAAATTTAACTGTTTACAGCTTCTACTCATTGCTTCTAGTCTTTTTCTCTGGAAATAGGGAGCTCAAAGGTAGTAGTACAAGAGAAAAAAAAAAAGGTGGGATATGGAATCAGATTTTGAAACCTGGGATTCCATTTCCTTATTAATCAATCAAAAAGAAGTAGAAGAGATGACTATTGTCCATGTACTTTTCTTATTGGAAGTACCTTCTTCCCCTGCAATCTCTTCCTCTGGTTCCGTCTCCGAACTTCCATATTAAAGACACAGAGAATAACAAGTCTTCATTCTTCTTTTTCCTTTTTCACATTTTTCCTTTTTCACATTCTTTTCCTTCTTCACATTTCCAACTCATTTCCTCAGGCCTTTCTCTTATTGGTTCCAAGGCAGGAAAGCGATAAGGGCAACTGGGCTTAAGTGATTTCCCAAGATCTCACACCTAGGAAATGTCTGAAACTATATTTGAACCCAGAACGCTCTATCCCCAGCCCTGGTCCCTTATCTACTGAGACACCTAGCACTCCTCACTCATAATTTTTAATAAGAAAAAACCAAATTTTGAAATGAAGAAATAATTATTTCTATCTTTTATTAACTGACTGTAGGCAGCCAAATATTTTTGTCTGTCTTCTGTTGGCTTGTCTTATAGTCACTGAAGTCATGTTGGGAAGATTTATGGCAGGGGACTGTGGGCTATAATAAATGACTTTGGGAAGCTGGGAACACTCACTGAAGTTAAAGTTATTATCTGAAGCTCATAGGGGTAATTAGAGATGCAACTTAAAATGTTCAGTCAGCACTAAGAAACAAAACAAATTATCAATTAAAGATTTCATCTATGTTTGGGGACAGAGGAAATAAAGATTTGCAATAAGAAAAAAATTTTACTTTTTAAGCATGGGAATCAACATTAGACCAGACTATCATTTCCCTAGCTAGCAGGGATTTAAGAGTCACCTCCCTGCTTAAAAAAGATACTCAAGAGAAAATCTAGAAGTAATATATTTTCAATTGTTTTGCATTTCTAAAGGTGAATGCTTAAACATTTGCAGAAATGGGGCTCAAAAGAAAGAAATTAAAACCACCCCCTCTCCCAGAAATAACTCAGTTGTATAATAATTTTCCTATTTAGGACTAGGAATTTTTCCCCATCATTGCTGGCTTCTGGACTTGTTTTCAGAGAAGAAGAGAAACAATCCTTTTCAATATTTCATAGCAGGAATGAGAAATTTAGCCTGTTCTCCAACAAATGACTACAGTGAAGGGCAGTGAGGGGGAACTATTTATTTTAGTAGCAGGCATGGAGCATGTTTGGATTTATTTTTATTGTTCCTTTATACAGAGCATGTGTAAGATATTCCTTGCCTGCTTTCATTCCACTATTTGGAATGTGGGGAGCCTGCTTCTGGACATGGAGGAATGAGACATTTGTATTTTGTGATGATAAGTCTTCTAATTGGCTTCTGAGCTGAAAGAACCAATCACTCAGGGGTTGTTGAGCTGGCATTCAATATATATATATAACTAAGGAGCTACCTTCCCTCTTATCTCTTTCCTTTGTAGCTTTAAGCAAGTGAAGAGTACTTTGCACTGCCTCCTCAGAGTCAAGTGGAGGGAAGATGGTAGCCCTTTCTCTACTGAGAGCTGTCACATTGGCCACCAGCATAGTAATGGATTACCACAATGGGGATGCCTGCACTGGAAGTGAAAAGACACACAGAAGACAAATAGACACAGAGTGATCATCACCTGTGTAAAGGTAGCTCAGGGAGTTTGATAGTTATATTTTTCTTCCTTGTGACACTGTAGAAAGACTACTACATCTCTTATGTATGCAATTTAGGGAGTGCTGAGGCAAATCTGAGTAAAACTAAAATATTAGAAGGTCAGAGAAATACACCATGGCAATCATCCTAGCACAAAAATGCAGAAAATGTTTTCTTTTGTTTTTTTTTTTAATCTTTCACCAATGGGTCATTGCTACTGAAAGACTGGTCTTGGTAATAAAGGAATAAATGGGCATTTTCGAAGTGCTTCAGTCATTGTAAATATTGTCTCTATCAGTATCTGGGTGAACAAGGAAATCAAGAAGTGGAAGTAAATACCCCCTAGGTCATTTTTAGCCAGCATCCTGCTGCTTCCATGTTTCAAATTTAGACTATAAAGCAATAAACACCCTCTTAGCTTTATGTCCTTTATTTTAGTCAGCAAAATTCACATACATTTTATAAAAATAACAGCAACTTTTATATTACAGTGTTGTTAGAGTTTCCTATGAAAATTCTACAACCTGAAAATAAGGGAGAATGGGCAGTAAAGTGAGTTGGGAGAAACGTTCTCTTCTATTCCCCATTCCATAATAATAACAGACAATAAGCAAAAATATCTCTGGCTTCTGTGTTAAGCTTGTATTCATATATGAATCTGAGAACTTAGAAGCCTTGCTCACAATTATTTACTTTGTTTAATAAAGCAAATTAATACAATGTGACAGACACCAACCAGAAGATGGAATCAGGGAGCAAGTATTAAATGATTACATTCTTACCCAAATCATTTATTATGAAGCTTTCAAAGGAACAATCCACTGTGGATAATGTTTGATGCAATCGTCTATTTTATGCCTTCGTGAAGCCCCCAGAATAACTTCAATGAGCACTTTTCACTAATTCAGTGAGCCAAATCATAAAGCTTCAGGCAGTCAAGAAAAAAATATTGATTTTTTTTTACCTTTATTCAGCTGTAAACTTCTATTGAAATGGGACAAAAATGCATGAGCTGTATTTGTCAGCATTGACATTGTGGGAAAAGCTGAGGTTGGCCCTACAACCTCAGTGGCTGAGTGGTTTTAATGTTACTCCCCTTTAGAGTATCAGAAACAATATTGGTCAGGTCTCTGAGTGAAGTCTGCATCCCACTGGAAATGCAACAATTAAAAGAATTCTAACACATAAAACCTTGAACTATGACCATTCTTTCTGACTGCTGCTGCAAAAGTGGGATGCTCTAGTGGTTAAAAGTTGTAAAACCCTCCATCATTCTGGTTGCTTCCTTCTGGACACACTTTTAGCTCATCAATATCTCTTATAAAATATGACACCTAGAAGTGAATCAAAAAGTTCTGATGTGAAATATGAGGAACAATATGAAATATGGTGAAACAATCATTTTCAGTAGTTTGAACACTAAATTTTTATTAATGTAGCCTATGATCTCATCAATTTCTCTTTTGGATCCCTATCACATTGCTGACTTATTTCATGGTTCCCGTCAATCAAATTCTCTGGCTTTTTTTTTCCTTTTTCCCCCATGTGAACTATGATCTATCTATCTATATCTCCTTGCTTTTTCACTTATAGAGTTTTTTCTCTTTTTTTGATACCAAGGCATGATACCTATCATTATTAAATTATTTTTTCTTGGATATGACCTATAAATTTAGCTTGTTGAGGTCATTTTAGAGATCTGTATTCTACTAATGAAAAAATAATTCTCCCTAAAGAGAGGGAGTCTCATTTTCATCCCCTAAATCTAACCTTTCTTTATCCAAGTCATTGATAAAAATGTTCAGTGAGATCACACCAAGGATCTGTACTATGCAACTAGGAATATCCTTCTAGGTTCCAATTTAATTAATAAATAACGTATTTGTTGTTGTTCAGTCCTTTTCAATCATATATAACTCTTCATGACCCTAATCAGGGTTTTCTTGGCAAAAGATATTGGAGTGGTACTCCATTTCCTTCTCTTGCTCATTTTACAGATGAGGCAACCAGGGTTAAGTGATTCACCCAGGAATCACACAGTTAATCAGTGTCTGAGGCTACATTTGAAGTCAAGTACCCCTAACTTTAGGCATAGTGCTCAATCCACTGTGCCATCCAAGTTGTCCCAAGTTATAATTAATAAATAATTATAATGAATCTTTTATGTATTCTTAAAGGTTACAAAATGCTTCTAACAATACAAAAGCAGATAATGATTATGATGACAATGATTATAATTGGCTTTTATATAGCACTTAAAAGTTTATAAAGCATTTTGTGAACTTTATTTCATTGAATCTTATGCTAATATGATTATACTCATTTTAGATTCAGAACCTAAAGTTCAAAGAAGTTATATAGCCTCCCAGAGTCACATAGGTAGTAAGCATTTGAGCAAAGTATGAAGAACTTAAAAGTCTTTTTAAAGAAACAAAAAACAAGGCAAATAGAAACCGAAGTCATCCAACTTAAAGTCCAATTCTTTAGCAAGTCTCTGGGACTAGCCATTCAATGAATTCTAAGATCACCTTATAATTCATACCTTTCAATTTTCATCCATAAGAAGACTAAGAAATAATCAATTAGTAGTTTGCTGAGATTACCAATAATCTCAGATAAGAAGGAAAAGGACATCACTAAACTGAAGGATGGGGCAGGAATTGAGTTACTGAGAAACTTCAATATGAAAAATTACAGGGAAGGTGGAAGATAAGGAAGAGATACAGTTACTGAAAAATATGTTCAGGACCCAAATAACTGATGATGCTGATCCTGATCTGGATTCCTTTTACTTTCTCCCTTCCTCAGGAAAGAATTGGTAGAAGAATCTGGGACAAATATGATGTTATGGGTTCCATGGAATCCTCTGATGGATCATTCTTTTCTTCTGCCAAAAAAGCCCCTTAATGTGGATAATTTGGGGATCTTTATTGGTTTTTAAAATTCTACCACCTTTTTCCTGGCTCCCCCTTGACACATCACTTAAATAAAAAGAAGACAAGCATTTCCCTCTTTTATTACCCTTTTTCTACTGCCTGAAAATAGCATAAAGATCATTAGACTTCCCTTTAAGATCATATGTTTATAGATAGAAGAAGCCTTTGAGGTTATCTTGTTCAACCCCTTTATTTTATAGAGGAGAAAATGCCTTGTGAAGTTAAGAACTTCATCTAGTCACTTAGGTGGTGGTAACTAGAAGGGATATAATTTGAACCTATGTCTTAAGATTTCAAATTCAGTGGGGAATTTTCCCACTGCCCAACACTACTTCTGGTTTGCTCCTATATGCACTATAGAGATTTTATAAACTCATAGCAATTTTACAAATGAATCTATCAATTCTAAGGACCTAGGGTTTGCTCATCTCAGCTCCCTCTTTTCTTTTGTCAGCTATTTTTGATCATAAATTGACTGTAGCTCTGTTATCTAGTGGATTTAGTCTAGAAAAGATAGTATGACTCTCAGGCTTCTAGGACTATCATCCTTCAAGCCCCAAGTCAGGCTGCAGCCTAACCGTATAAAGTTCAGTTCATGGGCTTCTCTTATGCTCCTGTCTGAACAGTGGTTGCTTATTTGATCTCATTGCATCCAGTCTTTTCTCCCTCCCAATTCATCCTCTAAATAGCTGCCAAATTTCCTTCTCTTAACCTTAGGTTTGACCATGCCACTTCCCTATCAGTCAATTCCAGTGGCTCCTTATTATTTCTAGAATAAATAAATAAATGAACAATTGCTAGCATTTATATTGTGCATTCAGATTTGCAAAGTGCTTTATAAATGCTATCTCATTTGTGCCTCACAATAACTCTGGGTTGTAGGTGTTATTATTATCCTGATTTTATGAGGAACCCAAGGTAAATACAGGTTAAATGATTTGCCTAGTTGTCATGCAACCTCATATTTTCCCTAAACTGACATAGTTTTCAAGATGTGAAGCTGATCACCATGCCAACAAGAAGTGTAGATTAGGACTTTGGTCTAGAATTATCATTACTGCAAATAATAGCAACAACAATAATAATAACACATTTATACCGCATTTTTCTCAAGGATCCTTTGAATTGCCATAATTATGATTGGTCATCAATGTAGTAGAGTGGTCAGTTAAGGAGACCTGCATTTAAATCCTAATTCTAGTCATTTAATCTCAGTGGACCAAAAGTTTCATTATTTGCAAAAAAGAAAATGGTTGGAACAAATGGCCTCCAAAGTCTCTTTGAACCATTTACTTCTATTTTACAAACAAGTACAGTGATTTTTTTTTCCCATTTAAGAATTGAACTCATATCATCTTACCCAAAATTTAAATAGCTATTATTTCAAGCCACTCTGCAGGGCATCATTTATTTCATAAACATTTACTGAATGGATAGGTCTGCCTTGTGGGCATGTTAAAAGATAAAAAGAAATATGACACAGTGGCAGTGCCGGTAGAACCTTACAATTTAGTGGAGAACTTAGGAGCTTAGTATACATTTCATGGACATCTTGATGATTCACTTCTACAATCTGGCATGCGAGTGATGTGGTCATGTTGTAGTTCATGGTACCTGGGTCCCAAGATCCTGGGTCAGACAGTGCTGTCTGCATGACTTCAGACACACAGTTGTTCAGGTTATTTGCCAAACTGGCATAATGGTACGACTATAATATGTTAATTGATATGTTTCAGCTGGAGAGAGATCCCACTGGGTTCTATTCCCTCAATCTAATTTCCCTTTCCTCTCTCTTAAAAATAACTCAGCAAAGAGTATAAAAATCCTCAGAGGGTGTTTTCTCTGTGTAGATATTAAAGTCTAAAGCATAGTGTTTCTGATTAGGTCTTGCAGGCTTTATAATTATTTCTAACAACCAGAGTTGAGTAAGGAATCATATCTACTGAACTGGTGGCCTCCAGAAGCCTGGAGGTCCCTGTGGGCTTTGAAGTCATTGAAGCATTAAGCAGGTCATTCAGGATTTTCTTTCCATTGGCTGTAGAACCGAACACTGGGGAGTCTAAAGCAGACATCAGTTCCAGCTGTTTTATTGTTTAATTCTCACAGTTTCATTCTCATAGAAGTCTGGAAAGGTTTTTCCAATACATAGAAAGGGGACATTTGGTGCCTGTGGAATGAAGTGCAAATGAGCTTCTGAATAGCCACAGATAAAGTCGTTGGGTTCAGGTCTGTTTTAGAAGAGACTCTGTGGGTCCTGGAAAGTGCAGGATCATTTTCCATCCTGTTACTTTCTAGTTGGCCTTTCAACCTTTTCTGTTGATAACCTTGAGGTTTAAAATGGATTGAGGCCTTAAAGAAAAAAGACCTCACATCTCTGTGGCATTAAGGGTTCTATGATGATTTCACCTAGCCTATTGTCCACTAAGATTCCAATGTTCTCTAAACATGCATATGAATATGCTATCCAGAAATAACCAAAGGATTATCATACTAGGTCTGCTTTAAGATTTTTTAAGATCTCTAAAACAAACAAAATGGAAATCAGAAATCTGGTAACAGTGTAGTTTATTAATAGTATGTATTTTTTAAATGCTAAAGGGAAATGACTAGAAATAATTCATACTCATTAATTTACTTTTCAATCCTAAATATGCTAAGACCCAAATGCTTTTCTTGCAACCTTTATTCTCTCTTTTCTCTTTCACTAGTAAGAACCATAAAGCCTTGTTTTGCTTAGAAAATATATGCAGAGGTCACAATTAAGTCTGGACACAAATCCCCTTTGTCCAATTTGGAAATAAATGAAATCGAATGTTTCCCTAGACTTTTTTTTAAACAGAGTTTATTTATTTATTTATTGTTATCTAAGAAACATACAGAAGGGATTAAGGAGATGCAAAATCAGTAAACAAAGGGCTAGGGAGCTGGCTAATTAAAAGAAAAAAAAATTAAAAAAAAAATAAATCCCAACCAAAAGAGTTATTTGAATGTAAAGCAGAGAAAAATGATTCCCCTAAGTTAAGTGGAAAATAGAGAGAAAGATCCTAGCTCAGGAGATATTGTTTCAAAATCCTCATTTCACTAATAAGCCAAAAAGGAGAAGAAAAAATATAAGCCCCGCCCATCCACCATTTACCTTTCCTTCCATACAACAATAAAAGAGCTCTTCCTGTTTTTTCTTATTTTTCTTCTTTCTCCCAAACACCTAATCATTTAAGTGCTTCTTGAAACATATTCATTTTTTCTTATTAATTTTTCTGCTAGAATTCATATAGGTACCCATGATTAGTAAAGGGAAGATATAAATGCCCACAAGCCTGACAAAAATGGTGCTTCATGGCTTTGTTTTTTTAAACATTCAGCAATGGTTCATATTGTTTTATATTGTTAAATGTCACTCTAGTGTATGCTACTTTCCCAAGATCTCATTTCTATGGTTCCTTCTTCCCTCTAGCTTTCTGGAATTCTTTGACTTAGGGACATTGTTGGTAAAACTTTTAGAGACTGCGTGCCCAAACTGCACCTTCAAGCTGCCTGTGATCCCCTGGCATTACCCCAGACAGCAGAAGGAGGAAGTGCTTGCATTGGCCTGCTGGACAAAGGGGGACATAGCACATAGCATGTGAAAATTTCCCTCAGGCTCTGTGGAGGGGGGAATGGAGTAGTCCCCACTAATACACCAGGGCACAAGTGCCACGTCTTTACCAACATGGGAGAAGTCTTTAGCAAGTCTATTCATTAATTCATGCTCTATGGATAGCAAAGAAACCACTAACTAGAAAAATCGATTTATAGGCAATTCAATATGATGTCTAAGTTGATTTGCTTTCTAGTCTCCCAAATGACTCCAGCAGAACTTCAATTCTTCAAGCAAAAAAAAAAACAACAAATTTATGTAGAGAAAATGTATATGACAATAATAATTAATGATCATAAGGCTAAATGACAAATACATTCTATTACTTTAAAACCAATGATGTGAAATTTTTACAAAGTGGTTGTCTCCTAATTAATAAAAATGAAGCATTGTTTTATGACTATGTCAGGTGTAAAGATGGAATGGGAAACATGATCTTAAAGTAGGGGTCAGCCATTTCCAAATTACTTAAGCAAAGTACTATTTATAGCTTTATTAAATAAGAGTGTTCTTTCTCAGGGAAAATGAAGCTAGATATTGGGTAGGCATTAGAAGATATGTAAAATTCATATAAATGAAGTATATTTATACATATTTACAGACTACAATTTCAAAAAGCAGATGTTTTCATTTGACAGTAAAGACAGAAACATATTCCTAATTAATGAATTTGCCAATACATTTTGTTTCCAGACATTAGCCCTTTGCTGAATTTATCTCATCATAATACATTTAAAGACCAAATTGTGAGGATATTTTTCCATTTATATGTTGTGACTCTTTAAATTATTAGTCAAAATCTTAAATTATCTTGTGTTTACTAATATCCAACTGGTATCACAAAATAAATGTTTACAATGAAGAATAATCAAGGCAATTTAGGTTAGTGAAGAATCAGGATTTAGACTGGGTCTAGAAATGGAGCCAAGGTAGACATATGGATCCCAGCATACTCTATGTAATAAACTTTGAAAATATAGTAGTAGCATATACTGTGATGTTTTCCAAAATAATCTCCTACTAGACATTTCAATAGAGTCTTCATTGCCATTATTTTGAGTTATTGAGATGAGGAAAATTTAGCATTGAAACACAAAGATGAAATTTAATTTTACACAGGCAACAGCAAGTGAATAGTAAGATAAAGAGGATCAAATCAGAGGACTTAGTATTAACTCTGATAATGCTTATTTATGCATTCTTGGGCAAGACACTTTGGGATTTGGGGCTCAGTTTCTCTGTTTATAAAATAACAAAGAAGTTAGACTAAATGGCTTCTGATTTGCCTTCAAGATCAGAAGTTATAATCAAGTATCTACTATGTTCCATGTATGGTACTAGAGAGATCTGGTTCTGAGGAGCTTACATTCTATGGCAGGGTAGAGTGAGAAAGGATGCACATACACCATATAGAATGCACAGAGGTGGAGGAGAGAAGGGTGAAATCAGATTGTTCCCACATATTCACTTTTTGAAATCTTCGTCTTCCTTACTTTGACAAATGGGTCATATCTTTTTCACAATACCCTCTCCTAAAACTGAAACGATTCTTATTTCCTTGAATTTCTCTGACCACTTCACTATCACGTATCTCTTCCTCTCTTCTTGATGATAAGTTGAGTTGAACAAATAAGTGAATGATGGATGCTCGAGGAAAATGACATTTATTATTTTCGTTATCCCAGCAACTAAGGACCTTGCACGTTGAAGCATTCATATTTTTTTTTGTTGAATTGAATCAAATTCCTCTTATTTTCTTGCTGCTCCTGGAGAATAGCTTGGGCTTTTGATGAAGCCCTGGAATGCAGTATAGTTCATTCTAGCCAAAAGACCATACGTGGCTAGATTTCAAAGTCCTACAATGAAGACAAGAACTGGAAGGAAACTAGGAAATGGGAGAGAGTTGATTCAATGATATACAAAATAGAAATTTTGAACTGGAAGAGAGGAAGAAGGTATGGTGTGTGCCAAGGACCTTCATACAAAGGTGAAAATATCAAAGGTATAAATGGCAGACAGTTCAATGAGAGAAATGGCATTTGTGCTAATCTCCTTCTTAGATAAAGGACAATACCATAATACTCACTTATTATGGAGACCTACATCACTGGCATAGTACACAGACCTAAAATGAAGCAGGGTAATCTAAGGCTTCAATAAAAGAGTTAAAGTTCAATATTAATAAAATGAAGAGTTATTTTCTGTGTAATTTAGAATATTGCCTACTAACAAAGGACTAAGTCTCCATCAGATAAATAAAACATAGGAAAGTCTCTCTGGTAGCTAGCTCCTAGTTCAAAACAATTGGGGAGGAAGTGGGATTGTCACAGTGTATTCATAAGCAAATTTTCTTGGTGATGCATGTGCTGAGCACAATTAACACCAACCAGGCTACACCAGGGGGATGGGGGCATACACATTCACTTTTAATAATGCCTTTTTAAAAATCCACTTGTTTACCAAATTCTATTCACACTTGTTGGGAAGCTTCTTTCCTCACTAATCTGAATGTGAAGATAAAGCAAAAGTACCTTCCTTCTTGTTATTGGAGGTGATAATAGAGAAAGGCAGCGCTTTGCCAGAGGCTCTCTGTTGTCTCTTTGGTGCTCTCATAAAATCATCAAATGAAGCTTGAGCAAAGGCTAATTTTTCCAAGTAAAAATCCCTCCCTAAGGAGTTCAATTAATGAGGACCACAGCAATGCATGACACTTGACTATGTTAATTATCTATCAAGCTGACTGTCTAGAATTCCTATTCCCAGTGGTCAATAAAAGAGACTGACAACTATTTATTCAAAGAAATGGCATTTTACTCTCCCCCCCCCATATTGTCATGAAATGCTGAGTTCTATTCCTTCCAATTGGCCACAGAGAGGGCATTTTTTTTTATCTCATCTGACATGGATCCACTTGAATGTGATTAGTCTGAGAAGGAATGCCTAGAAGCTTAACTGCTTGTCCTCATGCCTCACACAATGCCTGTGATGACAAAGAATTGTTTCCTTTTCCCAAGGATGATTTCCATTAGCATATATTACTTCTGGGGAAAAAGATAAAAAAAAAAAGTTGTTTTTTTTTTCTATTTCAGAGTAGGAATTTCAGCTAGGCAAATGTGCCAATGAACCCTTTTTCAAGTAAGAAACAAGGGCATCACTACTCAACCAATGCACTTACAAAATGATTAAGGGACAAGGAGTAAAAATACAGTTCCCAGTATTCTCCTGTACTTCTTCCATAAATCCTCACCAATCACTCCCACTCATAATTTCTCCTCTCCAATGATCTAGTAGAACACTAATTTTCTAGACCACTAACTAGATCCTTGTTAGCAACTACTCTTTATTTCTACTTTTCATGTCCATATATATTCTCTCCCCAGCTATCTGGACCTCTTCTCTATAAAGAGATTAGAATATTTTGATTTGATGCAATAAACATCCTGATCCAGCCCCCTTCCATTATCTCTTTACAAAATACATTCCCTGGAGACTGACAAAGGTGGAAAGAAGAGATAGATGATTAATTTTTAACAACAAATAAGGCTGCATCTTTTATCTTTGGCAGTAGGATCCTAACATTAACCTGGTTTGACCTAATCTCTATTTCTACTACAAGTTGACTTTATTTATGTTAAAGCAAGCATTTTAATTTGTGCCTGTTTGCTTCATAGTGAATTGCTTTCCATGTTTTCTTTCTTCTAATTCTTCATATTGATCATACTTTATAACACTGCAGTATTTAATGATATCATATACCATACTTTATTCAGCCATTTCTCAATTGTTGGTCACAATTTCCCATTTTCCCCTACATATTGACTATAATGTGGTTCTCCTCTTTGTTAAGGCTCACCTCTCTAAATGTGTCCTTGATTTCATCACCTCATATCTTCTTCAAGAAGGTTGCTTTTGTTTATCATTCCCTCTTCTATAATCTTTAATCTGTCCCTATCTAGTGGTACCTTTCCTATTTCCTTCAAATGTAGTCAAACCTCCCCCAATTCTATAAAGAATAATTTTAGCATTGTGACCTAACTATATTAATTATTGGTCACCATGGGATATCCCAAATAAAATACCCAAGTCAGCTGGAAATTTATGGTGATTTTAATTAATATAGAGGAAAGAAATTAAGGAGAAGGGAGAGGGAAAAGGTATAGGATTTCTCCCACCTGGCCTGGGCCAGGGTGAAGATTAGAGGATTCTAGGAAGATAAAGTTTGGAGAGTAAAGGAGGAAGGAATCAGCCTGAACTCCAAGAGGGCTCAGCTAAGATGCCTGAACCTGAATTAGCTCAAGGGCAAACTCACTGCCCAAACCCAGACAAATAGCTGCCACCACGGCAAGATGTTAGAATGCTTAGCACGCGGCCAGTCTGTGCCACATCTCCGGGGAAAGAGCGTGATGAGAGGAAGTGACGTGAAATATATAGACGATTTTACATCACTTTCCTGCATCTTATCTGTACCAATGGTAGCTTAAGCTTGACTTAGGACAGTCCAGGGGTCTGTCACCTGTTTCTGATTTGTCATTTTTCTCTATCAAAGGCCATCCTTCTAAATATTTAATCCTTAAGTATGGTTATAGACATTCCTGATTTTTTTAGACAAAATAGGGTAGAGTAAATGTAAAGTTCCCAAGACATTCCTGATTTTGTTAGACTAAGTACCTTCATTGTTACAATCAGGCAATAGCTAAATCCAATCTTCACAATTCTTAAAGAAATGGCTTCCCTACGGGCTATTATTTCCTTGAGCTATCATCCCATAACTCTTCTGTCTTTCTCATCCCAACTCTTATAAAAGCTACTAAGCTTACTGTTTCGACTTTCTCTCACATCACACATTACTCAACAATATGTAGTATTTCTTCCAGCTTTAACACTCAACTGAAACTATTCCCTCCTCCAAAGTTCCCAATGATCTCTGTACTCAACTTACTTGATTTCTCTGCTACATGACTTTGTTGACTACCTTCTTCTCATAGACCTAGATACTTTCGCCTCCCTGAGCTTTTGTGATATTATTCTCTTTTGTTTTTCCTCCTGCTTGTTTGACTGATTTTTCTTAGCCTCCTTTACTGCATCCTAATAAAGATTATTTGGAGTATTTCCACAAACTCTATCCTGAGTCCTCCTCTATCTTCTTAAAAATCTTTCTATTGGACCCATCAGCTCCCATGGATCTAATGTCATTTTGCAGATGACTTCTAGATTTAAATATTCAGTCTCAGCTTCTCTCTTTTAAGATGATTTCACACCACTAAGTGCTTATCTCTTATTTCAAATAGAATATGCAAACGCTATCTCAAATTCAACATGTCCAAAACAGTAATTATTTTATTTCCCTAAAATTTACCACTCTTTCAAACTTTCCAATTTCTGTCAAGCACATCATCAGTGACTCTTCACTCTCCCTCATTCAATATATTATTAGTTGCAAAATCTTTCTGTCCTATCACCATAACATCTCTCACATCTCCTCCTTTAAGCATGCGATCTTTTCTTTTATTCAAATACTCAATATAGTTTACCTAGATTATTGCAAGACACATAGTTAGTCTCTTTTCCCCAGATTTTTCCCCAGTTTGGTCTTTCTCCACACTATAGCCAAAGTGATTTTTCTTAAATATAGATCCTCTGCTCAATTAACTCTAGTGGCTTCCAGTTTCCCTAGAATGAAAAGGCAACTCCTCAACCTAGTTTTTAAAGTTCTTTGGAATCTGCACCCAATCTATTATCAATTCCATCTCTTATTTTAGTGCCTTGGCAATCTTTTATGTGAATTATCTCTACTTCTTAGGCCCCTTCTTTAATTTTAAGACAATTCAAGTATCATATTCCACAAGGTCTTTCCTCATTACCCTTGTCCTCAACTTCCATTGTCTTCTTTCTCTAATTACTTGCATTTAACAACTTTTTATTTATTTTCTATAATCAGTATTCAAACACTTATATATGCACAGCTCTTAGATTCAAATATAATATTTCTTATAAGTAGTTATTATTTAAAATTTTTTGTATTCATACCTCCAGTGCTTAATACAATGTCTGGCACATAACAGTTGATTAATAGATGCCACTGATCTGAAAACAGGTGGAGATTCTTCCTGCTGTTTCTTGGTCTGTAACAGTGGTAATATCATAGTACCTGACACAGGGCACACATCCAAATGTTTACTAAATTGAATTAAAATGGTATCAGGAAGTCCAACATAACAGCAGTCCAATTTTATGTTCTATTATTTTTTTAAATCATGTTTTCATGGGGACTGCCAAGATTTCCTAAAACTCTAATAATTATATATTACATGAAAAGGAGATCAGAATGATTAAAACAATAATGAATTTAATGTCTATTAAATACTTAGCAAGACATGACCTGGTACTAGACAGATATGGATCAGAATCTTGCTATCTTTCACAAAGTGACAGATGAAAAATCTATTTACTACACATACAAATCTCAAAAACCATAGGCAACTCAAACAACAAACTCTTCTGGAAATAGGATTATCACAGACTACACTGTTGCCCACATTCACTCAGACATAACTTTGATCCCTTCCTGCGCTAAATTTATGATCTTACAAACTAAAAAAAATAATTATTTTATCCAGTTGTGCCACAGTCTATCAAACCTTAAATTCAACAGAATTATAGTAGGGTAAAAATTACCCCAGAGCCATTTTTGTCTGACTCTCCCTGAAAAAGATGAGAATAAAATTAGAATAGTAATAATAATAATTTTTATCATTTATATGGTGCTTTACAGATTGCAAGGCTCCACATGATGTTCTCTCATTTGGTCCCCAACAACCTTGGAAAATAGTTACTATTATTATACCCATTTTATGGGTAACTAAGTGAGGCAAAGAGCGGTTAAGTGACTTGTACACAATCATAACTAAGAAGTGTCCAATGCCATATTTAAACTTACCTCCTAAGCTCTAGGTCCAGAGCTCTATCCACCACGTAGCCCTTCTGTGAGAAGCTACATAGCATACCAGGTAGAAGGAGGAGCCTTGAAGTCAGGAAAACATAAGGCCTGCCTTTGACATTTAGGGTGACCATGGATGAGTCATTTAACTTCATAAGCAATTGCCTAGGCTATCTATCTATCTATCTATCTATCTATCTATCTATCTATCTAGAGTTACTGATCAGAAAAAAATATTAAAAATTTCCATTTCAATAAAAAACACTTGTATGAGTATGTGTGTTTGCAGTTGTCCTTTCACAAAAGCTTTTATGAAATCATGTATTATTATTCCAAGTTTACAAATAAATTCATTAAGTCTCCAAGAGAGATTTCTGAACCAAGGTCTCATTCTTTTTCAATTACATGCTTTCCAACAGCATTTAACACACTGTATAGTTTCTTGCCTATACATCTCAATATAATAAAAACATGGAGAATTAAAGCCCTAACACATATCAGAATTTAAAAAAAAAATGGAATGACGCCTACTTAAGTTTTTTTTTTCTCATTTGTGGTCTCAGTTTCCAGACTTTCTCCATAGTATCTCTTTGTTCTTGTATGCATATAAGGTTATGCACATGGTCCTTATACACCCAGCCGGAATTGACAAGGATGAAATACTCTAGTTAGGAGGGAATTGGGTCCTCTATTCCTTGTACATCTGTTCAACTCATGAATAAAAGAGACACAGACAAAACTGGGACAACCAAATGACAGCAGAGTAAGTAAAATAATTATGTCTTTTTCCCATGAAAATATACTACATAAGATTCTTATTTTAAAGTTAATTTTTTTAGGCATAGTTGAGTTTTAAAGTTAATGAAATCCTCATTTGTATGCTGAGTCAGGAATGGGATGGAAATTAGCAATAAAGAAATTAAAGAAAACCAAATGAGAAAACACACACACACACAAATACACACACACACACACACACACACACACACACACACAAGCACTAGGACAGTTACTGTTGTCCTTGGGATTTTTTTCTCTGACCTTTCTTAAAATGGTTCAAACTATCTATCATTCTGCTATACTTTGCTGCAATATAACATAACTAAGATTTTTAAACAGAAGTCTGCTTTTTGTTTTGGAAAATTATGAGTGACTTGTGAGTGACCTGATACTGCATTAGGGAATACTCTGTTTTATTCCAAAGACTATGGGAGCAGAACAAAGCATAAGGAACAATAGCAGAGAAGGGAAAATTATAGTGCTAAGAATAAGAACTTACTCCATCCAGTTTGGCACAAGAGTGATTATTAAAATGCTGCCCAGATTGCTGGGTTTTAAACATATGCCCTTTTCAGCATACAATTTTAATATAGAAATTGACAAATTGGGCATGTGGCACATATTAGAACATTGCTCTTTCTGCTACAGATGTATTATTGACCTTGAATAAATGTCAGGACAAACACCTCTCTTGTCTTTTTTTTTTCCATTAAAAATACCTCTAATTTACCTTCCATCATATTACCTGTTTCCTCCACCACTTAGAACCATTATATTTCAGCATTGCTGGCAAATACAAGTAAAAAATAATTTTTCTAGGGGGGGATGTTGTTATATTGAATTATATACTAAGTATAAGGGAGGGATATGTATGTGTGTATATATATATATATATATATATATATATGATTTAAGGAAGAGTCAACAGTTGGTTTGCAAATACAACAATGTGTTTTTTCTAAAGAGTATTTTCTTAAAATTTTGGAGCATTGATAAAGCGTAGCATAAAGTAAAGGAAAGAAAAAGATTGCTTTAAAATGTTAAAGTTCAATGTTTGCAGGCCATAGGGGAAAACAGTTACACTCTTCCAGTGCTGGGTACAATATGAATTGGTGCAATCTCTTAGAAAGCAATATGGCAATGTATAATGAGAACTACAATAATGCTTGTGTCCTTTAACACCATGACCCTACTCTTTGGACTTCGCTAAGAATGTTACTAAAAAAGAGAAAAATATTTATTTAAAAATTTTTTTTAATATTTTATATATTTTAATATCTGACTTTATTTTGAATAGCACTGACCACCCAAAGAACCAATTGCTTCCTCTCATTGGGAAAACAAAGAAAACAAAAAAAAAACAAAACAAAACAAAAACAACTTGGGTTTGTAAACGGAATGTTAAATAGTATTATTAATCAAAGTAAACACACAAAGAATAAATAATTTCATGATTTTAGATCATAGTATGAGAAGAATTCCCTCCACTACTGCAAATCCCACTGGTCTAGGATTTAGTAGATAAGCCCAAGTGTGATAGTGAAGCTGAAGCACAAAGGTTAAATGACTTCCTTAGGTTGCAGAGCTAGCATCAGAAGTAAAATTTGCACCCTGCTCTTCCTCACTCCAAACCTAGAACTCCATCCATGAGGTCATGTTTGCATTTTAAAAGATTCTTAGCTTAAAATTATTCTAATTCAAAACTTTAAAAATCATATAAAATGGACATTTTTCACATATATATTGTAATAGAAATAAGGGACCATGCATGGGCCTATAGAACCTGGTTATATATGGCTTGCTTTTCTAAGTAAATAACAAGTTCAATATGTATCTTTGAAAACTGACTTGTTTGTGCTTCTTTCTCATTTATTTCTTTTCCTGCTTTGGATTTTTGAAAATGATGACTCTTTGACCCTAATTCTTTCTTTGTTTCCTTTTTTTTTTGGCTACCCCATTTCTATTCCTTCTTAATAGCCCACCCTAGCTTTGGGGAAAAAAAGGGAAATTTTTTTTCTGCTTCAATAAATCATGATACTTCCATAGAATTGAAATAGGAATATTTTATTATATATTATTACATAATTTTAGCATCAACTATTGAAATTGCATTGATTTTATATTATTGAATGATGAATATTACTTATTAGAAATAAATAATATGGAAATGGGATAGCTAGGTGGCATAGTGGATAGAATGTCAGACCTGGAGACAGAGACCCAAGTTTGAATCAGGCCTTAGACATTCATTAATTGTGTGACACTGATTAAGTCACTTAACCCTGTTTGCCTTATTTTCCTCATCTGTAAAATGAACTGGGAAGGAAATGGCAAACCACTTGAATAAATTTGTCAAGAAAACACAACTGAAAAATTAGGGAACTATAATATAAAAACTACAAAGAAATATGGAAAAACATAGAACAAGTGAGAAGATAAAGAAATCATAATAGAAACACACATTTCGGAAAATTATGTTAAAATAATATTAGCAGCAACAAAAAGGCATAGGAGAAAAAAGAAAAGATCAGAAAGGAAGAGAAGCAAAAAAGGAAACTTGTTATTTTGTGAATACCATTTTAAAATAAATTGTAAATAATTGCACAACATTTTAAAATACTTTTTCATTTTTTTCATTTATTTGAATGTTTGGTTTTGTTGACAGTTATGAAGTATATTATTTTCCTTGAAACAAAAAGGAAATGAATTGTGATTTTTTATGGGAATGAGCAAATCTGTCCTTTAATTCCAATTCTGCCACTCTCTACTGCCTCTCCTATCTGTAACAAACCATTGTAATATGGTAGAAACAGTCCTGCCTGGACTTGGAGAAGGAAACATGTAAGGAACCCCTCTTTATTACTAACTATATAACCATGGAAAAGTTATTTGGCCTCTTTGCATTGTATCTTCATGATCTATAAAATGCAAAAAAAAAATACCTATAATGTCCTCTTAAAATTACTGAGGATCAAATGGATTAATAAATGTAAAGCACTTTTTATATCTTAGAGAGCTACTTAAAATGACAGATCTCAATATAACTGTGATTGTTTGAGACTTGATTTCCTCCTTTGTAAAGTGAAGAGATTAGTCTAGAATGGAATCCTCCTAGATCAAAAATTTTGTGACTACGGATAAAATAAAGAAGATGAAAACGGTCATTGCATACAGCATGGAGAGACATTAGACCCATTGTCACTCATGTCATGAGAAGGAGTAGTCATATTTATGAGACCACAGATTCAATGTGGCATTAGAGAGTTAAAGTAATCAATTGTACAATTTCTGAAAATACTTTAGACAGTTTGCCTTTCTTTGCATATGATTTGGCTCCTGAAATTTGGAAAGATATTCTCCAAGGGGAGAATTTCAGATTCAAGGATATGTACAGCTTGTGTGAAAAGATGCCACAAAAAGAGGAAAAAACATGACAATTTATCAGTGCACAATTTCTGGTAGATATTTTGGACTTCATTAGATTAAAAATTAAAGAAGATTAAAATTAACTCTCACTCTAAATGAACACTCTAATGCAAATATTATCAACATAGCAATGGGTTCAAATCAAGAAAACATGTAATGCCCAGTGGATTTACGTGCCGGCTATGGGGGGTGGGGGGAGGAAAAGAAAATGATCTATGTCTTTAATGAATAATACTTGGAAATGATCAAATAAAATATAATAAAAAAATTAACTCTCCCCTGATTGTGAAGATTAAAATTGTAACCCCTGCCTATTTTTAGATTTAATCATCAAAGTGTAAATACCCTACTTAAAAGTTGAGTATGGAGATCTGCCCAAATTTAGATCTAATCACCAAAAGTGTAAACATCCCATTTAATCATTAAGTGGGAGGTCTGTGACCCATGTGTGCAATAGTGGGTGACAAATCAGAATTAAACTAACTACACCTGGGCAGTCTTAAAGCAAAGCTTCAACTGTGATTGGTAGACAACTGTGATTGGTAGACACATTGGTAGGGGAAGATACAGAAAGTGACATAAAAGAAGTGTCTTCAAAAGGAACTGTCACTTCCTGTAAGGAAGAATACTTTATTCTTTGGAAGTGGAGACTGGACCCGAGACCCTGTTCCTGGTGAGGCTGTTCTAAAAATCTCTTCCTTTGAACTGACATGTGCTGAATGAAAAGTTGACTTTTAACTACTGGATTTTATGGAAAAAAAAAACAAAAGCAAAGACTAACCCCAAGAGAGACTTACCTCTTGAGAGAGACCTAGATATCTTATTGTATCCTCTCTCTGATTTTCTTACTTCACTCTTTCTACATTTTGTAAATAAACTGTAAATAAATCTCTTTCGAATAAATTACATTCCTGGTGATCACACTATTAAATAATCCAGACCAACCCTTTTAAAATTAACCCCTTTTCTCCCTTACATAGGTAAAGTGACAAATAACAGAGAGGTCTATCAGGTCAAAGTTCTAAAGTATTAAAGAGATAGGTAGAGATTAAAGGCAACTGAGCTATTAGAATGTAAATTTTCAGAGCTTAAAAGAACTTTAGAGATCATATACCCTATTCCCTCATTATACAATTGAGGAAATTGAGGATTAGAGAGTTTAAAAAATTTGTCCTATGCTAAACAGTTTATTGAAGATCTAGTATAAAACTCCATCTTCTTTGGCACATATTGCATTTTTCCAATCTTCCTGACCAACCAATTTATGGATATTAATTATGGGATATGATATACTATTTGAAAGTGTTGCCTTAATTTGAAAAGGGCCATTTCTTCTATCTACTTCTTCAATCTTCTTTTGACTTTTCAGAACAAAAAGAAATCTTTCCAGTGATGAATGGGGGAGTGAGCATTGAGAAGTCCTCTATGTTGGTAGGGGCAAGTTGGGAGGCAAAATTATTTCTCATTTTGTTTGCCATTCATACAGTTTCTTGGCATGATAGTTTGTGGAAAGGGGGAAAAGAATTTTAATTTATCCATTCATTTATTTTAAGAGAGAAAACATCAATGACCCCTATTGCCTTATTGACATCAATAGAAAAAGGGAACAAAATAAAATACAAAATTAAGTTCTACATTAATTTCCAGCTACTTTATAAGCTTGTGCTTGTTTGGCTTCCCCTGAAAAAATACATGATGGTAAATTACTAATCATATTTTGCCTCATTGCTTTAAATTATATATGATTTTAAATTATATTTAATAAATTCTTGGCTGGATAAAGCCAAGAAAACACAAGCAGCAATAATGTTTACTGTCCCAATATACCTAGAGCTCTCACAAACCATGTATCTTACTGAAAGTCATTGGGCAAGTTATATGACCAGGATTCTCATGAGCTTCTTCTTTGTGCTGGCAATTAGGCTGTCTGCCAGAAGTCGGAATGATTAGCAGTAAATATAAATTTAATAGCTCTGCTTTGCAGTTTCCCAAGTCACTCTTGGTTCACCTAGCCACTGGGGGCCCAATGCAAATCAGAGCCTATCAGCTGCACATGTAACAATAATTGAGTCTGGAATAAAAACTGGGAGAAACTCAAGGGATGCACTGCAAGGTCAAAAAAACTACACCTTCTTTATTTCATGACCATTCCATTTGTTTCCACATTGGTGTCTTGGCCAAAAAAAAAAAGAAAAAAAATCTAACACCACAAACTTACATATGAATTAAAATTCTGCAGAAAATATAACAACTGATTCAACTCTGTCTTTTGCCCAGTTACAAAAGTAATTTTCCAAAAGGTCAGATATATCCATGGAACTCCCAAAGTCAGTCAGTCAATAAAGCTTTTCTGTACCTTTTCTGTGCCAGGCACTTTTTTTTTAAAAAACAAATAAGAACAAGAAAATTGCTGCCCTCTAGGAGCTTACAAACCTGATAGGGGAAGACAACATATAAAAAAGAAGTTGAAAAAGGAAGAGAAAGAGTACTTCCATCCAAGGGGCATAATGAAGTCCTATAGCCAGGTAGGATATTACAAGGGCATCTCTCCTGGGACTACTCCTTAAATACAGGATCTGGGAGGAGTGCTTCAATAAAATTTAGTGGCTCCCTATGTTTACTATGGAGATCATATAAATACTTCCCTTTTTTGTCATGTAAGCCTTTCCCACAGTTTGCTTCTTAATATGCACAGTCATCTAGTCAAATTTTCTTTCTTATTGTATGATATCCATGTAACTACTCCCCATGCTTTGAATGCCCTCTCTCATGTCCTCTTTCTCTCAGAATCCCTAGTGTTCTTCAAAATTTAGCTCAAATGCTATTTTCTACATGAAATCTAATGGTCCTCCCAGCTATGAATGTTCCCTTACTAGTTGGGTATTGATTTTATGTATGTTTTCTCATATGCTATCTTCCTCATTAAATAGAAGATTCTAGAAGACAGGAAACTGATCATTTGTATGTATCCCCAAAGCCCAACACAATAACTGGCACGTTGGATTGATTGACAAATACCTACCACAATATCATCACTATGGTGCTTTAAAGTTTACAAAGTACTTTCTTTACAACTATTTACACAGCAAGTCAATAGTACCAACATTATTATCCCTGTTTTACATATGGGTAAAATTAGGCTCATGGACATTAGGTGACATGCCCAAGGCTATACAGTTAGGAATTCACATGTAAGGACTTAAACAGAAGGTTTCTAGCACTTTCCTTCAGAGCACAATACTAGAGATCAGGGAAAAGGTGAGAGGAGAAGAGAAGTATAACCATGCCTTCACCACAGCTCAAAGAAATTGAGGAAAGAGAAGAACAATGCCTCTGCTGAAATATTCTACATTTTCTCCTTCTCCAAGAATCTTGCACATAGAACTCCACCTTCCCACAAAACTCCAACTGAATTTACTCTAGGAATAAGAATTCCTAGTTGTGGTTCCAGGGAGAAAAGAGCTCTCTTGTTCTTCCAGTTTTGGGCACAAGTAGAAATTGAGGGAGATCAAAATAATAATAATGATATCTTGATCCCTAATATATACCTATATACACACATGTATAATAGTCCTGAAAAATAGCCCATGCATTATTTTCTCCATTATACAAATGGGAAACAGAGACTCAGGGAGGACAATGACTTGCCCTTTGGTCACACAGTTATCATCTATCAGAGCTGGCCCTCTCACTCCAGAACTCAGGCCACTAGAATCTGACTTCATGAGCTGTGTGCAGATAGGATGGCTGATTAAATGAAGAGACTGGACTGGTCCCTAACTCATCTATCTGCCTCTTTAAAATTCATTGAGAGGTATTTTTCTGTAAAGCATAATTCTACAAAGTCCATTGAGCGGGAAGGTGATAGGCCTTCTCTAACGACACGACCTCAACAATCTCACTCATGGGACCATCAGTCTGCTGCACTTGAAGGAGGCAGCACCTTTGCATCAACATCTTTTAACAAGGGGCCATACATCACGCTACTGCGTGGGCTGTCGTATCTCTTGTTACCTATGTGAAAGCACAAGGACAGACCAAAGGAAGGCGGAATACCATTACTATGAGGTCTACGGCATATATAAAGTCTGATATGGAATTGTAACTTAACTCTATTTCCTACTGAACTCTTACTTAATTAACTCTTAATGAACAAATATTCTATTAAAATGGTATGACATATAGCATCCATATCATACATCTACAATATCTACTATACATACATACATATATATACACACATATATATATATATATAGTCTGAAGAATATGTGGAAAATCTGAACAATTTCATTGGTGCTTATTCATTGTGCTAAAGTAGGTTTAAAAGTAGGTCCTGACTTTTCAAATGAAGGCAAGCAGCTTCTTGGGGGTAGTGAGGCTATGAGTCATTCATATTATTTTAATATAAGAGAATATAAAATATGTCCGGGTATGTGTGTATGTAAATTGTGCATGGAGGGAGGATTAGGGGCAATTGGGCAATTAGACCAGATTGGATAGAAAGTCAAAAGAAGCTAGCACACATTTCGGTTATGAATTCTGGGAAGAATCCTGCTATTCCTCTGGGACACTTATCAGAAAAACCAATGGTTCTTGTGGGTCTCCATATTGGATAAATCAATCAACCAATAAACATTTATTTAGTATATGCAACATGCAGGAAAACAGTCCCTGCCCTTATGGTGTGTACAGTCTAATGGGAGATACTATGGAGATATAGAAATAGAGATAGAGAGAGAGATGACAAGAGAGCTACGTAGAGACAGAGAAGCAGGGACTTTTTTTTTTGCCTATTCTTTGAGTTATTTATTCTATAGCTATGTCTAACAGAATCTATAAGATAAATACAAAGTAAGGGGTATAACCTTAGAGTGGTTCATACCAGCAGCTAGGAGAATGAGGAGTACTTGAATTGAGTCTAACAAAGGCTCCTTTAGTCTAAAAGGATAGAGATTTTTCAAACTCAGGCGTCCTTTAAAAGGAAGCAGCCCAATCACTCAATGTTAATTCACTTTCTCATTTGCCAGGCGATGATGAATCTTTAGCTGTGAATTTTGGCAATGGAAACTTTCAAGGCCAATTTGATGCCATTAAGTAACCCATGGTGACATGACATTGAAAGATCTAATTAGAAAAGATCTTACAGTCATGATTTACAATTTCTATTTGTAAAATAGGCACTTGGTACCATCAACAAGTATTTTTTACCGAGTACCTAAAATATGCCAAGTGCTGTGGCGTAATGGCATGTACACTTATACTTCTACATATGCTTTTATAAATCTCTTTCTCCTATTCTTGGTAAAACTGCATCAAATTACTTTAAATGAAAGTTGGTGTAGCTGCTTTAACTACCAAAATAAGGAATTCACTGAGGATCAGTTATCCAAGAGGAAGGAAGGAATGAAAAAAGAAAAGAAGGGAGGGCCAGAGGGAAATAAGCTTACTCTGTGCCAGACACTAAGAGCTTTATAAAAATCATCTCATTTGATTTCTTCTAATCTTTAAAACAACCTTAGGAAATAGGTGCTGTTATTATCTCCATTTAATAATTGAGGAAAATGAGGCTGAGAGAGATTAAATGAATTGTCCAGGATTACCCTGCTACTGTCTTAAGTCTGGGTTTGAATTTTGGGCTTATTGACTCTAGATTCAATGCTCCAATTTACTTTTTTGCCTTTAATCCCCAAAAGAAGAGACTGATAGAAAATCATAGATATATGGAATAGAAAGACAATTTCAAAAGCCCAATGAATGAATGCTACTAATCTACTGAACAAAAGACCCATTTTAAAGATCTGTTATTTCATTGGTCCTGGTGCTTTGTCTTCTCTGCACCTTTCTGTGCTGTGAAGTTCTCCATGGATTTCCCTAAGTGCTTCAAATTTTTTGAAGAGTCTACTCTTATGATCTCAATGATGCCAGTGTATCAGTGAATTTGTTTATCTATTAAATCACATTTTTTTTTATCATTGAACAGTTGGAAGTTGGGTGATAAATTGGCTAGAGCACTGGACCTGTACAATCAAGAAGATCTGTGGATCTTCTGTGGAATGTGGACTCAGACAAGTGACTCAATCTCTCTCTGCCTCAGTTTCCTCAAATGTAAAAGGGGGTTAATCATGGCACCTACCTTGTTGGGTTGTGAGGATCAAATGAAATGATACTTGTGCAATGTCATAATACAATGCTTGGCATATAGTAGGGGCTTAAAAAATGACTGATTTCTTCCCCTTTCTATAAGCCAATTTTTGCCCACAATACTTATTGACAAGGAGCTATAGCCTACTCATACCCCCAAAGATCTTTCCATTTCCCTGTGGGTTGTCATTTTAATTATTTTCACACTGAATTGTTCAATATTGTAAAGCTATAAAGTATCAATAAATCAACATTAGTGGGCTATGGGGGAGTTTGGAATAGTTAAAACTGATTCATTTTGACAAATTCTTGGTCTCCTTCTGTTCAGCATTTGGTCCAATTTATTACTTTTTTTTCCTTTTTGGTTTCTGTAGGAAGTCATGAATTCCCTCATTAATTAGAGCTACTATTTTATGGATAATGGTCACAGTAAAAATGTTTAAAGGAAACCAAACACTTATATCATACCTATATCATAAAACTTTCAAAGAGAATTCATGAACACCCAGTGTCACAAAGAAATAATCAAGGAACACAGCTGTTCAAATAGTTTTTCCCCTCCCCAGTCCCATCCACTTAATAATCCAGGAAATGCAAAGAATTCTTAGAATGCTCAAGTGCTAAAGCATTTCCAGAAATTAAGAAAAGAGTACTATGGCTTGTTTCATGGAGATGATGATGGGAGTCATAGAATGGGATCATGGGATTATAGCTATCTAGCTGGAAGGGATGCCATAGGTCATTTGGTCTGAACACCATCCCCCCCAGTTAAATGGGGAACTTGAGGCCCCTTGAGGTTAAATGATTTGCCTATATTCACACATGTGGTATATAGCATGGGCAGGATTTAGCCAAGGTTCCCTGACTCAAGAGTTGGCATTCTTGATACTATACCACATAGCTTCCCAGTTTCATTCCAAATCCTAAATGTCTATTTGATGCCTTAAAGGAATTCCCCAAAAGAAATCTGTAGTAGTTTTTTTAGGCCAAAAGGGCTCTTAACTACATAATAAAACGTGAACAAAGTAAATTTAATTATACCAAACAGAATAAAACACATACTAGAGGTAGTGAAATACAAAGGAAGCCATAGGAACTCCAGTTTTTGATGAACTGTTAGCCAATGCTATATTATGGTGAGAAATCAGGGTGAAGTCAGCTTGTGTGAGTTTCTCAGTTATGCCTTATTTATTCAAATAATGCAGCACTTTCTTTTCTTTTTTTTTCTTAAAAATCCAACTGATGCAAAGCTAAACCAGGGAACAAGGCTGGCTCTCTTTGTTCGAAACTATTATAACAGAGCCTATTACCTCAGCTCAAACTGAATAATTGGATACAATTTTGACCACTATACATATATCCTCTCACTAAAATTGGACCTAATTTAGTGAAGCAAGATGCTTAGAAGACTACTGCCTAGGCAGGTTACCTTTAGAATACAATTAAAAGAGTATGTTCCCTCCTACACTGAGAATAGGATTTTGGAAAATGTAATTTAAAGGTATATAGAAAAGCATATTAGAATAAAAATAATTGTCAGCTAAGGGGAAAAGGAAGAGGAAAATTACCTCATTCTTGAAAAGTTTCTGTTTTGTGTGGGTCAGATGCTATATTTTATTTAAGATAATTCATGTATCCTGAAATAACCAACACAAATGAGCTTCTTCTAATTAACTAAGAATAGTAAGAACAAACCTGGTTGGAAAAAGAACACTGAAATCGGTCAAGGGATGGTTTTACCAATCTTTTTGCCTTAAGAAAATGCAACTATAATAATTCCTCCAGAAATTAAGGCAGGGTCATTTCCCAACTCCCCCACACCCCACCCCCCACCCCAAGATATCCTCTAATGACCTAAGTGTGAGGGTGTGGACCAAAGGCCTTTTCAGAATTTGAGAGTCAACATCTTTATAGCCTGGAGCTAGGAATGAGGCCAGAACATAGCCAAGAAAGACCTCACTCCCAAAGATTAGCTAGCCTCTTTTACCCATTCATTTATACAGGCTAATAGAAGAGATTTAGGGCTTAAACTGGGAGTCCTGTCCCCTCAGAATTGTTTGGAACTCATTAGGTCAAGGACCATGATTTAGTTTAATTAGTTTAATCTCCATAGAGTAAATTTATTATTTTTAAAAAATTTAATTTAATTTTTTAAAAAATAAATTTAAATTTAAATTAGGTTAGTGTATTAGATACATTATTAACTACAAGAAAGCATCAAACCAAGGGGCATAATAGTTGAGAGAAAAAACACAAATATTTAAGCCTAAAGACATTGGCTAGCCTAGATCAATGCTCCTCTTTGTAGAAATATTTGACTCTTGGGGCCAAAATTCTTCCATCAGGATTATAGTCCCCACCACAGACCTCTAAGGATAGTCAGAGTAGAGGAGGATTCCACTAATCCTAGGGCAAGGATTCTCCTTCACCTTTTCTGAAAGAACTAAAGAAAAACTTTTTAAGGTCTTATGCTGAGAAAGCTTGTAGCTCACTAGCCAAAGATTTCAGCAACCTCTGGTAAACTCTACAAGGTAGGGGAAGGTCCATCCAAAGGACCCTATGGAGCAGTCCAATGATATCATTGTTCTTACATCACTAGAGAACATTGGCAGCCCTGCTGTGTTCCCTACCTGTGGATTCTCCACATTTACTCCCCATCTACATGTATTTTTCTTTTGGATATAGTTTTCTGATTATTTTTTCTATGTGTGTACTTGTGGCATTGTTAACTGTGCATTGGTGAGAGAATGTATTCCAAATTTTAACAAAATATTTTATTGCTAATTTTCCTATAATGATTTTCATTATATATCTTTGCTATGAACTAATCACATCCTCTCTCTGACAGTTAAAAGTAAACACAAGATGTGGTCCTCATGAGCTATGACATCAAGGTTGTAGAAGGAGAAAGTACTTTGAATCTGGAGTAACTGTCTTTTGGGAGATCTGGTTTTGAATTTTGAAGGGATTGGGGGCTTAGATGCTATATAAGTAATTATTAAAGTGGCCCTGAAAAGTAAATTTATAAAGTCTCTAAAGTCAGGCCTTGCTCAAATCAACAATTATTTCTAATTCACTGGATTTTAGAACTGGAAGAGAATTAGAAAGGGAAAGAAAAGAAAGGAAAAAAAAGAAACAACTTTACATCTAATTCAGCTAAGAAAAGTAAACCCCAGGTAAATTAAACTACTTATTGACCAAGTTTACACCCATTGAGCTGAAGGCAGAGCCAAGACTTCTAGTCTTATTTTTTGGCTACTATAAATCACAGTGCAATCTGTAATGACACTTACTGAACACTTATTTAAATTCAATAAACACAGATGCAAATTTACCTCATAATTATAATAGTTTACATTTACATAACGCATTAGTGCTTATAAAATTTGTCATCGTAACAAACTTCTATATTTCCATTTTGTAGATGAGAAAACAGAGACCTAAAAGAGGTTGTAACTTCTTGTAGAAGTGTCAGATATTAAGTAGAAAAGGCAAAATTCAAACCAAATTTTCTGATGCCAAATCCAGACTTTATGCTATGCCATGATGCTTTTTTGGTAAATAATATCTAAAATTTTATTTTGAAAAAATAATATAATAATATATTAATAGCAGCTTAGCTAGAGCACTCAGTAGAGGACTATAACTGGAATTGGGAAGATCTGAATTCAAATTTGGCTTCAGACATTTACTAGCTGTGTGAGCCTGGGGAAATAATTTGACTTCTGTCTGCTTTATTTTCCTTACCTATAAAATGCAGATAACAATAGCGTCCATATCTCAGGTTTGTTGTAAGTCTATGAAATGCAATTTATAGAAGACTTCACAAGTCTTAAAACTCTATATAAATGCTAGCTATCATTATTTAGTATTCTTATTTTTTAAGATTTGAATAAATTTCAGTGGATCTGACCCAATGTGAGCTTTTAGCTGAGTTATAGTTAGAAGTGAAGTAAAATAACTTATTTTTCTCTATATGATGAATATTTCAAATAAAATAAAATATGGATATTGAACTTAATTAAGCCTATATGTTTCAACACATGGCAGAAATGACAAATGCTTAAGAGGGAGGAAATTTTTTTAAAAATTTCAACAGAAGGCTAAGGTGGATAAAAACAGAGTACCAGAATTTCTCTGGCATTTGAACTGCAACACTGCCCCAAAGCCAATTCAATCAAATTGTGAATTCAGTAAACAATTTAGTAAAAGCAAAACAGAGATCAATTTCAGGAGAAAGCTCTTCTTTTAGAGATAAAACTTTTATCTCCCTCTCTGCTTTTTTCCCAAACCCCGAATGGACCAAATCAGAAGTCTCTTATTTTTTCCTCCAAGTTTTCCCCACTGTAAACTTTTTGTGATCATAGTCATGCTGGGAGCCACCATTGTGAGGATCTGGAAAGGATATTCTGTTCTATATCCAAATTCCCATCACTGGAAGAAGACTCTTTTCTTTTCCATTTAAATGCCCTATAGTAAGCATTTTTATTATTTTCCTTCAGAGGCATTTATTACTCTAAAATAGGATACATTTCTGCTTGTTCATTGTTCAGATCTTCTAAATGTCGTCTTCTTATTTGTCAGACTAGATTGTTCAAGGAATAATTTATATCTTATATACCTTTTGCAAACTGCTACAATTCATTCAGGGTATCAGGAGACAGAATTAGAGGCAAATTTTCAACCAGGCTATGATTTGTGCTGTTTTTTGGTTTAGATTCCATAGCAGTATCCTTAACGATTACTATTTCTGTGTAATTTTGCACAAATCCTTGATGCATTTGGTGGTTTTGTATCTTCAAGGTCAATTTTAGAAACTCTTAGGAGGATTGTAAGTTTTTTGATATGGTCACCCACTCAGAGCTTATTTGGCCGAGTGATGAAATTGGCAAGTTCAAATATCATTAAGGTAAGAATGACTGAAATCAATTATAAAGAATGTGTTTTGTTGCTAGTAGCAGCTAGGTGGCAGACTGGATGGAATTCTGGGCCTAGAATTGGGAAGATGAGTTCAAAACCTAATTGACCAGCTATGTGACTCCAGGCAAGTTCCTTGATCATGCTTGCCTCACTTTCTTTATCCGTAAAATGAAATGGAGAAGAAAATAGCATCCTACTCCAGCATTTTTCTGAAGAAAATCTCAAATGGGTTCATGAATAGTTAGATAGGACTGCAAATGACTAAAGAATGACAACAATACTTTTGTTGCTCCATTTATAGGACAAAGAACCCAGCATTTATTCATTTACTTGTCTTTTGGGGGAAAACTACTTAGAAATAAACATTAAAGGTCAAAGGGGAAAAACGGGACTCTGGGATTGGAAATTAGCAATGGCTAGCTGAGCGCTCAGTCCTTGACCAGGATCACACCAACAAAGTTTCTACCCCAAAATGCAGGATAAATACAGTGGCAAGGATCCTAGCAAACTATCAGCTGTGCTGACTTTTTATTACTCCTTACAGCCTTACCAGCTGAGGTTGACAAAGGTTAGAGAAACAAATGTATAATCATGTGAGAAAGTGTTCATTTTTGTGGCTATCAATGTTTTAATGCATATATGTTATGAGGAAATTTCTCTTCCAAACTATAATTTTAAAATAGCCTCTTGCTGCCACGTGCTATTTCTATAGGTCCTATGATACATTAAATCCAGACTATTTTGCTATGAAAAACTCATTGAGAAGAGGGATGGTTCTTTTCTTTGTACTTTTATCCTGAATGCCCAGTAAAAGCTTGTTACATAGTAGTCAGGAAGTCAATAAGTATTTATCAAGTGCTGATTATGATACACCAGACATTGCACTGAACACTGGGGATGCCAAAGTAACTGCCTTCAAAGAACTCACAATCTAATGGAGGAGACAACAAACAATCATGTATTAAAAAAATATTTGCAGGAAAAATGGGAAATAATTATCAAAGGGAAGGCAATAGAATTAAGCAAGAAAGGGAAAGGCTTCCTTTAGAAAGCAGGCAGCGAGGTGGCTTGGTGGATAGAGGCAATGAAGAGTCAGGGGTTAGAATAGCTTGTGTGAGAAAAAGTAAAGACAGGAGTGTTCCTGATCCTGGAGTACATGGTGGGGAGTAAAGTCTAAAAATCCTGGAAAGGCAGGAAGGGACCAGATTATGAAGGGATTTGAACCAAGGAGTCTATATTTGATCTTGGAGGCCACAAGGAGATGGAATTTATTTAATTCGAGAGGAAACATTGTCAGACTTGGGCTTTAGGAAAATCATTTTGATAGTGAAAGATGGGCTGGAGTGGGGAGGAATAAGGGGATAAGGGACCAATTGGCAATACAAATGCAATAGTCTAGGCATGAGCAGATTGGTGGCAGTATCAGAGAAGAAAAGGGCTGTTATGTGAGAGGTGATGCCAACATAAAACAGACAGATTGTAGACAGGGTAGTGGTGAGAGAGAGTAAAGGAGATAAATATGGCGCACAGGCTAGAAGTCTGGGTAACTGGCAGGACAGTGTCACTCTTGACAGCAACAGGGATATCCAGAACTGAATGGGGTTTGGGTAGAATACAGATAATTAAACTCAGTAAGGGATAATAATTGCAGTTTGGACATGATGGGACATCCAGTTTGTCAGGTCCAATTGGAACCAGAGGGGGCAGCTGGATGGCTCAGGGGATTGAGAGCCAGGTCCAGAGATGAGAGGTCCTGGGTTCAAATCTGGCCTCAGACACTTCCTAGCTGTGTGACCCTAGGCAAGTCACTTGACCCCCATTGCATAGCCCTTACCACTCTTCTGCCTTGGAACCAATTGGAAGGTAAGCGTTTAAAAAAAAATAGGAATCAGAGATGTGATATTGGAGGTTATAAGAGATATTAGGGCTAGATAAGTACTTCTGCTAATCAATTATCTGCATAGAGATGAAAATTCAGTCTATGGGAGTGAATGAGATCACCAAGTGAAATAGTACAGATGGTGAAGAGAAGAGGGCCCAGAACACAGCCCTGAGGGGGAGAGGGATGGGAATACCCAAAATGAGTCACAGCATGATTTAAAGATCCAAGGAGGCGGAAAAATAGTCAGGGAGGAAGAAAATCAGGAGAGATATTTAGTATCATAAAAATATAGAGAAGAGACTTTCAAGGAACAAAGAGTAATTGGTAAGTGACTAAGGCTGCAGAGAGGTCAGAATGAATGAGGATTGAGAAAAAGCCATTAGATTTAGTAATTTAGATAATTAGCAATTTTGGAAAGAAGAGTTTTAATTGAATTATGAAGTCAGAAGCCATATTTATAAACAGGAGGGAAGTAGCCAGTAGGCAGAGAGGGATCAAAGGTAAACAAGAGAGTGAAGCGGAATCTCATGACATATCCGTGAGATAAATTAAAAAACAAAACACAAATAAAAAAAAGGCAGGGCAAGGAAATTGAGCCTTATTAATTAAGCAGAAAAGACACTGGTCTTTTTCTCTGAGGGGTTGTTGAGTAATTCTTGTATGTTTTAGGCTTAAACTGCACCCAGTTCTACTGAGGACTGGATGCTAAAATTCTCTACCAAGTTTGCTTATGTGGCACAGTTCTGAGAAGATCCTTCTTTTTAGTTTTAGGAATCCCTTCCAGCTTTTGCTAGGGCAGTTAGATGGTGCAGAGGATGGAGTATTGGATGTCAGGATGACTCATCTTCCTGACTTTGAATCTGGCTTAGACACTTAATAGATAGGTGACTCTAGGCAAGTCACAGTTTGTCTCAGTTTCTTCATCTGTAAAATGACCTGGGAGAGAAAATGGCAAACCATTCCAGTGTCTCTGCCAAGAAAAGCCCAAATAGAGTCATGAAGAGTCAACATGACTGAAAAATGCCTGAACAACCTCACTTTTGCTACTAATTCTTGCTCCCTGACCCTATCACTCCACCAGGGATAGGAGGGCTGACACAGCAGAATCTTTGCCTGAAAACTCTGCCTTCAACCAGAAAGCAGCTCTGACCACCCACCATGTTTTTGCTCAAGGAAAAGTGAGAATGAGGGAGGCCACAGGGCATTCTATCCATGACTTGAATGGCTGTCCCCTCCTATGCTGTGGTTGGCCATATCAATAAGCCATTCTAAACTATCCTAGTCTCTGCCCTAAATTTGCAGGACACTCAGTGACATTTAAAATGACTTGCCTCAAGGCCACAGAATAAGTAGGAAAGGCAGGATATGATCTCAGTTCTCTCCTGAGAGTAGCTTTAGCGTCCAGTGTTCTCTACTACACTCTACTGCTTTTGATTTAGTAAGTTTTGTATATTTTTCTGACATATTTTTTTCTGTCCAACCCCAAAGACCTAAAGTTAGCAGCTTTAAAACAGCAGAAAATCAAACTCAATATTATTAATGATTTTTTAATGAATTTTCTGGGTCAAGTACATAATCAACTAAGTGGAAAAAAAAATTTCAGCCACAGTCTGCCCAAAGTCTTTTGGCTTCAGTACAGAGTCAGAGAAAAGATATCTGAACATAATTTGGGGGCATCTTGTACCCTAACTCTAGGAGTGAAATAGACAATGATCCTTTCCTTGCAAACTGTAGCATAAAAACAGGCTGCCTACTGATGTCTGATTAAAGGGAAGCATACCATTAACTCTGAGGTACCACTAACTCTTAAGTAAAGTCTTACACTTAGGAATGGAGGATATTTACAGCTTCTTTAATTGGTTTTCAGTCAAATAATTTAACATGGGGAAAAGGCACAATGCTCTTAGAGGGCACTGGGGACAGCAAGTGGATAATACAAATGTCATACCTCCATGAAGCTTTCTGTTATCTGCAACTTCATTTAGACTATCATTCCAGCATGGCAAAGAATATGACTGAAAATTAGGGACTTGGTTCTTTTTTTTTTTAATTTTTAATTTATGTCTTTTAAAAAAATAGGTATTAATTTTTTTTCTAGATTACTACCTTCTGTCTTACAATTAGTTCTAAGTCAAAAGACCAGCAAGGACTTGGCACTAGGAAGTATCTAAGGCTAAATTTGAACCCAGATTCTTCTAATACCAGGTCTGATGCTCTATCTATTATGCTACCTAACTAACTGTTGCTTGGCTTTTCTTTATATTTATTCCCTCTTACTAAATAATTTCAGACCAACAGAAATCCCTGGTCTGCTTTCCATGGGAGAAAGAAGTTGAATAACCTTGCAGCTTTTTTCTTGTTAGGATTGAAGAAAAAATAATTGTAGGGAAACTGGTTTCCTAATTAAGTTGTCCCTAAATAAACTCATTGGGTTAATTACCAGAGTTGCTATGAGGCTTTGATGAAGACACTAAATATAAGGGCTAGATCTTAGTCCAGCTATTATCTTCAGAAGCTAAAAAGAGTGGATTATAGCATTAGAGAGGTATGTGAGGAAGAATAAAATTTCTTATCTAAGAGATTGAATTGACTCAGTGAAATCTGGCATTTCCTGAGATATTTCCTGAGATATGTTAAAAGGAGAGACAAATAAAAACCAAATAACTCAATGATTTTTTTCCCTTTTAAGCAAAAACAAAACAAAACAAAACATTAGGGTGTCAAATTTATTTAAATTGATCTTTTTAGATTAGATAAAAATAATGATTTTTTTTAAAAAATCACTTAAGAAAGCAGTGACTCCAGTTTTATGAAAATTGTTCAGGTAAGGACTCCAACTGCTTTAAGACCCAAGATGCTTCTTCTCTTTAGATACAATAGGAAAACAAAAAAGAACAAAATTTTGTCTGCTTGTCTCTGTTAATCTGAGGATAGGTGTATTTTGCATCTTGTTTTCTAGTTTCCACAAACTATTACATAGAATTAAAACAATATTTTTACTAACTATATAACTTTTGCCATTCATTTTAGGTTAATAGACATTAGCTTTCTCATTTGCAAAATAGAGAAAGAATTAAATGATCTTAAAGGTCCCAGCCAGCCAGCTAGGTGCTGGCCCTAAAGTCAAGGCTTGTTTCTGAGTAAAAATCCAGCCTTAGACACTTACTACCTTTGCGACTCTGGGAAAAATCACTTAACCCTGTTTGCTTCAGTTTCTCATCTGTACAAAATGAGCTACAGAAAGAAATGGCAAATCACTCAAACATCTTTACCAAGAAAATCCCAAATGGTTTCACAAAGAGATGGACACAATTGAACAACAGCTAAGGTCCTGTTCAATTCTAATTTCTGTGATTCTATAGTTGACAACTCATTTAAAAAAAATTAGTGCTACCTTGTATAATTAAGGGTAACATGAAAAGCATCTGGAAAATAGCAAAAAGAAGAAATATAGAAGGAAATGATGTGCATGCTTCTCAAGCAGATGTGCAAAAAGAAAGGCATTAAAATTAAATGAAAAAAAACTTTCTGATTTTCTTCTGAAATCTTAACCTTATCAATTAAAAACCATTAAAAAACTCTATTGAGGGGGACAGCTCAGTGGATTGAGAGCCAGGCCTAGAGATGGAAGGTCCTGGGTTCAAATGTGGCCTCAGACATTTCCCAGCTATGTGACCCTGGGCAAGTCACTTGACCCCCATTGCCTAGCCCTTACCACTCTTCTGCTTTGGAACCAATACACAGTATTGATTCCAAGATGGAAGGTAAGGGTTAAAAAAAAAATTCTATTGAGCTGTGTGTGTGTGTGTGTGTGTGTGTGTGTGTGTGTGTAGGGGTTGGGGGGCAGCTGAGTGGCTCAGTGGATTGAGAGCCTGGCCTAGAGATGAAAGGCCTTGGGTTCAAATCTTGGAGGCTTCCTAGCTTTGTGACCTTGGGCAAGTCACTTGACCCCCATTGCCTAGCCTTTACCACTCTTCTGACTTGGAACTGATACTTAGTATTGATTCTAAGATAGAGGGTAAGGGTTAAAAACAAACAAAACAAACAAACAAAAAACCTTTATTGGGGATTCTTAAGTCATAAGTATGAAGTTATTCTCTTTTTTAAAAATGCCGTAGTATATAAGTTTATGGGATGTTGAGAACTGCAGTATCAGGCAGAGTATGCATTTGAAATTAGACAGAAAGTTAATGAATTTATATCTCTGTTTAGGAAGTCATTTTTGTCAGATATTTAAAGAAATGATTGTGCTCTGCATTATTTTGATGGTGAAAGATGAAAATTGTGGTCCAATGTGTTGACAACTACTGAATGTCCTCAAAAGTGTTGTTTTTTATATATTGATGATTGATCCAAAGAATTTCAGGTTGGGCTTTTTGTTTGTTTCAGGTCACAAGATGGTACAGTGTGGCAGAAAGAGCATTGGATTTGGAGGCAAAGAACATGAGTTCAGAAAGGAATCTATGTGACCTAGTACTCATAAATCAAAATCTCTGGATTCTCTTACCTATGATACTAGTGGGTTGGATGAAATTATCTCTAAGTTCTATTCCAGATCTAAATCTATGATCATACAAATAAACCAACAAACTGGATATTCGAGGAAAGAGTGGGATGGGGAGAAAGAGTATTGAAAGAAATTCGAACACTTAAAAAAGAATAATATAGGATTAATCTTCAACAGCCAGTGTTGCTCTGTGTATGTTTTCATGTGCTTGTGTGTATGTATAATGCCATATACAATGACAATGAAAACATGAGTGGTTTTAATACTTACCAAAAAGAAATTTCCTTTTTGGAGACTCATAAAAAAAAAAGAGGGCAAATACCTTTTTTCTCTTCTCAATCAAAATCAAATCAATTGCTCTATCAAACTAATGATTTTATGAGTGGCAATTAAGCTATTTTTTGACACAGAATAATTAAGTTGAGCTGAATTGACTAATTGAGTACTGCATTCTTAGTAAAGTACTAGTTAATAATTAGTTGGAAGTTGTATCCCGGCTCTGAATTTAGAAAGAAATTAAAGTTATTACATTTCTTCTATTTGATTTTGATTGACAGGCACAGTTGGGAAATCTAGTTACAATCAAATAGAACACCACAGTGGCTACACAAGAGGGCATTGTTTGGAATTTTAATGTAAGTCTAGAACAATCCCAGGACCTGATCCTATGACAAAGAAAGAATTCAATAAACTGATCATTTATTTATTTTTGGTTGCCTGAGAATTAATGAACTTCTTAAGCAGTGAGTAGTTTATAGGCACAGGGTTATGGGAGGGTTCAACCATCTACAAGTAGTCAGAAGCTTTCCTAAATTAAGAAAACAGTTTCAGGCTTTTTGAATTCCTTAAACTTAAAGCTCTCACCTATCCTAAGCAGAAAAACATTCATTGCTCATTTGCTACTTTCTGCCTTCCAAAGTCCAAAAATAAGAACTTTCCAACTTAAAATACCTATCATTCAATTTAATTCAACAAGTATTTATTAAGGCTCTATAATACTAGTCAACAAAATGAAGGTCCTGCCTGATGTTAAGAAGTAGATGATAAACCAATTAAAGGGCAGAAGAATCAGTCATGATGACCTCCTTACACCCAAACCTTGCTTTATCTTATAAAACATCAACTCCATATAGAGCAAAACAACCCTTCTCTATCCAGGTCCAAACCACTATTAATTGTGGGCCAGTGAGTTAAGACTCCAATCACCTTTCATTTTTTTTTTTATTAAAAAGATAGTTATACAAGAATTGTATATACTTCAGATCTCATTTATCATCTTAATCCAAATATGCCCTCTTTCTTACAAAAGAATTTTTCTATTTCCATTCAAGTCTCACATGTTTGAAATCTATTCATACTTGACTCCTTATTTAATTATGACAATTCTTTTTAAAATTATCCAAGATTTATTAATACTAAATTGGAAGTTTTTATATGAATTATCCTCTTTGTTGACTTCTGTAACATTTGGTACTATCATCCATCCATTCTTTTCTCTTATATCTTCACTCTCTCCTCTTTGAGTTGCTTAAAAGATGTAATTAAAAAAAATTCTCCTTTGGGCATTAAAAAATATTTGAATTAGAATTTTCTAACATGTTCAAAAGTTTTCCAAAGAGTTTCAGTGGAGTTTGGATATATATTAAAAATACTAAAATGAAATCACTGATTAGTTGAGAAGAACTACTGGCTGACATCAGAGAAGACAAGAAATGTACTTCCTTAATTTTTAATAAAACATTTGGTATAAGAGGTAGATGAGTCTGCAAAATGAGCATCATGACTTTGTGGGTGCATCCAGGGATGCGCTTGTTCCATTTGGCACTACATATCTTTGTGAGATATCTTTCAGCTCTGAGTGTCACTTATAATAAGTATATAAATAAAACCCAACTTAGAACCAGACCTTTGAATTATGTGTGCATGTATGTATATGTGTGTGTATATTTATATGTTCATATATAATGTGATTTAAAAGGATATAAAGTATAAAGATATAGAAGATAAGGTTTTTGCATAGAGCCTAATCTTTATGTTCTTTAAGCATTCCCCTAAAACTCAGTCCTAGGTTGTTACCATTATAAATCATGCATTAAGTATTTATCTCTATGGCGCCATTCAAAGCAAATTAGAAGACAACAATGGCTCCTGACCTTTATGCTCTTACAATCCTAAGATATTAAGGAAAAACAGGCAAGTAAGCATGACTACGAATGAAGTCAGTGGATGTGACAAGCAAAGAGGTAAGTGCAATTTATCTTGTAGACTGATGCCTTCTGACAAAGTCAAATGAGTCTCCAGATGGCACTGTTTGGGAATGCTGAGTTTATGTCATACAAAGAATGTCTTAAGCAGTCATTTTTAATCCGCTTTCTTAGTTCTTCAGTTCCCTCTCATGGCATTTTCAGTTTGTTTCTATTGTTTTGAGTTATAGAAACCTGAATTATTTCTTAAGGAAAGGACCAAATTTTCTTTAAAAAAAAATACTGAAGGAGGAAAGTGACTTTAACATTTATTAACATCCCCATTTAACAGATGAGAAAGCTGAGGTACAGGAAAGGAGTAGCTTGTCCAAAGCTACACAACCAGGTTGGGTGCATTTGTCACCTGATTCTTGCTCTCTAGATTATGCTACAGGCTTGAGTAAGTATTTATTAAAAAAAAACAAAAACAAAGAAAGAAAAAAGTCTTGATTCATTGAAAGAGTTCAAAATTACTTAAATTGCTTTTCCTTTGACACAATTTAACCAAAATTGTCTTCAAACTCATTTGTATGTGTGTATGTGTGTGTGTATACACAGACACAAATTTTCTAAAACCATTCAAGGGATAAAGGAGGACATATTATAGGTTTGCTAGTTTCCTCTGGTCATTTTCAAAGAGCCACTTCAAGGTGAAAAGCCCTTTGTTTCACTCTACTTCACCATACTCTCTTCTATGTCATCCTCTTTTCACTTTCAATAGGATTTAATCTTTGGTCATAATTAAAATATGGTTGGTAATTCCTCAGACTGTTTTTAAGGTGCGCTTACAAATTAAACAATGTGCAGCTTGTGATTTACACTGCCCTATAATTATTAGGTATAAAAGAGTCTTCTTTTCTTCTTGTATTCTTCCTCTGATTTAAAAGGTCCCCAAAGAAAAGTCTTCTGAAGAATAGGAACAATGGCACCATTAGTTTGTCATAAAACCAAAGTGATACATGTGTTTAATAACATGGAGTATAAGCCATAAAAAGCTTTATTCCTGTTTGGGGATGATTTTTGGAAATGTGTGCTAAGGCTCTCAGGTGAGGCAAGCACACTTGTATGGTGGATTTTTTAAAAAATCACTTTTATTAATTTACAAAATTCTCAAAACGAAGCACAGAAATAAAGTACGGGCTATCAAGTAAATTTCAGTCAGTGCTGTAACTGATGACTTGCATTCTGTTAGTTCATCTGTCACCCCAAATGGCATTAATTGGGCAAGTACAAGGTTTACTGATACTAGTTGGGATAAAGGCAAAAAAGGTACTTCTTCATATTAAGTATGACACATGTTTGAGAAAAATCTTGTTCTTTTACTATCTCCAGTAAAACTCAATGTAATTCCAAGCTGGTTTAAAAGAGAAACAAACCAATACCAATTATTTGGACAACAGGAGAAAATACAAAACATTCTACAGGTTTGTTCTGGCACAATTACACATTGAAGAAAATGTCTGTGTATTGTAAGGGAAATTGATTATTTTATAGTTTAGCTTCATTGTAAATTTCTTATTGACCCATTTTTTTTTCTAAATCCAGTAAAAATAATGCTGCCTTTCTCTCTGAATTTAACAGAATAATTTCCAGTGAAAAGGAATGGAGTAACATTTTCCAATCATGAAAATTGGAATCCTAACCACCAAAGAGAAAATTGATGTACATACCTCCTTAAACTGTTCTACGTCCTATTTAAATTATTGTTATTTTTAAATTACTTATGGATATACTTTAAGGGGCTTGGTAGAGTGTTCATAGTTGGATAGATCTGAATCTCCTTAGTCTAAGAATTATGAATTATAAAGAATATGTAAGTAAAAGATTTCTCAGTCTTGTTCTTTAGAAGGTTAAAAAACAAAACAAATTGAGAGTAGTAATCAACCAATAAAAGGCCATCTCAGAATTTTTGTTAGTAATTCTTATGGTACCACTCATCAATGTCCATGATAACTTCTTATGGCTTTAAAGTCATCCCATACTAGGCACTAGGAGGTTCTAAGACACAGATGTCAAAAGGTTACGTGTATACTTAATATCATATGGCCAATCATGAGCAGAGAGATCTATTATAAGATTAACCTTGATTATGAGTTTTATAATTAATTTATAGAACTTTAGATTATCTTATCCATTAGGAAATTTTGTTAGGATTAATGAATATTAGAAACAATAGGGCCGCTATCTTTCAACCAATTAATGATCATTTCTATTATCAGATGTAATTATTCTTAATCTATTCCCATGGTTATTATGGACAACAATAAATACAGGAGTATTTCCATGGAGGAAGGGCTAGAACTTGACCTTGAGTGTTGATAACAAATTTTTGTTGTTATTAATGAAGAAATCAAACCAGTATAGAAAACCTCTTTGGAGGAGGCACCTCCTGATTGGAATTAATTGAAACACTTAACCTCTGTGTAGGTGAGGACACGTAAAATCACTCTATGAAGTCTCCACTTTTAAGATGGAGTTATGATAGTGTTAGGGAGAGGAAACCAACAAACCTGAAATTCGAAGATAACAATTGAGAGTTAAACTGCATGGTACTGACTATCCATAAATTAAGGATAAAGAGACTGAAAAGGTCAGTCAGAGAAGTGCCCATGGAAGAATTAGGAAGTGAGCTTTGAAAGCCTGATAGGAGGAAAGAAGGCAGGAAAGAATTTCACTCAAGATGAACAGCAAGCATGAACAAAGGGGCCAAGTGTGAGAAATGATGGTAACCTGGAGATTAGAGAGTATAATCACAGGGTGGGAAGGAATCTCAGCAGCTATCTGGTTCAAGACCTGGCTGAATAAGAATTTCCTTTAGAACATAATTAACATGAATTCATCCAGTTTTTCTTCCCTAAAAAGAGGAGAAACTTACAACTTGCTAAGGCAACTCATTGGATTGATCTAATTATTAAGATTTTCATTATGTCAAGGCTAAATTTGCCTTTTGTCAACTTCCATTTCTCCTAGTTCTGCCTTCCAGGACTAAGCAGAACAAACCTAATGCATTTTATACCAGGGGTTGCATCAATCTCTGGGCTTTCACTAAGTAGAGTGAAAAGATTATTAAATTGAAAGTAAGGGAATCTGGAGTTCTTACATTCCCAGTTCTGTCACTAACTAGTTGCATCACAATGGCCAAACACAATTTCTCTGTGCCTGTTTCCTCTCCTGTAAAATGATATGAAAGATTTCTTTCATAGATACCCTACAAGCTGATTGAGAAAACTAAAGAAATTATATGTATAAAAGTATTTTAGAAATAATAAAATGCACAATATTATCATTGTTTCATCAACTTTCCCTCTTCCTGAGTGTGAGAAGAAAATTATAAAAGAAAGTAGGGGAAATACTGTAGCAGATTAATATGGTATTTCATTATACACACATATTAAAATCAGATGAGAATATTTATAAAAGCTCTTACCACAGTGCTTAGCACATAGTAGATACTATGTAAATTCTCCTTCCTTTCTTCTTCCTTTTGCATAGTGCCTAGGTATATGCAATAGCTAACCAATGTTTTGAATGTGTGAGCATGGACACTGATACTTTTTAAAAAAATTAACTTACAGGAAAAGGTTAATCCAACATGTGAAAGTTGGAGCAAAAGGGATGGAATACTCAGAGATGAGAACAATCTATAAATATGTAAAGGGCAGTAAGGAGACAGAACAGAGAACTAATTTATCTCATTAGTGGGGACAGTACAGAAAGTAATGTGCGTTAAGCTGCAGCAGAGAAAATTTAGGTTAAATAATAGGAAAGAGCTTTATAGCTGTGAGGACACTTAAACAGTGGATCAAGTTACCAAGGGAGTTTGGAAACACTCATGACTGGAAGACACTCATTTATTATGGATTGATTTAAGTATAATTAAACTCATCCCAGACATCAAACAAGGAATAGATTACCTAATTTTAGGAATCCATTTTTTTAACCTTAGGAAAGAAGAAGCAAATGACCTGCCACTAGATTAAATTTCTTAAAACACTGCCTAGGTCACTCCCTAGTTCAAAAACATTTGATGGCTCCCATACACTGGAGGACAAAATTCAAATTCCTTACTTTGTTATTTAAAATCCTGTGCAACTTAGTTCTACCCCACCTTTTGGAATAGATCTTTCATTGTTCCAGTACAGGAACCTTCTACTTTAGTTAAGCTGCTCTACTCCCTACTCTCCAAACAAGCTCATGCATTTCTGCTTCTGCATCTTTGCAAGTGGTATTCTTTGCACCTCTCAAAGTCCTATCCATTTTATAAGGTTCATCTCAAGTTCCATTCTTTCCATGAGACCTTCTGTGATTATTTCAGTCAATAATTCATTGATTTTTCACTGCTCTGAAATTTCAGGTACAATTGTAGTCATTGGTCAGCTTTACTGATGAAAGAAGCAAAAATTTAGGATTTACTACATGTTGCCTTCTGATATCATTAGTCTTTTAACTCTTCAAACAAGATTTCAGTGACCTTATCTTATCTCCCTAACAAAGCTGCTTCAGAGCAGGGACCATTCTTTACATTATTTTATAGTGCCTTTCATATAGTAGGTGCTCATAGGGACAATAAGATGCAGAATATGGCATAACAGATAGATCCTGGCCTTAGAATCAGGAAGATCTAGGTGTAAGACCTCCCTCAGACACAGACTAGTTAGGAGGCAGTGGGCAAGCCATTAATCCTCTCGTTTCCTGAGATGAAATCCCTCAGACAATAAATCACAGAGAAGTTGCTTATCTGCATGGTGAAAGAAGTTTACATACCAGCAATTCCCTATGTAAATGAAATAACCAGATAGATAAGCCACAGTACCTCTCCCCTACAAAGTACAAATTAAAATTCCCTAACTTTTTGATTTATCCTTATCTAAATGTATTTTGAAAATCATTGGATACCATTCAAATTCTAACATTCTTATCTTATAATCCAAGAAAAACCATTCAGTACTTCTCCAACCTTTAGTCTTTATTGCTTTCTTTTCTCATCTTTTCTTCATTTTTCCTAAAACTACTGACTTTAGATTTGCCTGCTGAATGCTCCTGGGATATTTCTAGGTACTTTAGCCTCCATTTTATTTCCCCATCTTCCTGACCTCTACAATATTGCCATTGAATTATTTTTCCTAATTGCAGTCACAAGCTGTTTCAATGTTGATAAAAAGGATAGACCCAAGGGACCAGGCTTTGTGATCTTTCCTAAGCTTCATTTCTTCCTAACCTGGTGATTAAACAGTTGTGACAATGCAAGAGGGTGGTGAAGATGATGGAGGTTATTAAATAACTTGTGCTCTCCCCTCAGTTCTTTTTTCATTACTCAAACCCACATGGACTCTTCTGGTTCTCATTTTGTACATTGCATCAATCTTTCCTTTATTCCTTAAATCATATTCTTATCTTCTGTTGATTTCTGGTTTGCCATAAAGTGCTGGTTGGGGAGAGTTGAGGGAGAAGTAATAGAAAACTGAAAGATCTAATAGGACTACTGCAACCCATGGGGATGAAGGAAGCTCTACTATGGATATCCCATCCATTTTATTCTTCAATGAAAGTAGCTACTTATGTAGGAATGGCAATAACAGAGTGGAATTGGGGGTGGGGGTATTCTTTTATGTTGCCACAAGACAATCTGGAGATAGCAAAATATAAGGATAAAGAAATGGGCAATGCTATCACCCTCTACTTGGTCCTGGAATGTGGCTGTCAAGTGGATATGTATTTAGTTCCATGGGCAAGAATTGAATTGTTTAAGCAGCTGGCACATTGAGAATAATAAAAATGGCAAGTAGATAGCATGGTAGCATTGGAATCAGTAATAATCAAATTCAAATCCTGCCTTGGTCATACACTAGCTATATCACAAGGCAAATCAGTTAACTTCTCAGTGTCCCCAGGGAGCTAAGACAATTAGATTCTGATAAGAAGTAAATATTCATGGGTGTAGGATGGTGGGGATTCCCACCCCAAATTCTCCATGTCAATGAAATCATAGACAAAAGGAAAAGGAAAACAAATGTATACATATAATATGTGGACATATGAATACATTGGATCTCAGCAAGGGATAATGTAGCAAGAATGGAAGGATTTATACTGGTTTTATGGGGAATTTTCTGTTACTAGAGAAATAAAATGGTCTCTGTTCCAAGTTATTCATACTTTCCTGGAAATATATATGTACATATATACATATATATGTAATATTATGGTAAAAAACATGGCCATCCTACATTCCTTGGGGGAATAAGTAGTTTTGTTTTGCCAAATTTTCTGGATAGCTAGGAATTTATCCCCTTTAAGCATCAATTTCTCTTTTGTTTTATATTAATTATTTTCCATGGAAATATTCCTAAAATATATTATACCTTCCTTACTTCTAAAACAAGATATACTGAACCTTTTAGTGATGACTCACACCTATTATTATGAACATCAATTACTTAACTGGGCTGTCAGTGATTTTCTCAGGATGTACATTGAGCATTTTGCTATCTACATACAGGCTTTTTTTAAACCTTTACTTTCTGTCTTAGTAAAAACTCTAAGACAGAGGGATAAGGGCTAGATGAATGATGTTAAATGACTTGTTCAAGGTCACACAACTAAGAAATGTCTGAAGGCAGATTGGAAACTAAGACATCTCATCTCTAGACATGACTTTTATCTACTGTGCCACCTAACTGCCCCTTCCCATTGTCTTATAGTGTGGTACTTCTTGAACTCTTTTATGTAAATGTATAGCCCCCCTCCCCAAGATGTCTTCCCTTACAATCTGGATTTGAGCCATTTCTTTTCACAACTGTTACACGACCTTTTCCTTCCAATACCTGCAACACTATTTTGGTTTTGTATAAGTTTGGAAAGAGGATAAACAAGTTTTTCATAGAATTGTGAGTAAAATGAGAACAAGGAATTTAGGGATTACTGCGAGAGGGATATGCAATTTAATGAATGGAATTTGTGGCATTATTGTTCTTGGTTGTTCTTTTTGATGATTTCCCAGTTGTAAGCTATATTGCAGTTAACTGACTTTCCCAAGTAGATGAGGTCCATGAAGGTGATATATCACTGCATGTACATTTGGCTAAACCTTAACAATAATCTTTAGATATTATGACCTGGCTACAAAATTCAACTTACAATTTGTCACCTTACCAGGTTCATGAAATATGGGTTGAATGATTTAACCAGTCCACGAGAGGATGAGAACAGAAGTATTACATAGGCTCAGCATGATAATTTGCTAATGTCTATCTTTAGCAGACAAGTGGTTGACAAAATTTAGCTTATACGAATGGATGAATGAAAAATATTTTATTAAGCATTTACAGACACTGCGTTAAGATTTTAGGATACAAAAGAGAGAGAGAGAAAAGAGAAAAAGAGAGAAAGAAAGACAGAGCAGAGAGACAAAGAGATTATTCTTAACATTAAAGAGCCCAAGTTCTTCTGAGGGAAGACAATAGAGAGGGAAGAACTTTCCTGCTGGTTATGATGTGTTTGGTAGTGATTGTGGAGGGATAATTGCTTTGTAGCATGTATGTTAAGTTTGAGCCCACTCTTTCCAAGCAATAAATGATATAAAGCAGAGTGTGCCCATGGTTCAAGAGGATATTGGTATTATATTCTTGTTATATTATCTCAGAAAATATTCCTTTATAAAACACTATTTTCTATTAATTGGTCAAACTGATATCAGGATACTCATCCCTAGGTCAACTGATAAAAAAGAGATATTAAGTATAACTGGAAATTAATATTGAGGAGAACTTACTAGAATGAAGTGCTCTAGCTGATAGCATTAAAAATACTTTACTGTTCTACTAGGATATACCTAGAGAGCTGATGGGTCCACATATGAGAATTAAGATAAAAGTCCCCTATCTTTATAAAGTTGTAATCCATTAGATTATAAATCTGAGTCCTAAGACTTTGTTGTTGTTGTTGTTGGGTTTTTTTGGTGCATTTTTTAGTATCTCCAGTGGTTGGCCCTTGGTGGATGCATAATAAATGTTTATTTACTGATTAATACCAGCAGTGATGGTCTTTTGTTAAATGCCACTATTGTGGCTATAACTACCCCAAATCTGTTCCCAGACAATCACATTACTGATGACATTAATGGCATTTTTTGTGGAATTCGGGGTTGCACATGACCCAAGATGAGATATGCTGAATTTGAAAAGGTCAGAATATTATATCTTCACATCCTCTCACATTATTCTGACTTTAGGATTCTTACATCAAAACTCCATTAGGTTTATTTTAATTAGATCTGGAAATGAAGAAGTAAGTCCAATAACTCAAAATTCCCCCTTAGCTCAGCCTGTAGTTAATAATAAGCTTCTCTCACAGATAGAAAGCCAGCCTGAAAAATTCACAGGGGACATACTCCATGGAGTGAAGCACTTGGTGGGTGTGGAGGGAAGGGAGGGGGAAGAATGAGATATCTATGGAGGGTTACACTAAGACTTTGGGTACTGTATAATGCATTAGGTTTTGAAAGCTTCTGCTGACAGACTCATCCAAAGCAGACAAGTTGTCCACTTGGTACTATTTCAACTCAGTGCTCAAATGTTATTGAAAAAGAGCCCTTTGCATCCCCCACTCCAACACTGTCTTGTCCACTGAGGTGTAAGATTTCTATACCTGGGGAGATAACTCTTTATTCCAACTAGATATGGGCTTTTAAATGCAAATACCCCCAGGAAAGGGGACCTAGTCATTTCAAGTCCCACTAAAATGCTTTCCTCAGAGTTTTCTCAGGACTAAATTTTATTGGGAGAGGGCATTAATGCCTGGAGGGAGCAACAGAAGAAAAAAAAAATAAAGGGAAAAGAAGCCAGAGCCATCCAAAGTTCTGAAACTTTCCAAATTTGTCAATTGTAGGTCTTCCTTTACAAGTCCTTTTTGCCATGGAAATCTAACCTTGTTAAACTTTTTTTTTGGAAGTAGGGGGAGGGGAATGGGCAATCCTTAAGTTTGTTCACTATTATTTGACATCTAATAACAAAAGAACCTTCACAAAGCTATATTTCTTTGTTTTCCTTCCAGGCTGGGATAATGCTTTTAACAATGACAGAAACATTTCTCTCAAAGAAAAGAAATGGTATCAAAAGCTTTTTAATCATTTCTGGAATAGGAGTTGGGGGCAGCAAGAGAAACACAAATCATCTTGCCATTTACAGAAGGCCTTTTGAAATTCAGTGCTGGGTAGAGTATCATTTAAAGTACAATGCCCTTTTAAAAGTATCCTTGATAATAGCTTTTAATCTAATGTTATAAGTCAGAACACTGGCTTAAATTGGAAATTGGAGCTACCTCCTGCATTGAAAATTGCCATAGTTTCAGTTCTCAAAGTCTCTATCAGTATGATATCTCTATATTAATCTTTCAAAACATATGTATAAAAGAAGATATGGAGACAAAGAAAAAAGGTTTGTACTAACGGTTTAAAAGAGAAATTTATATGCAAACTACATAATATTTGGGGAAAATTACATTACTCTGGGAAATAAGCTATTTATATCTATATATCTGTATATAGATATATATACCATTGCAAAAAATGTTTGTGTCCAAAAAGTCTTATATATATATATATATATATATATCCACACATGAGTGTAAGGTTTCATATATGTGTGTAAGTGTATATATATATATATATATGTATATATATGTTTTAAGTTTTAATATATTTCATATATTTTGTTGTTGTTTGGTTGTTCTATTGTTTGATCCTTCAGCCCTGGCTCTCTATCTGCTGAGCCACGTGTAAGCCCCCCATAGAGTTTTCATGATAAAAATACTCGAACGGTTTATCATTTCCATAGCCAATGTATTAAGACAAATAGAGGTTAAATGATTTGCCCAGGATCACACAGCTAAAAACTGAGACTGGATTTGAATTCAGTTCTTTCTGACTCTAGATCCAGCACCCAATCTTCTGAGCTACCTAGCTGCTTCCTACCACATAAATCACACACACACACACACACACACACACACACACACACACATACAATTCTTTTTTAAAAGAACAAATCAAATCTTCTGTAACCTAATTTTTTTTTAAGTGATAGCAGTGCCACCTACATTTAGTGCAGTGGTAGGAAAAGAGAGATGACATCTATTAGAAATCTATGAGATGTTCAAATAAAATTAGGTGCTAAATATTGAGCACACCAATATTATACTTAAAAGTTAGGAAGAGAATTGCCTTTTCCATTTCTACATTGTGTTAGAGTGAATAGTTCTAATTCTTTGCTCTGATTCCTATTTCTTTTTTCATTATTAATTTCCCTCTTTAAATATGCATTCCTCTTCTTTCATCAATAGTACATGGATCAGTAATTTTATCAGGGTGGGTACTTCCCTCCCAGGAAATAGTCTTTAACACCTGTCTCTTAGCTGATTTTCTCTAATTTGCTGTAGCCAATAAAACGCTTCACCCTGAGCCAGCTCTCTAGTGATGAGTCTCTCCGAACATAACTAATCTTATCTTTGGAAGACAGAAATAGAATCCATGCCAAGTCCATACTTGAAGCCTTTGTGCCAGAGCTTATATTTCATTGGCATAATCTTCAAGAATTTAACATTACCCAAGAATTTAACATCACTTTTATGGCACACGGAGGCACTGGGATAGGACTTTATTGGAGACATAGAATTTAAGAGTTGGAAAAGTGGAAAAGGCTTTAGAAATTACCTAATTTAACCTCCCCAAGTGAGGAAGGAGACCTAGAAATTTTACACAGATTATTAGTGGCAGAGTAAGAATTCTCATCTCTTCCCTCCTAACCATTTTTTCTCTGCTCCAGGGGTGTCAAACATGGGCTGTCTGTAACACACTTAAGTGGAGGAACCTGATTAAAATGTATTGGGAGGGGGCAGTTAGGTGGCTCAGTGGGTTGAGAGACAGACCTAGATCCTGGAGGTCCTCTATTCAATTGTCACTTGATCTCCATTTCCTGGCCCTTCTTCTTCTTCTTCCTTGGTACCAATACTTAGTATTAATTCTAAGATGAAAGGTAAGGGTTTTAAAAGTGTAATTGGGACATATTAACAAAATAAATACAATAGAATATAGATCATGTTAATACATAGTTCTGTAAATGGATAAGTAGCCTAGAGGAATATTTATGTCAGGATCCCTAGGAATGACTTAGTGGCCCCATTTCTATTTGAGTTTGACTCTCTTGCTCTCCAGTATTTTTACTTTTCTTTTCCCTTTTTCCTATTCTATCAGTCATTTCATCTCATATTTTCCTTTCCTCCCACTCTGTTGACTTTCTCCCATCTCTTCTCCTCCCCCCCCCCACTTAGATCTAAGCAAAAGCACCATTAAGTGTTTATTCAATTTTCTCATTTCTGCCAATGTTTCATGAGAATTTCTTTTGTGCATTCAACAAATCCTATTTTCTTTTCTATCACGTTATTCCATAGTCTATAAAATATGATATAGAGGCTGTAACCACACATTATCCTCACTTCTTCCTTGCTACAAACTGGGACCTTGGCGCTAGAAGTAACCTGGTCTCTGAAAAGGGAGATTTTCCCTTATCTTGCCTGAATTTAGGCTTTTGCTTCATGTCCTTGGGCGTCTACAAACATGTACATTCTCTTCACTCCTTTCTAGCGTGCTACATATGTGAATTTCCTTTTATTTGTATCCATAGTGCTAAGAATAGTTCTTGTCACAGATTAAACACTCAGATAAAGCATGAATCTCTCTGCCTCTATTCTTCTCTTCCTGACCCTCACTCCTATCTCACTACCATGAGATGATGGAAACTAAAACAAAAAAAAAAACACTAAGAGCTAGACCCAATCCAAGGCTATTCTTCCTTACCCCACCTCCAGTCCCATCATCTGCAACTTCTGTTGTTTACTTTTGTTGTTGTATTTCATGTTACTCCCTTCCATATTTCTCTATTTATGCAAGCCATCCTTCAAAGCTCTGGGTGAATTTGCACCACCTCCACGAAGTATTCTTTGATTACTCCAGCCCACAGTGACCATTTCCTACTCTAAACTCCAATAATATTCTCTATGCTATTCTTTTGGGATATTATTAATTCACTGTTTTATATTTTTAGTTAGTTTTCACATTTTATGACTCACCTCCTCAACAACCACAGAAGCTTTCAAATTTTTATTCATTCAAATGTGTGGGGGTACAGAGTAAGTGGGGGAATTGCCAAAGTAAATACACTGGGTTAGGTTTCAGTGGTGCTTTCTTACTCCTAAGCCAAAGAGAAAAGTTATTAAATAAGAATTCTATACAAAGAGGTTGTATATGGCTAGCCCAACAGCTTCATTTTCTACTGAGCTCTCAGATATATGGCCCAGCCAGAAATCCCCCGATCATTTTTAATCACTGAAACTTTAGATTACTGGTATTTAGTACAAGAGAGTTTAGGATACGATGGGTGGGGAGAGGACATGTTCAGCACTTGTGTAAAATAAAACTAAAAGGGAAATGCTAGGTATTTCTCAGGAACAAGCAGTACTGTATACTATGAGCATTCCCCCCCCCCCATTTATTTTTGGCCAAACAGGGTCAGTTATTTAGCTCTGATATTATGACACATGTAGTAAAAATAAAATTTCAATTCTGATATTCAGCATTATACCAGTAAAATAGAAAACAAATTCAATCAATATAGTATTGCATTATCTAATCTTAAAAATGGCCATTCACTATAATATTAATCTAAGGAGGCCTGTGTCTCAGATTGAAAAAGGGTTATTAAAAAAGACTTAGTTTTACTAAAGTTATAATAGGTCTCTTTAATAGGTGAGAATCTTGAACTTTTTCTACAAGGAACCACAGGGATTCTCATCAGGAAAAGGAAATTCAAGATGGTTACAATGAGAATCCCCATGGCTACTTTTGATGCATTTAAAGCATCTGTTCACATTGTTAGAGCATATTCTAACAATATGTGGCTTCTGCTAGCCTTTTGTATTAAAGATCTTAGATGACAACATGAGTCTGAAATTCTATACATTTCTAATCGAATGAATCCAAGTTGGAAGTTGGACATCTGTGTAGCGTGACTATCTCCCCTAATATTAGGTTTTGTAATCTGATGAGCCTTAAAAATTGGAGGATAGATCCTATTAATTTTTTTTCATATTGTATCTTTCTTTGTGCCTACATTTTAGTAATATTTTGCATGTGATGACTTAAATAGATGTTAAGCATGAAAAATTTTGTTCAATACCAAACACCCAAGAGGGCTAAATTAATTAATACTTAAAATGCACACACTGTTGTCTGTGCCACTGGGAAACAGTATATGTGTATTTTTGAGGGCAGGAAATTGCAGTACGGTTTCTTTTACTAACAAATCACTCCCATCGTCACTATTTTTATTTAGCTTTTTTTTTTCCCTGAACATGAACATAGCTAGTACTGGATGTGTACTCACTCACATAGCAGAGCCAATTACTTGGAAACACCCCAGTATTTGGCAAATTCACCTTCTTTCCTCTGGCTGCCATACAGACTTGGAATAGCACTGACAGAAAGTATGCCTAATTCTAATTTCTATTCTGTCAAAGGTCACAAGCCTCAATTATGAATTGGGTTCTTCATTTGCATTTTGTTATTTTGTATGATTAAATGTCCACCAAAGCAGGGGATAGAAATAGCCAGTGTGCCCTCTAATTTCAGTCTGAGGATTTCTGCAAATCAGATCAATGCCAGCACACACAAATCCAGTGACTGGCAGGAAAACATTCTCAGTAGCCCCTGTGTTTCTCTTGGCTATTCCTTTGCACAAATGTAACATCACAATTGTTTCTACCTGTGTCTGAAAAGGTGTCAAATACTAGAGCCTGAGTAGCCATACTGAGCTGAAAGCCCATTTGCCAAGTGAGTTCTCAGTGGATATATATTTCTAGGAGCAATGTATTGCCTTTCTGAAAATTGAGGTCTGTCATGGAAATGCCTAGGCATTCGCCTGCAACAGTGGAACAACAAGGGGGAAGACTTCTTTTGAACGGACACAGAGAGAAAAATGGCTTAGAATGCTATTTATTCTTTACCTTTTGTAAAACACAATGACCTTAAAGGGAATGTATTATAGAGAGCGGCTATGTGAGCACAGTGAGAGATGTGCCTCATTTTTAGCAAGAAATGTTTCAGAAAAGTTGAGTATAAAACTTTTTTTGTGTGTGTATGAATTGAATCATATTTTATATTCACTCTAGTCCAGGCCTTTGTCACCTCTCTGATGGACCCAGCAATAGCTTCCTAACTGGTTGTCCTGCATGCTGGTTCTCCACTCTCCAATCCATCCCTCACACAGCTGCCTCTTCTCTGTCCTCAAAGCACAGTTCTAGCTATGTGTCTCCTTCACTCAAGAAGCTTCAACATCTCTTTGTCTTTAGGCTGAAATACTGATCCCTTTTTCTCATTTGAAACCTTTTGTAATTTGACTCAATCTATTTTTCCCCGAGTTAATGACAGAATATTTCACCTCAAACATCCTATACTCCAGTCAACTGTCCTACCTTCTATTCCATCTTCCATGTCAAAGGCTTCACCAGATTTGCTCCACATCCCTAGAATGCTCTAAAACTTTTCCCATCTGTCTTTTGAAACCTTTAACTTTTAATATTCCAGTTCAAGGGCTTCTTCCTGAAAGAGTTTCTCTTGACTTCCCCAATTATTATTACCATTGCCCCATTCATTTTGTATTTACATGTGGGTTCCTAAATTGTATTTTCTTATATGTGAACATGTATCTATCTATCTGGTACAATGTAAGCTCCTTCAAAGGAGGGATTATCTTACTTTTGTGCATATATCTTCAGTGTCTGGCACAAGGCTAACATATAATAGTAGGTGCTTAATAAATAAATACTGATGGGTTAATTTATAATTATAGAATCATCAGTCCTGCACTTACAGTGCAGGCACACAGTAGGTTCTTAAATAATATTTGTTGATTGATTTATTGAGTGTAAATTCTATAGACATGTAACTCAAGTTTTAGAGAAAGATGTTGATGAAGTTAAGGTGAGTAGATCAATCTCCATTTGGAAGTCAGTTCTACTTCATTCAGTTAAACAAACTGTACCATAAAATAATGTGGGTTTAGAAATGGGCACATATTCTGGTTTTCAAAATGCAGAAGAAAGTGGGTTTTTCACTGGTTACCAGTAAGATTGACATTTTTGGAGGCAAAATTCTAGAATGCATTATTAAATGGATGGATTATGAACACTTAGGAAGTGAAGATATAACCTCTACTTAGTATCATAGATTCATCAAAAGCAAATGATGTTAAATTAGCTTTGCTTTCTTTTCTGACAAGGATATTAGAATCATTGATCAGGGGAATGAGATGGAAATAGTACAGATTTCTGCAAAATATCAATAGTCAAGACAATAAATATTTATCAAATGCTAGTCTGTGCCAGGCATGCTGCTTAGGTCTAAGCATACAAATATAAATAAAAGGAAGACAGTCTCTACTCTTAAGGAGCTTATTAATCTAATAAGGGGAGACAACACATAAAAGGAAAATGAAAATGGGAGAAGATACCTAGTTCATGGGGACATGGTAGAAAAGTAAAAGAAATTCAAAAGGGATGAAGTCAAGACAGTCAAAGGAACCCAAAATAGATACAGTCTGATGGGAAATGAAGGGATTTCTGAAATGTCTCTCTTGTCTCTGATCCTTTTAATAAAGGTTAAATTCATGACTCCATTGCTCAATCAGAAGGATCAGAGGGTATTGTTGGGTTTAAATACCAAAGGTGATCAGATCTTGCAAGATGATGAGACTTCTCAATTATGAGTTTTCTGAAGGCAATGGTAGAGAAACCAAAGATCTCAAAAAGCTGGTGGAAATGTATTGAATCAATTATGATGTTCTACCTCATAATTAATTTTGTATGATGGATAATGAGTCAGTCTTAAGATTCAGAAGACTTGGGTTCCAATCTTGACTGCCTCTGGTGTGTACTGGCTGTTTGACCCTAGGCAAGTCATTTAGCCTCTTTCAGAATTCTAGGCAGCTCCTTAGGACTATAAGTAGCAGAAAAGCATTGTCTAGCATTCATAGAGTGGATTTCCTCATTGGGAGTTGACTATATCAATGAAATCACATGTCCCGCAAAGTAAAAAAAAAATAGGCACAAGTTTTTTTTTTAATTAATTACACAAATATAGGATAGAGAAGCCATGATGAGACAACAGTTCATATCAAAAAGATCTGAAGGTTTTTTTTTTTTAACAAAATGGAAGGTTCCAGCATAAGTCAGTAGTAGGATGTGGCAGCTAAAAACAATCTGATTTTAGGCTTCTTCAACAGAAGTAGAGTGTCCAGAAGGAAGGAGATTATTATCTTATTATCTTGCTGCATTTTGCCCTAGTTAGACAACATCTGGAACATTGTGTTCATTTTTGGATATAACATTTTAAAAAGGACATTAAAAATATGGAGCACATTTAGAGGAAAGAAATTCGGATGGTGGACCATTGATTCACCATCAGTCATCCTGATTAAAGGATGACTGGCAGATCTGAGGATGTTTAGCCTAAAAAAGAGAAGACTTACAATTAAGGGGAATGATAGAAATCCCTGAGTGCTTGAAGAGCTATCATGTCCAAGAGGACTGACTTTTTCTGTTTGGTCTAAGCAGGCAGAATTAGGAGAAGTGGAGGGAAGTTGTAGAAAGGCTGACTAGACCTGTTGCCTCAAGCAGTAGTGAATTCTCTATCACTGGTGGTCTTTAATTAAAAGCTCATTTAAAACTTGTTGGCAGTGTTGTAGAAGGGTACTCAAGTATGATTACCCAAAGTGACCATGGAGGTCCCTTCCAAGTCTGAGATTGTGTGATTTCCTAATGATACATGTTAGTTCATAATAGCTATCATTCTGGGTTTGGAGATCAGAAGACCTGAGTTCAAGTTCAGCCTCACACAATAGCAGTGTGAATCTGGGCAAGCCATTTGACCTTAGTTTTTCTCAGTTCCTTCATCTATAAAATGGAGAAAATATCAGCATCTACTTCCCAGTTCCCAGAGGATAAAATGATGGAATATTTGTAAAGCACTTTGCAGGTCTTAAAACATGATATAAATACTATAATTATAAAATATGAAATAGCATAAATTAGTTATCACTATTGAAAAAACAATAAAGACACACTCTACAGATGGCGCATAAGTAAGGTCATGCATACACCTTAATGGAAACAAATATATGTATGTAAATAGGTCGACATGAATACGCATGTATAGGAAAATCCATAATGATGTCACCTATGGGAAGACACCTGATATTGGAGTGGTTTTTGTTGTTGTTGTTGTTGTTGATGAAGGGTGAGAATTGTCAGATGTTAAAGCCTGAAAAGATCATAGATCTCAAGTCCAACTTCCTTGTCTCATTTTAAACTCAAAGAAATTGAAGCTCAGAGAAGTGAGGCAACTTGTTAAAGCTCGTGTAAGTTAGTAATGGAGCACATGTACTTTTCACCCTGTGACCTAAACCAAAGATGCCTACACACCTGGCTATGTTCCCTGGATAATGACTCCTCTGACCTATGGCTCATTAGTCACACGCCAGGAGGTTCTGAATTAGTTGAAGACAATAACTTAAACTTCTCTTAATAATAAATTAGATTTATGTAGCACTTTGCATGTATTTTCTCATTTGGACCTCAACAATTTTGTGAATGTGAATGGCAGAATGGATTAAGAACCAATTTTTAGTCAGGACCTTCTGGGCTCAAGTTTTGATGGAGATATATTGTCTACATGTCCATGAACAAGTAGTCTAATAACTCACTTTCTCCCAGATGATTTGATAGCAAGTACAGATGAGTGATTGGAGGGAGCTCCTGAACAGATGAAATTAGAGATCTAGTTCAACAAAAAAATGAAAATAAAATAATCCCTTCACACAAAACCCAACAACAACACTATAAGTTTTCACCCTCATTACTTAAATGAAATTACTCTCTTCAATTACTGATGTCTTTCCTTTTTTTTTCTTTTTTAAACCTTTACCTTCTGTCTTAGAATCATGGTTCTAAGGCACAGGAGCAGTAAGGGCTAGGCAATGGGGGTTAAGGGATTTTCCCAGAATTACATAGCTAGTAAGTGTTCACTAGGAAGTGAACCCAAGACCTCCTATATCTCCTCTGCTTCTCAATCCACTGAGACACCTAGCTACTGATGATTTCTTGTGGCCAAATCTTACTGTCTTTTTTCAATCCTCATCCTCATTGAGCTCTCTGTTGTATTTAATAAGGCTGATCACCTTTTCCCTGTATCCTTTTAAACATTAAAAATTTTTTTTTAGTAAATTGTGTAAGATATTGGTCTCTACATAGTGCTAATCTACTTTCTAGTTGTCCTCACAATTTTTGCAAAACAATGATTTCTTATTTCAATAACATGAATCTATATGTTTTTGTCAGATGCAAGATCACAATCACCTTTTGCTACTGTTTATTATAGTTTGCCTTTTCTATTCTGCTGATGTACCTTTCTCTTTCTTAGCTAGTACCATATAGTTTGATAATAAAAATGCCTTTATAATACAGTTTAAAATTTGGTATGACCAGACCTTTTTCCTTTATATTTTTCATTAATTCATTTGATAGTCTTGGTATTTGTTCTTCCAAATGAATTTTATTATTTTTTTCTAGCTCAATAAGATATTATTTTTGGCAATTTGGTTGGGATAGCATTGAATAAGTAGATTTGCTTAGATAAGATTGTCATTTTAATTATATTTTCTCTGCCCATCCATAAACAATGAATATTTCTCCAGTTATTTAGATCTGATTTTACTTGTGTAGAAAGTATTTTTCAATTCTGTTTATGCAGTTTCTGGATGTTTTGGCAGGTATACTCCCAGGTATTTTATTCTATCTGTGGTTATCTTAAATGAAGTATCTCTTTCTATCTCTTCTTGCAGGAGTTTGTCAATAATATGTTAAAATGTTGATGACATATGTGGGTTTATTTTTAAATCCTGCTACTTTGTTAAAACTACTAATAGTTTCAACTAACTTCTTCTTTTTTTTTTTAAACCCTTACCTTCCATCTTGGAGTCAATACTGTGTATTGGTTCCAAGGCAGAAGAGTGGTAAGGGCTAGGCAATGGGGGTCAAGTGACTTGCCCAGGGTCACACAGCTTGGAAGTGTCTGAGGTCAGAATTGAACCTAGGACCTCCCATCTCTAGGCCTGACTCTCAATCCACTGAGCTACCCAACTGCCCCCTTCAACTAATTTCTTATTTGAATCTCTAGGCTTTTTCACATGTACCTTTATACTATCTACAACCTGAAATAATTTTATTACCTTTTTGCCTAATCTGATTACCTCAATTTATTTTTTATTGCTATTGTTATCATGTCTTATAAATATTGGTTATAAAGGTTATCCTTGTTTCACTCCTGATCTTATTGGGAAGGCTTCTAGCTTATCCTCATTTTAAGTGATACTTGATGGTTATAGATAGATGCTTCATATCATTTTAAGAAAAATTCCATTGATATCTATGTTTTCCAGTGTTTTTAATAGAAATGAAGGTTGTATTTTGTCAAAGGTTTCTTTTGCAAATATTGATATAACCACATGATTTTTATTGCTATTGTTATTAACCTGATTTTGATAATTTTCTTTATATTAAACCATCCATTTGGTATAATCCTTTGGTTACAATATATAATATTTGTGATGTAGTATTGTAGTCTTCTAACTAGTATTTTGTTTAGTATTTTTGCATCTATATTCATTAATGAATTTCCTATATTCTCCGAGTTTTTCTGACATTTCTCTCTCCTTATTCTTATCTCAACTTATCTAATCAATCCTCAGTAACTTTTATTGTTTCATCTTCCAGATAATGTCTGTTAAATGTATGTGCTCCCAAAAGCTTGATTTTGGGCCCCTTGTTCTTTTCACTCTACATTCACTCTCTTAGTAACTGCATCAGTTCACTTGGGTTTAATTATCACCTCTTTGCCAATACCTCATATCTTGGTATCACTCCTGAACTTTATTACCATATTACTTACTGATTATTGGAATTTCAAACTGCATGTCCAGAAGACATCTCAAACTATACATATCCAACAAAGAATTCATTATATTTTCCCTCAAATACACAATTTTTCTCAGGTTTCCCTGTTTTTCTTGATATTCCCACCATTCTTGCAGTCTCTCAGCTTTACAACCTTAGTGCTATCTAATAATCACCAGTCACCTCCATCTACATGTAAATAACTTACCAAATTTTGTCATTTCTACCTACCTACAAGACCATCAGTCCATCTAATGCAGCCCTTTACCAGGGTAGAACATCTCATAGAAATGACTCTTACATTTACCTTTTATGGTGCTTAAATTCACAGCTCATAAGAAGTCACCAGACCCAGAAAAGAATGGTCTCTTCACCAAAGACTCTGTCACTATAAAATGGCTCAACATGAGAAACAGAAGCTTTTATCCATGAATATGACATGAAATAAAATGTTTGAGTAGGGTCTGGTATGCTTTTCCTGTATTTCCAGAGCTTAGCACAGTATATTATGCATAGTAAGTGCTTAATAAGTGTTTTCTAATTCATTCATTCATTCATTCATTCAGTCATTCATTCATTCACTCATTCATTGCCTACATCACTGCCACTAAGGTATGAATATCTACATCTTCATTTCTGTGAGACCAGATTTAAAACTTTACCTGTTTTGCAAAGTAAAAAAGTGGGAAAATATAATTTTAACAGACTTTATTTTTAATTAGGTCAGCAATATATTAAAGCTGTCCAAAATATATTCTCCATCCATAGAGAGATATGGTTATAATCATTTTTAAACCTCTTAGATATTAAATTTGACATAAAATGATAAATGAGGGACATTGGGATATTTTTCAATAATAATAATAATACATTGTACCTTTATTTTCTCTGAGATTTATTTATTTTTTCTGTTCTTGATGGATTTTTCTATACCTACTGGAACAAATAGATAATTTACCTCTAAATAGACCCAATTACATTTACTAAAGAAGTAGTTGATCACTTTGGGGAGTTCTGAACTTTCTTCATCCTACAATTCCGTGTACTGACCTAAGGTTAATCATTTTCTACCTGTCCATTTATCAAAATGACAGGTAACACAATTGATGGGTTTTAAGGCACAGTCTATAAACACACTCTGTGTTTAATCTACTCCCATTAATGAGCTTTAAAATAGTACTTCCTATGTCTAGAGGCTGTGTACATAAGTCTGCTATCACTCTGGTAGTAAAAGAGTTTGAAATATGCCAGTCTATCTATATTTAAATGGTCAAAAAGAGTAAGGGATAAATTGTAAGGAAAAGTAAATTAAAATTTCCATATTAAATACTGTGAAATATTTGTTCCTTCTTTTTATTGAGAAATTTTTAAAGAAAAAATTATACCCTTACTTTAAATCTTTAAATTGATATAAATTTGTATAATAGAAGTATTCATTCCAAGGCAGAAAACTGGTAAGAGCTAAGTAATTAGAGTTAAGTGACTTGCCTAGGTCATATAGCTAGAAAATGTTTATCGTCACATTTGAACCCATGACCTCTTGGTTCCAGTACCAACTTTCCTTTCACTGAACTGCCTAACTTTTCCTTGGTAAAAAATTAATATAATTAGTCTTGAGACATGTCAAATGCTCACTGGTTATTCAAATCTCCAGCTTATCAATAATTTTCTTACTCTGGAATATTACTTCCAGAATGGCTCTCATTTGACCTTATTTGTTCAAAGAATGTCCATGAGAAAAAGTAATAATATTTTCATTATTATTTGCATCCATATTAAACATAATTTGCTTCATAAACCTCAACTTAATAATTTTAATACTTTAGTTATAGGGTATTTTTCATCTTTGAGACATGGAAATGGATTTCTTAGGTCAGCTCAAAGAGCACACATTAACAATGTATTGTCAAAAGAACGGTGAGACCTTAAACTACTGTATCTAAAAATATAAATAAAATCTGAGAGCTATAGAAGAGCAAGAGACTTAATAAAAATGTGGAACAGACTTAAAAATGAAGGATTGGGGACTGCTAGGTGGCTCATGGGATTGAGAGCCAGAACTAGGGATAGGAGGTCCTAGGTTCAAATCTGAACTAAATTCCTCACTGTGTGACCCTGGGCAAGTCACTCAACCCCACAATTGCCTAACCCTTACCTCTATTCTGCTTTGGAACTAATACTTAATATTGATTCTAGATGGAAGGTAAAGGTTTAAAAAAAATGAAGGATAAAATCAAGAATTCCCGATGCCATGTTTTTTTTTTCTCTAATCATATTTCCAAAAAAATGTCAAATACTGTCTGGAAAATTTTAAAGTTTAAGCCAGAGATCTCTAGGAAACAAAGAAAGGGGATGGGGAAAGGTATTACTATGAAAGACACACACACTATATAAGGAAATATACATATATGTACATAGCAGATTAGATGAGTATGTCTAAAAACTTTATGAGGCCTAATCAATCACAGTAATTCTTTTAAGCATCATGACAGGGCAGCTTAGTGGGTATTTCTCTGTTTTTGCCATTGAACAAGTCTCTTGAACAAGGTCTTAAGTCTCCAATATCCCCACTTAATAAAGCAGGGCTTTTGGCACTAACCATATCTTCTCAGTAATGCATGAATCACTGGTTTTATCTTGGCTCCTAGTTTCTCCACCAACCTTACAGGGATGATCATTAATTGATGATTAATGATAAAAACCAGTTTGAAAGGGTAACTCTAGGAGACAGGTAACTTGGAGCAAAACAGGGAGAAAGGTTTCACTGAGACTCAGACAGCTCCTTAGAGGGAGCACTTCTTTATAAAAGTTTATTGTCTTCTCCTTTCCCTAATCAAAGGAATAGAGAATATAATATGATATCATCGATGTTATTGTGTTTTTGTCACTAGGGTTCTGAGCTAACAATATTGGAATATACCGAATATATAAATAAGGCTCAAATTGGAGCTTTAATTGGGTATTCTTATAAATGGATAATAACTGATTTTCTGAAGAGAATAAGTACATACAACACATTTTAAAATCTCATCTACATTTTTAGCTCTTTTGCCATCACTTTCTAAAGTCTACACATACAACAAAACCAGAAAGTGAGCTCTGATGATTTCTGAGGTCAAAATGCTCACAATGAAAATTTAACAACTGGCTCTTGGGAGATGGAGCTAGTTCCAGTGTACCACTGTTCTCAATTCAATTCTCAATGAATTGGGTCAGTCCAAGAATTACTACTTCTAGTATAGATTTGATCTAGAAAAATAGTAAGGAGAACATTATAAGAAAGTTAGTAGCAATACATTTCAGAATCTGAGTGAGAACTGACTTTCAAAGATTATTTGAACCAATTCAATATATCTGACAAGTAACTTTGTAATCTTTGTCTTAAAATCTCTATAGTGAAAGGAAACCTTTTTTTTTTTTTCCTAAAAGTAGCCTTTAGGAAAACTAAGTGTTAGGAAGTTTCACCTTATATTTCCTGGAAAACTTCCTCTCTGAAACCTTTCTATGTATCCCTCAATGCATAGACAGAGTAAGTGCTTACTAAATATTTGTTAATTGGCTATCTGAAACTTCCATGATTTACTCCTCATTCTCCCTTCTGGGTCCAAGCAGAAAAGGACTATAGTTATGTGACAGAGGCTGGCACTAGAGAAAAAGTTCCAGGCTGAAGAATATGTGAAATTGATCACCTCGATGGGGGAGGGGCCCCAGAAGGGAATTCCAAAGGAGGAGAAGTCTCTGGCTGGGAGAGTAGTTAGGGTCCCTCAGTCTTGAGAAGCTGAAGAGAGAAGTTGGGAAAAAGACTTTCTCCTAAGGGTTACCCATTTTTCCCTGCTGGTGAATGGAAATCTTTCTGGCCAACACTTCCCAATTGAAGGGACTTCTGAAGAGAAATCTGAGCAGACTTAACCTCAGTTCCTATTGCCCAGGGATGAGTCAACCTGACTTTCTCTCAGGGGCCTCAGGCTGCCAAGGCCCCTGAACAAGGTTTCCCCCCCAAACTCGAGGAGGGAGGGGAAAGGGTTTAGATAGAGACAGGGACTCCCTTTTCCCACATTCTTTTTTCCATTCTTCCCTGCCTGCTATTTCCTTTTGTATTACCTGATTGAGTTGACATTAAAAGCTGAGTGTTAATGAATAGATCAAGGGGAGACCCTTTGGTCTTGAGTAGTGGAGGGGAGAGGGACAAGAGCAAATTGGGGAGAGCAGCTTTAGCTAAGGAGAGAAGGCAGAAGGGGGAAAATCTTCAAACCCCCTCTCCTCTCTCTGAGCCAACTCTTTACATCTGCTATCTCCCTAAACCCCACTTTGAGATGGGGGTTCTTCTCTCTTTCCCCTTCTCCATACTGAAAGTCCAAATTTCCGTTGGGGTACAAACTTCCCTCTTTTATTTTTTAAATACAATCATTATATACCCCTTAAGCCTTTTTTCTTCTCCAGGTTAAAATATCCTTAGGTCCTTCAACTGATCCTCTAATCACATGGCCTCAGTCCCTTCACCATGAGGTTGCCCTACCCTAGGCTTGTTTCACCTTGTCAATGTCCTTTTCACTATGTGGTGTCCAGAATGGTACTCTAGATGAGGCCATATGAAAAGATAGCATAGCACTATGGTCACCTGTCTTTTTCTAAGGACTGCATCTCCTTTGAACATCTCTGGCCACTATGTCATCATAACCTTATATTTAATTTGCTGTTCACTGAAATCTCCAAATCAACACAATCTCTAGCTAACTAAAACCCTCACATAAACAAAGCTGGATATTAGCCCAGAATCTTATAAGGGTTTTGTAGTAAGAAATTTGCCTGAGACAAGATTCTATTCCTGAAAAATGGAAAGGTACAAAGTTCATTGTCTTCTTTTCTTAAAAAAAAAAAGAACAAAATAAACCTAAGATTATAGGCAATTTTTTGGACAGAAATTACAATTAGGAATAGAATAATATGATATTTCAATAAGGAAAAATCACTGTTGTTAAACCGGCATGGGTTATGGAAAGGTAAACCATAAATCTCTAACCTACAAAGAATGAATAGAACAGAGGATAAAGGGACCCTGCAGATATAATTTACTTGGATTTCTACTAGAATAGTTAAGAAGGTACTTTTACTAGGTGCTATTCAGGAAAATAAGAACTAAAGAGAATTTTGACTACAGATTAAAATTTCCCAAAGTGTTAGAAATCAGAGGGGCATAAATTTACTGAGTATTAATCAACTAAAAGAGGAAAATGTAAATGTTAGGTACCTTAGGGATCAGTCTTAGAGCCAATGTTGTTCAATATACAAAATTAATGAGCTTACTGTAAAATAAAAAAATGAAGAAAGGCATGAAATTATTCAAGTGGACACCAATAGTCATGTAAAGCATGTAAAGGATCACACTCTCTAAAGCTATTTTATGAGCAGAGGAAGACCAAGGAGATGGAGGCTATAATTTTTAGCTCAGTAATGTGCAAATAAATCGTATCCTAGGAGAATTGCATTGATAGGAACAGGGAACTTTGCACTGATAGCACCTTGTTTTGGGTCACTGCCTGTTATGAGAGAGGTGAATAGTCATATGACAGCTGGGAGAAGGATGGAAGTGGTATATGATGAATTCCAGAAATCAGCAGTGATGAAAGGCTTTCCCAGAAAATGAGAAAACTCCTTTGCAGTTTGCATGCATTTGTGGTTGGGGTAAGCAGTGGGTGCAGGGAAATAATATGGTTCACAATAAGATCCAAGTAGGTATCTAGAAAAATGGGCAGAGGTGAAAGTTTACAAAGGCAATTGATCCAGAGGAAAGGCAGGAAATGATGAACTGAGTCCAAGAGTAGAAAAGGCTCAAAGATAGTAGAAGGAGTACAGAGAACAAAGTCAGGAAAACATATTGGGGGTGGGAAGAGAAGAAATTGAAGGTGACTAGTAGTTTTTGTTTTTTTTTCCTAAAGGACTCAGTCTAGGACAGCATGATTTTTATGGTGGTGGCTTGTTTTACCATATGTCCTCCTTACTCATTTGCAACTATACAGCTATAGACTGGGATACAACAGTAATAATTATGTAGAACATAAAATGTGCCACAATAAGAGTAACTATGAAGTTGGGGGAATCTTTTATCTGGGATTAAGGTGCCTCAAATGTAAAAAAGATGCCCCAATGCAGTTATAGTTCCATACCCCATGTTAATTTTGGTAGCAATTGAGCCAGGAAGAATCAGATGGGAGCTCATTATAGTTGGATGCTGCCAGCAGTCAAAGACCATATAGAGTCAGCACAATCAATAGCCAATGAGCATTTACTACTGGGTTTTCACTATGCAAACGCCTATATTAGAAGTTGTGTAGAGCATAAAAAATAATAAACTTGAATTCTTTTCCTCTCTAGGGTATCTAGAAAAACAAAATTTCCTTGAAATAAGCTTAAATACTTTCAAGTTATATATAAAAAACTGTAAAATGATAGTATAAGTATCTCATTGGAACACAGAATAAGACTGTTTAGATTGAGGTGGGCTTAGTAAGTAAGTCAAGTAGTCCCTTAAGAAAATACCATTTCCAAAGGCTAATCAGAGGTAGCTAAATGGCAAAATAGATAGAGCACTGGGTCTAGAATCAGAAAGAATTGAGTTTAAATAACTTATTTAATAAACAATTATAAATTAAGGTACTGGTCTCCAGAGAAATTTAATTATAACACTATTTATTGGCTATGTGATATCAGGCAAGTCATAGAATCTCTCTCTGTCTCTGATCTTGCTATAAAATGGGGATAAATTATATCACCTACATTCTAAAGTTGTAAGGATCAAATAGTATAATATTTATTAAGCACTTCGCATAGTGCCTAATACCTAGTGGGCATTTATTAAATACTTGTTCTTTCGTCAACCTCTTTAGTAACCAAAGGACATAAACAAAATAGTCTTCAAAGATTGTCAAACGCTAAAGAATCATCTGAAAGATTATTCCAAATCACTAATAATAAGAGAATTACAATTCAGAACAACCCTGAAATTTCACTTAGTACCTATAAAGAAGCAAAGATCATAAAAGATAAGAATTCTCAATGCTGAAGAGGTAGTGGAAAGACAGGCAGAAGAATATATTGTTTTTTAAACTTCAAATTGGTCCAATCTGGCAAGCAAATTTTTTGAATTATGCTTGACATGATTAAAATGGCAATATTTTTGACCCAGAGTTCTCACTCCAGGGTATTTCTGTCTAAATGAAATTAAAGATACTAAAGCAGCACTTTCTGTAATACCATTGAATTGGAAATATATTAGAAACCTATTTATTGGTAAGTGACTAAGCAAGTTATGGCACATGAATATGATGGACTATTACTAATGTTAAGAAATGACAAATAAAGTAAAGAAGTAGGGGAAGTATATGAATTGAGGCAAAGTGACATAAGTAGAACCAAGAAGTAATGTATGCAATGACAACAATGTAAAAAGAAAGAATGAAAAAATGAAAATGATCAAGTTTAGCCTATGGAAGAGAGGAGAAATATATTTTTCTTATTTTATTTGCAAGAATAAAGGATTAAGGCTGTTGGGCACTTTAAATATTTGTTTTGATGTGTTGAATTAATTATGCTAAAAGCTTTTTTTACTCTAGTCTTTTTGATTTGTTATAAGATTTGACTCTCTGGGGAAGGATGAAGGAAGAGATATACTAGAAGATAAAAGTGGTATAAAAGCAAAAGTTGTCAATGCTATTTAATATATACAAGTAACTCTGATAAATAGAAATATGTGATAAGTGCCATGATAGAGGCATAAATTAAATGGAAGTGACCTACACCTGAATGGGGAAGACTTCTAGAAATGGTATCTAATTTGACCATTGGCCAAATAGTTGAGCTTTCAATAGATAATGATGTAGCAAAAGCTGTCTTAATTTTAAGGAGGTAGCAAGGGAATATTGGGGGTTAGGAAAGGAGTAGGAAAGAACATAGACTACTCAAGAAGCAATGGCCTAATTATACATACATATATATGCAATATATATGCACAAATCAAATTTAGGGAGGTAGAGGAAATATTTTGGAGATGTAGACTAGAGCAAGAACTGAAGGGCTTGAATATCTGATTAAGGAGTCAACTTCATTTGAAATCAATAGGGAACCATAAAAGGTTCCAGTCAATGTGGTGTCATGATCATATCCTCACTCAAATGAATCCACAATCTCATCAATGTAGGTATAACCTACCATAATGCAAATTGCAGCCCATCTATGCTTGTTCATTATCTGTAGCTCTTGCTCATGCCCTTCCATAAGTTCACCCGTAGTCTACTCAATATTCTAGGGCCTTCCTCAATTTTATTTTGATATAGTTATGATATCAGTGTTATCATAGTCCATCAATTATCTCTTTCCCTTACTTCATATCCACTTATTGTTTTTAATTTAAAATTTTAAAAAGTATCCATTTCTTCATCTAGGTAGTACAGTGGATAGAGTGTGGAGTCTGTAGTAGAACCTGAATTCAAATTTGACCTCAGAAGTTTATTAGCTGTTTCACCATGAGCAAATCATTTAATGTCTATTTCAGTTTCCACAACTGTAAAATGCAGACAATAATAGCCCCTACTTCCCAGGTTTGTGCTGAGGACCAAATTAGATAATATTTGTAAAGCCTTTAACACAGTGCCTGGCACAGAATGGGTACTTAATAATGCTTGTTCTCTTACTCTCCACATATAAATCAGGATAGTCTTTTCATGCTCACAATTGCACCTTTCCATTGCCTTCTGTGTGAAATTTATGTTTAATTCCTCAGAAACTGTTGCATTCTATATTTCTTAATCATTTAAAAAAAGAATAGTGGCATTAAAATAAAACAAAAAAAAAAACAACCAGGCTTTCGGTTCTAGGAAAGGCTTGGAGTTGTTAAAAGAAAATTCCAGTTTTCTGAAGGCAATTCAGTCAGTTAACCTCTTATTCAATTCTGAGCCTAAGACATTATCCTTTTGTCATATCTGTTCTATGAGACATCCAAGGGAGAGGATGAATAATGAGCTCCCAAAAATGCATTTAGGGATCTGCACAAGGGACTTTCCCAGTCTTTGATTACAAAGAGGATTATTGACCCTTAAATTATTGGTTATTGCTAGCCTAATCAATAAATTTATTTCCTTACCACCCCAATATATATATATATGTATATATATATATATATGTATATATGGAGAAAGGGAAAAAGAAGAGAGAGACAGAGACAGAAACAGAGAGACAGAGACACAGAGAGAGAGATGGATGAGCTCCCTAGGAGGTCCCTCTAACTACATAACATAGCATAGGCTGTCCACTATCCATGCTTTAGGGAAATAGATCTAAGTGTTTTGTGTGGGACAGATTGTAGTGGAATCAGGAAAACAAGTTCACTAGTATAGAAATAAAGTAATATGGATCTGAACAAAAGCAATGTAAGGAGGAGGAAAAAGAAAGGAAGGCAAGACCCCAAAACTGGGGAATGAGAAGCAAAGGACTTGGTCACTTACTTTTATTATTGTTTAGAAAAGTAATAGATGAGTCAAAGATGACAACAATGATTCCTGTCAAAAACACTAAGAGAACAGTCATCATGTATGGCCTTTTTTTCTTCATATTTTAGTGTGGGATGCCAAAGAGAAAAACCCTAAGAGGATGAGATTGGTTTTAGAAATTGTGAACTTTAGGTGACAACTGGGCACATGGAGAGACATGTCCAGTGTGTAGCTAGAAAAGTGGGACTAGAGTTTAGGAGCATTATCATAGCTGGAAATGTAGTTTTATGAGTCATCCCCATAGATACAATAATAAAGCCATGGGGTATATGAGGGTGTAAAGAAAGAAGAAAAGAGAACTAAGGAACACCTTGGGGAACACTCATGGTTAGGAGAGAGGAGGATGAAAAGATGCCATTGAAGGAGCCAGAGTTTAAAAGCTTACAAGACATTTCTTTTTTACTAAGTTTTTTTTTCCCCAACTGGTTCTTGTATTCTTTCCACAGCCCCATAGTCCTTAAGTGAAATCCTCTACCATTAGTGCATTTATCATTCAGCACTTGTGTGCAAAATCTTTCAGAGCAGAGCTGGATATAAATGTATTGCAAAGTACAAATCTACATATTCTCTAGCTTTAATCCACTTAGTGTAACACAATTCCTAGTTAAGCTAGTCATTAACACTTGCTGACATTTATAGACAGTGCATTTCTTATCATGTATTTACTTCACAAAACACTAGAAGAAAATAAAATTATTTTGAAACTGGGTGATACAGCCTAGCATGATTGGAAAAAGGAAGAAAGCATTTTCAGAATCATAATTACAATGTTCACTGCCCTGATTCAATTTTTCTTACCAAATAAATGTTTTAATTTCAATTGAATAATTGGTTAATGTAATTAAAAACTAAAGCCTCTTGCAAGGACAATGAAGACCTTCTGTTCAGGAACCAGAAGGCTGTAAGTCCAGTCATTGGTGTTTCAAACTTGGTTGTATTTATCTGTTGATATTTAAGGAATCAGCATTTTAAACATCCCTTACTGGGGAACAGACATGATTGCTTAAGATGTTGGTCTCTAGATTATGGACTTTTTGACATTGGGAAACATTTTCAATAATCAGCTCCAGAAAATATTATTAGCAGGGATGCAGAATTAGTGAAGATTTTCTTGTCAACATAAGACAAAACTGGATAAAATTTGGATAGTCAAGGAACACCTAAGCATTGATCACCTGCAAGGCAACTGCCTTTCTTGGAAGTAGCTCAAGCAGAAAATGAACAGCTGCCAGTGGTGATCAGAAAGCAAAAAGGGGCTGCTCCCAGAGAGAAAAGGCTCTTTTGTGCATGGATTGGGTTGTCATTATTTTTGTTTATTTTAGTAAAAGCGATATTCCATATACTTTTATTCAACTACTAAGAGTCTAGAACCATAGGCTAAAGATTCATTCATTAGTCTCTGGAATATTTAAAGCTCTCTGTAAAGAATACCACTCAGAGAGGTGCAAAAAAAAAAAAAGAAATTTTCAAAGTTGACAAAACCATTCCAAATTTGGTGAAACATTTTGCTGGTTCAGAAAAAATGAATTGTTCTGCATGAACCGTTTTGAGGAAAGACATGAGCTTTCCTCTAGTGTTATTGAAGAGTTATTAACATTTAGAGTATACTGTTATTTAGCTGTTTATACAACTTGTGACTTATTTTCTACTTAGAGGCTTGGGTGGGAGACATGAAACTTCTCAACACAGACTAATTTTTATATATCAGCTAGTTTCATTGCAAGGTAATTACAAATGGATCACTTGAAAACAATATATTTAATGACTAATAAAGAATTTCTTTCACCAAGGTTCAAGTGTCTAGATAGAATAACTACATGTGTTCAAAATGTAAAATAAAACTGGGAATTGTAAGCTTCCTAGAGAGTGGCCTCATAACATGATGAACCTTAATATGTTTGATTTCTATATGTGTAAAGCAATTCATCCTCTGCAGTGCTCAGCATTTCCAATTTGTTGTAGTTTGTATTTCTGATTTATAATAAGTCACCCAGAAAGTCTTGCCCATGGATTCTTACTAGTAATGTAAAGAATATTTTACATGGGCAGTTTCAATTTATATTTATCAGTTCATGATACTACAGCCACTAATTTTGATGACAGAAGAGTAAGAAACTATGAAATTTGTGAGGAATTTTACATAAATTCACTGCATGTATTATGGAATTCATTATGACTAGCATTGTATTAATCATTCAGTCTGTTTTCTTCTATTCTGCCCATAAAACTTATTCCTTCGAGGCTCAGCACACTTGGAGCGAGCAGTTGGATAAATTCAGTCGATGTTAGAAAGAGAAACTTCTCTAGCCTCAGTCCAGGCTTTAAATAGACAGGGATAGTATAATATAATTAAAAATGTTTAATATGCTATCCTCTTTTAAAATTAATTCAAGGATACTTTAGAAAGTTTTCTGTTGAACACCACAATATACCTGGTAGTTGACAAACATGATGTTTGTGGCCATTCCTATAAAAAGTTGAGTATTGGGCTCTTGGTCAAGAAAATCACTTTTGTTTCCATAGGAACTGAAGAATCAAACAATTTTGTGTTGTAAGGGACTTAAAATCTAGTGATCTAGTGATCTAGTTCAACTCATCTCTGAACAAAGCAATCCTCTACAATACACTGGATAAATGTTCATCACATCTTGACTTAAAGATCTCTAGTAAGAGAATGAATCTACTGCCTCTCAGTAGTGCTTATCCTACTTTGAAATGGTTCTATTATTACACTTGATCTTAGCCAAAAGGCAGAGAAGCGATTGAAATGGTTCTATTATTAAGAAGGTGTTGTTGGGCTTTTTTGTTTGTTTTGTTTAACACAGGTTAAAATTTGCTCTTAGTTACCTCTGCTCATCCCTTTACTCTTAGTTCTGGATTGTGTCTTTTTTTTTTTTGAAACTGATTCTCCTTATCTACTGGAAGTTAGACACTGCTATTTCCTTTACTTATTGACGTAGAAACTTTGGTCTTTTTTTGTTGCCAACCTGCACTGGTTCAACTCTTCATAAGGTCACTCTATTGGTATTAGACAGTATGGATGTCCAAGTTTTAACTCTACTAACAGCTCAGAATTCCCAAATTTAAGTCATCCACCATCCTTAGATTCTCTGGAAGCAGGGATTACAAATGTCTGCTAACATGGCCAGCATCTTACTACTTTCAAGAACAGCAATATAGTGAAGTGGAAAGACGAGGATTAAATGTATGTGTGTGTGCATTCACACAAATATGACTATATGTGCATATGCATGTCTATCTATACACATATACATGCATACACATAAATCATTTCATGAAGAAGAAATATATGAGTATCATGCAGATTATAACCCTCATATTTACTAAAGGACAGATGACATTCAAACTTGTATTTTGAAGATAGCAAGTTGTTAGCCTCAATGTAACTTTTGGGTCTTTAAATTGATTTGTATATACACATAATCTGTGTTTAAGTTCCTTAAAATTGATATAGTAATTAGGAAAAATAAAATGTTTTAAGTTTGTCTACTGCTTGTAATTCTAACATGATAATCATTATTACTGAAGATTATTTTTAAATAAAATTCCTTCCATTTGGCAGTAAAACAAACTAGGTGGTAAATTAATTGAAACTATTCATAACCTTAGAGAAAGTTCACGATCTCCAAAACATAAAACTCTGTTGTTTAAAAACAATGTCAGGGTAAAATTTCATTTTAAACCAAAGTGATTGCTTCTATGTCCTTTGATGTTTACAGAGCAACTCCTGCAGAATCACTATAAGGAGGAAGTAAAAAAGAAAATCAATAAGAACATGGTACTATGAAATAACCTTTGCGGCAAGAATGGAAACAGGAGATTAAGATAAAACTACAAAAATATGAAACCATAAAAAGAGCAAAGAACTTAAAATGAACTCATAACAGAGACAGTGAAGGTTACTTCAGTTATATTTCTAACAGGCATACTGATCACTGACATTTGACTAATTGATCTGTGGAGCTATCTGAAAGAAACTCACTCCATTCTATATAACTTCAAGATACTTATGCAATTTACTGCATTATTATCCAGAAATTTAAACCTTAAAAAAGATACTAAATACTATTTTTCTCTAATAAAGTTCCAAAAGAACACATAAATACAATATAAAAACTCTAATGAATATGTGCATGTTGTCATTGTTCAGTCATTCAGTCATGTCTGATTCCTTGTGACTCCATGTACAACATCTATCCATGAGATTTTTGTGGCAAGGATACAGAAGTAGTTTGTATTTCCTTCTCTAGCTTTGTTGTATGGTAAGAGGTTAAGTGACTTACCCAAAGTCACACAGCTAGATGGTATCTGAAACGGAATTTTGAACTGAGGGCTTTTTGACTCCAGTCAAGCACTTACTGAACCACTTAGCTGCCTCCTAATTATATGCATATAGTGACCAAATTAATATCTTTGGTAAATGCATTCTTATAATTCAATAATGGATCAGTTATCTCATTGATGTTAGTATTTCATCCATTATTGTAGATTATAATCACAGAATTTCAGAATTGAGAGAGACATTAGAGGGAATCAAATTTATTTTATAACTTAAAAAATGCCAACATCCCATACTCAACTAAAGTTCCCCTTACCTTTGTTTTAGGGCCTCCCATGAGAAGAAATTCATTGTCCTCACCCCTCCATCCCAACACTGAGAACTGCAATTAGCTTTTGGATTTTCAAATTGTTAGAAAGTTTTCCCTTAGATTGTCTTAATTGCCCCCCTTTTCAGATTCTTCACATTTCTTTTAGTTCTATCTTCTGGGATCAAATAGAACAAGGTTCATTCCTCTGTGAGGTGACAAAAATACTTGGAAACAGTTCTGTTCTGTTGAATCCTTTTCTTCTCCATTCTAAACATGATTAATCCTTTTTATCTGTACTCATAGAGCATGAGAATACTTGTTGCCTGTCTATAAACATTCTCAAACTTATCAAGAGTCTTTGTAATACAAGGTACTCAGAACTAAACAAAATAATTAAAACGTGTTCTTATGAGGACTAAGTTTGGTGGGACTAATATCTCTCTAGTTATGGACAATGGGAATTTACAAGAAGTGGCTCATTTACTTTAGCTTTTTTAGTTGTCAACTTCTATTGTTAACTTGTGTTGAGTTAATAATTCAGATTGTTTTTAAATTAACTGCTTTCTAGATGCCCTTTTTCTTGCATTTGTCAAGTTGGATTATTTTTATTTATATATTTTAATTTCATGTTTAAACACAAATATAAAATTTTATTATACTTCATCTCTTTAAATTCAGTCTAATGTTCTTTTATTTTAATATCTTTTTTGTTCTTGAAACTATCATCTCATGTGTAAGATATCTGTCCTAGCTTTGTGTCACTACTGGTATGATAAACATGCTAACTATGCTTTTTGTCCAAATCATTCATGAAAACGTTAATCATCTTAAGATAGGAAAAGATTCCTGGGGAAATTTACTATAATCTTTCATTCAAGCTCATATCAAACCATTAATTACCATTCTCCTAAATTGCCCAACTATACTATCATCTAACCCCAAATTCTATTTTCTTCAAGATTGGCATGAGAAACTTAGTAATAAAAATTACTGTACTAAAATCTAGGTAAAGGATACCTACACTATTCTTCCTATTTAGTAATCTTGCCAAAAAATGACACAAGGTCATTAGTTCTGATCTGCAGATAAATGACAGAATAGATATTTATTTGGAATTGGAGTAAGGAAGACAAGATTTCAAATCTAGCCTCCTATACTTATTAGTTGTGTAATCCTAGGTGAGCCACTAAGCCATTGTTTGCCTCAGTCTCTTCATCTATAAAGTGGTGATAATAATACTACTACTACACAGGTGGTATTATCGTGGAGATCATATGACAATTGTAAAAGTGCTTAACATAGTGTCTGGCACAAAGTAGATGCTGTAAAAATGCTAGTTATTATTATTAAAACAATAATAACTATTATGTAATAATATTATTAGCAATACTATCATCAATAATAATAATAAAGTCAGGCTACCTCTTAGTGATTATTACTTCCTTTTCTAAATATTCAACTCATTAATGCCTTTCTATCTTGTATGATTCTTGCCCATGTGTTCCATAGATTCTCCCTTAGGGTTCAATTCAATGAGCTGGAGTACTTCTTATAAGTGTGTTAGTATTTTATGGATATTTCTTAAATAGTCATTCTGTCCATCTGTTAACTCTCATTTTTGCTACACGGATACTCCAAATCTTTTTCTTCTTTTATTTTTTCTTGATGTCTCTTACAGCTGTTGCATTCAAATCATTATTGGTAATATACTGTGTCTTGCTTATGCTGACCATGTATCTTTTCATTGCCCTTTAATTCACTTATAAACTATACTCTCAAGTTAAAAATTACATCTTCAATTTTAGTAGAACTTTCAGAATTTAAAAGGTTTTACTTAATTTCATGCCAACCTCCCTATTCCCCCCCAAATCTTATACTCAAAAAAATTAAAATAAATTCATTACTATGTTGAGCTTGTATTTTTCTCTATGTTATTCTATGCTCTATCTTTCTCTTGGAGTGTTTTTCTCATGAAATATTTTTTCAGTAACATCAAAGTCCCACTTTCCTTTGCAATGCTAAATGCATCATCCATTTTACTTTATTGAAATTACTTTAGTCTAAGTCCTTGACATCTTTTTCTCAGATATCAGGCTCCAACAATGACCTCGATAGATTTTAACAGAATTTGACTTGGAGAATTGAAAGTCCCTCAGAAGCTTACATTATAAAAGACACATTATCTTGCACAGATGTCATGCCTTTGTCTAGCAAGTCTGAGATACAGAAAAGTTAAGAACAACTTCTCAAAAGGTCAACAAAATCCTGCAGATTAGACCACATTGCCTTTTCCCACTAAATTTCTTCTACTTCAAAGACTGAGCTTCCTCATCCAACCAAGATGGTTCCACAGTTGCCAGAATGTCAAGAATTAACAATCTCATTCATTTGGTAAACTTAATAGATGAGATCTCACTTCCCCAACAAGTTCTATTTCTCCCAGGAGGGTTTTCATGCCTCTATGTTGGTCTTGCTTCCTCTTCAATCAATGTTCATGCTATAAAGTTTAGGTAGTTAATTTTCTTGATGTTTCCTGTTCAGTAGACACTTGACACTCTATGCTTGTTGGCATTTATCTGTCTTCCTCTACAGACAAACAACAAATGGAAATCCATTATACTTTTAAATGGTAGAAACTCAGTTTGCATGAACTTCCTTTGACATGAATTAACCACATATACACGTAATTGCTTTCAAGTAATTCAAGAGGAAGTTCACTGATTCAGCAATGGAAGTCTACCAACAGTGCACACTGACACAATGAGGATTTGCTGTGCCGAATTAAGTGTACAGGCAGGATGACAAACTGGAGACAACATTTGCACTTGACCTTATTGCAACTGGCATTCTAATTGAGCCAAGTTTAATCAGTTCCAGGCAGATAATCATTCTGTGATTCTCCTGAAAGCAAACCTATGTGGTTCCTTCCCCTTTTGTTTTTCCTTTCCTCCCAAAGCCCTCACTTTCATTGTGTTGCGTCTATTAATGTCGCTTTGGGCAAACTTGCATATTGTATAGCACCATATTGATTTACATTGTATTAAGATTAATTCCATTATGACTCTTATCCAGTCACATCACTTAATTACATTGACATTTATTGCAATTACATCTAATAATTGACTTGAGCTGAGAATTTAAATAAATGAGAGCCACCTGGCAGAACGACAGAAGGAAGCTGGTTTAGCATAAGAGGAGTAAAGGCATTCTCCATTCCTCCTGTCAAAATTGTTTTATTTGATTGACAGAGGGATTAAGACTGTGGTCAGGACCATATCCTGTTCTAAAAAATAACCAGATGAGTGGGAAATGCCAATCTGCATGTTGATACATTTTAGGAACAAATAGTATAATAATATGTGAAAGTAATTTGAAAAAAATATCAAATATTACAAAAATATATGTGGTTATTATGACTATATTTTGTTGATAATGATACTATCATATGAGTAGTAAGAATTTTAGAGTCTACTTTAGGAGAAACAATTGAATCTTCTAAATTCTTTAGCCTAATCAAAACTCCAATCTTGTTCACAAGCCGAACCCTACATTCCAAACAAAATGCCTTGCTATTATTTAAACACACAGTCCATTCATATCCTTGCAACTTTGCTCTTGTAATTCCCTGCTTGGCATGCCTTCTCTAATATGTTTATATGTAAAAATCCTATATAAGCTCTAATACTGGACTGTAACATCACCTACAAAATGCTTTCCTGATCACCTTAACTACCACTTACTGGACTTGTAGGGTATTGGATTTATGTTGCTCATTTACCAATTACTTATTGCTTTCCAATTTGAATATTTATGTGTATTTCATACTTCTTAAAAGAACTCAAGTTCCTTGAATTGAAAACTTCTGATGTGTACATGCAAAATTTTTCTTAAATAGCCATCAAGGAAATGTACTTATTATAAATGAACAATAAATGTTTATTGTATGATTGAGTGGATCTCAAACATTTAACAATGAATGCAAATAATTCAGACTGTCTTTACTTCCTCAACACCCACTCACTTCTTAACCCTTTATTATTTGGTTTTTACCCCTCTTACACTGCTCCAAATTACTCTCTTTAAAGTCACAGATATAGCTGGTAATGGAATACTATTGTGCTCAAAGGAATAATAAACTGGAGGAATTTCATGGGGACTGGAAAGACGTCCAGGAATTGATGTGAGTAAAAGGGGCAGAACCAGGAAAACATTGTACACAGAGACTGATACATTGTGGTAGAATCAAATGTAGTGAACTTCTCTACTAGCAGCAATGCAATGATCCAGAGCTATTTGGAGGGTCTTATGAGAAAGAATGCTATCCACATCCAGAAGAAGAACTGTGGGAGAAGAAACCCAGAAGAAAAACAACCGCTTGATCACATGGATTGATGAGGATATGATTGGGGATATAGACTCTAAGGGATCGATCACCCTATGCAAATATTAATAATGTGGAAATAGGTTTTGACCAATCATATATGTTAAACCCAGTGGAATTGCACACCAGCTATGGGAAGAGGCTGGACGGGAAGGGAGGGAAAGAATATGAATCTTGTAATCATGGAAAAATATTCTAAATCAACTAATTAAATAAAATTAAAAAATAAAGTCACAGATATAATCCTAATCACTTAAGGCAGAGGCCATTCTGTAGTCTCCAGTATACTTAACCTCTCTGCAATGTTTAACACCAATGACAAGTCTTTTCTTTCTGAAACTTTCTCCCAGTCTTGCCTTTCATGATATTGTTTAGATACATCTTAGATCTTTTCTTACATCCCCATGTTGTTGCCCCTTTACTGGCTTTTTGTTCCTTCTCTCCATATTTAGAACCACTAGAGAACAAGTTCAATATTAAAATTTCTACTTTTAAATATTGCAATTTCTTGCACAATAACCAGTTATACTGTGACCAAACTCAGCTCTGGATTATTATCACCATTCACCTCCTTCACTCCTATTCATATACTACTGAATGGACCTAGGGAAAACAATGAATCACACAATTTGGGTCCTGAGTGACAAATTTATTTTACCTAATCTGGACTGGACCCTCACTGAAGCAAGATAATTTTTCTATTCTGCATAATATCCTTAGCAATTCTAAATTTTTTCTTCTCTCTTGGGGCCTTTCCTGGAATACCCCCACCATCATCATAGTTTACTTCATACTTCACTAAAACAATTGAGAACACAGTGAAAGTTCACTCTTTTCTATTTTTCATCACACATCACTCAAACATTTTTTGCCATGATCTCCTCCTTTAATGTTGTATCTTATGTAGAAGTATCCCTTCACCTTGCCCTTAACTTCATATGGTCTTCTCCAACAAATTGCTCCCATTATAATTCCAACTCTCTCCCTCTTTAATTACTAATTTCTCCCTTTGGCTCCTCTTATGTTTATAAACAAGCACATATCTCCTCACTCTTAAAAACAACAACTTGAGCCTTCTATTACCTACTAGTATTCCACTTTCTTGTTAATGAGCTCTGACATTATTTTTATCTGATCACAATCTGTCATAACACTTCCTACTCTGCCTATCCTTTTCTTCATTTCTATCATTCTTCATCTTCATTAGAATGCCTCCACCACTCAGCTCTTTTCTCATCACCCCTGCATTGGCTACAATCTCCTTTCCCCATCTTGACTCCTTGGTGAATCAGTTAAACTTTACATTGTCCCCTTCTGTCACCCTACACCCTATGAATGATTTTGGACTCAACCTTCATAGTAGAGTCTTTTTTTGGTTTTTGTTTTGCCTTTCTTTGCATCTATCATGCTTAATACAATCCTTGGCACACAATAGAGGCTAAATAAAGTGCTAAAACACTTGACATAGTTCATTATCATTTATGCCACCGTCCAGTAAAATTATAGTAATAATTATTACTTGAAGAATTCCACCTTTTCCCTATCTCAATTTCTTTGGTCTTGCCTTCCATTCTTTCTAGAATACCCATCCCTCCACCTGGATATGACTATTATAGTACTTATGATCTTTCAGGTACAGGTGAACAGGAAATGATATTTCCTATTAAGTTTTTCCTACTGGATTTCACCATCATTCAAACTCCCAGAATAACTGTATTTTTGTCACGATAACATTCTCTTGTCTTTTTATTAATGCATTTATCTGAGCCACCTCAAAGATTATTAATAACTTGAAGGTAGGCCCCATGCCTTAATATACCTTTAGACTACTCACAGCTTCTAATATATTATAGATCTTAATCAATATTTTTCAGTTAATATGAATTTATACACTACAGCCACAATAATAGTTGGTTAGCCTTTCCTGTTTGAATAGTGTCTTAATCAATCCAGAGCACTGTTACAAGATATTTTATGGTCATATTCCTTTTAGTATGTTCTTTTATAGTAGAAGTTAGAGCTATCCAATGAATAAGCAGAACCATGAAATGGCATCTCCATGGACAATTATTTTGCTTTTTCACAGACCCTCCTAACATGAGAATACTGAGATGGATAGATCATCGGTCAGGAGTAATATGGAAGTTCTCTGTTTTCATTAATCTGAACTAGACCATAACTTCTGAAGTTCAATAAACCTACCACCTACCTTCAGGCAATTCGACTTCTAAACATCCCATACATAAGAGTATCCTTCCAATTTTAACCTATCTCCAGGGAAGAAGATTTAAGACATTTATGGTAACTTTCTCTAATGCTTAATTACACTTCCTTTGAGAACATCCTTTCATTTAACCTATCAACTTCAGGGAAAAGTCATGAAATCTTCTTCTACCTCAGTGTATTCTCTAGCACTGTCTACTTCATAACATGAATGCGGCAATACTAGAAGATAAAAATAATCTTTTTGGTTTGTCTAGTTCCTTGGACAGTACCAGTCACAGATGGGCCTTTAATAGATTCTGTCTGTTGAAAAACAACTTTATGACCTTTCAGTTAGTTTTGCACCAGAATTTATGCTATCTGAAAGTAGTGCCAGATACCGAATAATGAAACCTCTGGATAAACAAATAATGTATTATGTTTGAATTCTATAGAGATCGGTCCCAGAATACTAACCTGGATCAATTAATAACTAAAATTAGTCTCCTTTCCTGAAGCAGTGCCCATAACAGGACAATTATTTCATGTAAAAATTAATATCAATAATTGACAGAAGTTTTTAGAAATCCTTGCAAGTCAAGAAATCTTTGAACATGTATTCTGCATACAGAATCCCTTCATATTGCAGCTTCTGTATTTTTGTTTTAATTTTTTGTAAAACTTTCACTTATTCTTCCAATTCTTATGATTTCATCATAAAGAAGGTCTCATTTAGACGCTACTCTGCTTTTAACATCTTTGGAAGAATGGATATTATTCTTTTTATTAAAAACGATGCAGTTGCATTATCAATGAGAAGATAGGTATAGGGCTTGAGAGGGTTGATTCCAAAGTAGTTTGTCAAGGCCAACTTATAACTATTCAAAACCATGGTTTCTGAATTTTCCAATGAAGAGAGTTCCTTCTATATTAATAATTAATTTGTTTAAAAAGAGAATGAATAACAGATCAAACAAAGCATTAAAGTTAACTTTGCAACTTGTGCATTATTTCTTCAAAGCATAAGCATTTGGCACAAACCAAACCGATAATTCCATTTCACCTTAATTTGGCCAAACACAAGACATCAAGATTTTGTTTTCCTTCAAAGAGAGGGTCATGTAAGGCTGCTCTAATTTGGAGTTCAAAAATGAATGGAAATTTGACTCAGCTGAGCTACTGGATAGAGCATTTATTCATAGCAGTAACTTAATTGAGCTTTGATTTTTTCCCCATCTTTCATTTTCTTTGGTTTGAAGTTCAGCTACATATTAATGATGAATCAGTCTAAAAATTCTATTACCACTAGAACCTTCTGACCCTGAAAGCTCAAGGAGATTTGCCTGATGGCAGGCTGACTAATAGTAAGTACTATGGGGAGGGAGGTCAAACCTTTATCATACAAAGTACCATTGGAGCATTTGACAAGTCTGGTATGTCTATAGTTGAAAGTACACTGGTATTTCCTCAACTAACATGGGCACAGTATTTTATAAAAAAAACTCTGGATATAGATATAAACAAAAAATCAAATTTGTAGTTCAATTTAGACATTTTCTACTTCATATAGCTCTTTTATATCCAAACCAACAAAGGGACAGAAAGATTATGTCTAGACTCTTCCACTCTCTAATACTTTAGAAGAACTTCAAAACTTCTATACACAGTTACATCTGGATAGTGAATAGACACACTTTGCAAGAGACATATCAAAGTATACAAAGGTTATTACAAGGAAAATAGTGGCTTGTTTTTATTCAGTCATATCAGTTGTGTCTGATTCTTTGTGATCCTTTTTGGTGTTCTCTTGGCAAACATACTGCAGTTATTTTCCATTTCCTCCTCAAGCTCATTTTATAGATGAGGTAAGTGATTTTCTCAAGGGTCACACAGCTAGTAAGTATCTGAGATTGGATTTGCACTCAGATCTTCCTGACTCCAGCCTGGCACTCTATCCACTGTGCCACCTAGTTATCCCAGAAAATAATGGTTAGTTTTAATTTTTGCAATAAATAAAAAAGCAAATCTATCACCCTTTTCATTTTTTGTGTACATGAATTAAAACAAGAAAACATAAGATTACAAACTCCTTGACATGACTGCTGCCCTTTCCCTAAGACCACATTTTTATACATCTTTTCATTTATAGAATCACAGAATTCCACAATTAAAAGTAATCATGAGGAACATCTAGTTTGACTAGTATCTCAAGAAATTTCCCCTTATAATAAACCTGAGAGTAATCAAGGGAAACTCAGTTTCTCCTAGGGTAATGCATTTCACATATGAATTGATCTATCATTTATAGTACTTAATGCAGTATGTAGCACAGAGGACATACTCAATAATCTGTTTAATTGAATTAAATGAACTTACGGGCACAAAGACAACCAGTTAAATATTAAGGAAAAATTTTAAAATAACAATTAACTTTGGTTGAAGTATATATTCATCACTGAAATAGGATGGTACAGGGAAAAGGATAGAATATGGGAACTCCAATCTCAGAGGCTTAGTTCAATGAGTTTAATTCAACAAACACTTAAGATTGGAAGGAAGAAAAGGAAATAAGTGACTATGAAGTGTCCATTATGTACCAATCATTGTGCTAAGTGCTTTAAAATATTTTCTCATTTAATTCTCACAATACTCTGAAGCGATGGGTACAGTTATCATCCCCATTTTACAGCTGAGGAAAATGAGACAGAAAGAAGCCAACTAATTTGCCTAGTTCCTTACTCCAGGCCAAACACTCTATCCTCTGTGTCACCTACCTACCTTGATTACTTAAGAAACACAGAAGAGGGTTTCTTTTGGAATGTGGCTGGTCTGTGTAGACACTCCTTTTGTCTGATAATAAGAGAACCTGGTTGTGGATGACATGGGAACAGGGAAGTTTATCATCAAACATAAACCTTCTTAGGGTTCCCTCCTTCTGTGAGGTTCTTGGAATTGTTAAGGTGGGAATGAAAGAAAGATAAAGGAGATTTACAAGGGTATGGGAAAAGGTGACTGCTCACTCTTACCTAAAAGAGAGTGGAGTGAGTGGGAAGAGATTTCCCATTAAGGGACTTGTTCCTTATTTCTCATGAGCAATTAGGAAACCAGACATGCTGACTGCAACATGCTATAGAAGTAGTTGGTGACCAGAGTAGAAAGGCATCCACTGAAGTTTCCATCCTTTCATTTGGATGCAGATAGACAGCTAATTTGTAATCATAAATGTTTGCAGAAATTTTGAGACTTAAACTGCTCTTGAGGGAAAGGGAATGAAACTGGAAAATAGAATGCATTACTTTCTGTTACTCTACCATTCCTTTCTGTCCTTATTAAAAATAAATAAATAAAAGTTTGTTGTTTCATTGTCTCCTTAAATCAGGACAGCTAGCATCCTTAGAAACTGTGTGATGTCAGTTTAAGTTAACTTTATAAATCCCCAGATTGAACTAGATAGGGAAAGCGGGAGTTGGGGGATTGGGACAGAGAGATGATTCATCATCGAGAAGCTTCCTGACATGAATTTGGGATGGATGTGTGTAAAGCTCTTTGGATTATAGGGAAATATTTTCTGGCAAAAGGATAGACAAAAGCTGTCTTAATACCCAATAGTCCTAAAAGCTACATTATTAATAAATATTAGTATGTTAGTTAATAAATATTTATTGAATTTGAGTTGTATACCCTTTAATACAAGTTAGATGTCATTTTTCTTAGAGGTAGTGAGCAGATGGGTGTCTTTTAAAAATTAACTGATTTGTTAGCATTATAAAATTTACAAAGGATTTTATCATAATAAGCTACTTTTCCTGCTGAAGGCAGGTAGAATGGACAAGATGATGTCTGGTGGCCCCTTCCAAGTACAGGGTTATCTTATTATTCACTAAAACGAACTTCCTGCTGGATATTTTTTCCCAAAGACACTAGGAGTCAAATATGCACACAGTGAGCACATGATCTTTACTGTGAAGACAGCCCAAAGAAAATTAATTAGAAACAGATGGGTGATCATTATGACTCTGTCTCTCTCTACTCGGACTCTTCTTGTATGAATGCATCAGTAACTAATGTAAGGAGACTCAAGGTCTATTTCTCAACCAAGCAACATGGGAATGTTCCCAGAGATTCTGGCAGGAATTTTTAGAAAAATCACAGATAATGGCGTTATTATAGAAATGTCAGTATCATTTTATGAAACATTTGTATCATAAACTGGTTATAGATGGTAGCTCAGTGGCTCAGTGGATTGAGGGCAAGGTCTAGAGATGGGAGATCCTGGGTTCAAATTTGGCCCCAGATACTTCCTACTTGTATGATCCTGGGTCACTTAACTTCAATTGGATCCCTTTACTGCTCTTTATTTACTTGGAGTCAATATATGATATCGATCCTAAGACAGAAAGGCAAAGGTTGTTTGTTTTTTTTTAAGAATAGTTATAAATTGAATTCTAGAGTAAAATTTTATTTCTAATTTTAAAATCTTATAGTAGATTCAACTTCATACTAATCTTTCCAATCTGAACATGCCCCATAGATTTTTTAAAAATGAAATGGCAAAAATTTCTTTAAAGAATGCTTTATTAACTACATCCTAAGAATGTTCTATAAAAGGAGCAAGAACTAAAAAAACTTAAAAGCTTTCCAAAATACAAAGAATAAAGATAATAACTAAACTAATCCCACATTCAAAAATAGTCAGGCCAACCTTTTTGGTCTAGTTTGTTCTTAACCTAAAAACAAAACAAAAACAGGAAGGGTTTAAAAAAAATTCAATTTTGGCCTGGATTATGAATAAGCTAGGTAAAGGCACTCTCTTGCAGGCTGTCCAAGTTAAAACAAACCCCAAGACTTCACATTTCAAGTTATAGACTTATCTCAGTAGTGCACATGAAATGGTTTTGAAACAATAGGTACAGATATTTAACTGGCTCTGTGACAAACATCAGTTTTACCCCATAGATTTTTAATATGACAGAGAAGCTATTTCAATGAAGGACTTAAGGATTTTTGTCAAAAAGATTAAAGGAAGGACAATGGAAATAAAATGTAAATGGATGTATTTTGTAGACCAGACATGAGGATAGTTCTATAAATATTTGTCCACCTGATTCTTCTCTTTTCCTTCTGGTTGCATCTGGCAAATTCACTAGCCTAGAGTTGAGTTTTAGGGCAGTAGACAGAAGTAGGATATTGGAATTGAACTGTATCTTCCTCCTAGCTCAATGCCTACACTGACAAATGCAAGAGGAGTGGATGGTGGCATGAACTGTTTCTAAGTTTGGCAGTTCCAAAGAATGTAGCCTGTTTTCTGAATGCAAAAGTTTACCTTTTTCAGAGATTCCTAAACATACGATTTGGAGATCTGGGCTATATTTGCATTTGAGAGATATTGAAAGCCTTAAGACAGTATTTATGCTTAAATTTATTGCTTAACTCCATAGTCCATAAGGTTCTACTCTATACTCTTTTCTGAAGAGAATTAACAGTGGTAGAATATTGAGACTATTGAGATGTCATTTGGGGAACTCTTATCATCATCACCATTATCATCATGATGATCTCTGGTTTCATTGCTATGGGTCAGATGTGTCAAACTCCCAGCAGCTCACAAAACTCCCCAGTGTGGCTTGAATGAAATTAAAAAGTAATGGGGAAATTTTTAACAATGTAAATGTGAATACAATACAATATAGATGTTAATTTGGAGTTTTCCAAGTCAATATGCAGCCCTCAGGGATTCTTATTACAGCTTAATGGCCCTCATTTCTATATGAGTTTGACACCACTGGTGTGGGAAACTCTTGGAGAGAAATGTTGTCCAAGACAGATATGGAATTGTTCTATTACTTATCCTCTTAAACAATTGCCTGTGGTGTTATGTGCTAGTGGCAGGGCTTGAATTCAGGCTATTCTTACTTAAAGGACTTTATCCACTATACCATGCTGCCTCATGGTTCCTCAGACAGAGGAAAATCAAGCTGGCTAAGCTGGCTAGTCAAAAGGGAAAAATGAGCACTATCATGTGGAGAACAGAAATTCTATTAGATGGATTAGAGGGTAATTTATTTCCTCGTGATTTCACAAATTTACTGAGCTCTCTCTAGATATGATGATGAAAAAACTATATTAGAAGAGCCTATTTGTCCAGGTGGGAGAGCAATCTCAAGTGCCTTGGATCCCTTAGGTCCATGAATATTCATAGACAGAAATAGTAAGTTTCTCTTAAAAATAATTAGGGTCAATGAAAAAAAATATTTAACACCTACTATGTGTAAGATGCCATGCTAGACACTAGAGATTTAAATATAGATTGGAGCTTAGAATTTATTGAAAGAAGGGAACTTTTGATAACGGGATATGTGATAATGTGCAAATGTGATAGGAGCAAAAGAGAAGCTCAGGGAAAAGGCTACAAGAAATTTAAAGAAAGAAAGATTACCTCCAAATTGTGGGATGAAGGAGAATAGACATGAAGAGGGCTACGTGGAGGAAAGGACACAAATTGGGTCTTTGAGGAAAGGAGGGATTTCAAAGAGAGGGCATATCCATTTCTGTCCATAGATATCACAAGCAAAGACAGAGAAGTGAGAAGACTGCTTAATGCACGATAGATTTGTCTTATAATACTTTCCTTTATACTCTTCTATATTCCAGTAAAACTATACTATATTCTATAGGATGACTGGAAGGTGGACTACCATGAAAGCAAGTAGTCAGAGATAAGGCTAAAAGGAAATGCTATAAAGAATCTTGAAGAGAGCATTGGGAGTTTATACTTTGTTCTGTAAGCATTTAAGAATGATTAGAACAGAGCAGTAAAATAGGAAGCTTGTTTAGGCAATGATAGGAAAGATACACTGGGCAGGAGCTAGACTTAAAGGTAAGAAGATCAGTTAGAAAACTCTTACAATAGTGTAAGAGAGAAGAAACAATGGCCTAAACTAGGGAAATATTAATAGGAGTAGAAAGATGCAGGAGATATTGTTAAAGCAAAATTGATAGGAAAAAAAGGTTGTTTTTTTTTTTTACAAGATCAGAAATTTGGAAATAAAAACAAAAAATCCAGTTCAATAAGAAATCAAAAGCAATGAAAATGCTATAGTTGCTTCTTGGACAAGTAACCTTTAATTAAATAATATGTACTATCCACAAACATACAGAAATCCTCTCTTTCCCACTGGCCAAACCCCAAGGGCTTGCATGCTATGTTTATAATGCTATTTTATGTGTTTTCATTAAAGTTTTAATTTTCATATTTGTTTCCTTTGGCAAGGTCATGAAAGGCAGGACTTTTAACTGTGGATACATATAATAAATATATTGAGTAAAACTATTAAAAGCCATGTAGCTGCTAGCCTTAAATTAATACCCTGGAATCCTTCTGTATCTCAAATTTTCTAGGAAATTTTATTTATTATGAAGAATGCAGACTTAGGATCTATGTGCTGTATACCCTGGTGGTCCATTAGATTAATATACATATATCTAGAATGTCATTCTTCAGATGGAGTACATAAGAGCTTTTTCTGAAACATCTTCCAATATCACTTATTATCTTTTTTAATAAAGGAAAATAAAAAGGAAAGGAAAATTGATTTTGAGACAGGCAATGTGTGTGATAAATAGCAAATTATGGCCTCAGACACTTCCTAGCTGTGTGACCCTGGGCAAGTCACTTGACCTCCATTGCCTAGCCCTTACCACTCTTCTGCCTTGGAGTCAATGCACAGAATTGACTCCAAGACAGAAGGTACAGGTTTAAAAAAAATAAATAAGTAGCAAATTGGCCTTGGAGTCAGGAAGACCTGGTTTCATGCCCTACCTCTACCACATATTGATTTGGTCAACCCAGCCAGTTATTTAAACTCTTAGCGCCCTAAGGCAATGTCCTCAGACCATGGGTTAAAGAGATATTGCCTTCCTGATTTGTTAGAGGAAGATCTGCATTGGCAGGTCCCTATACCTAATCATAGGTCTGCTTAAAAAATATACATTTATAAATTGTCTTTGAAATATTATGAATTAAGTATAACTGTAATCTAACAATTCCAGTAAATAGTTACTAAGTACTTAATGAAAACTAATGCTGGGTGTTGGGAATACAAAGACTTTTTTTAAATGATGCTTTCAAGAAGTTACATTCCATTGGAAAGATAGAATATAGAAAGCAGATAAATATATCCACAATAATTTGAGGAGAACGAAGAAAGCAGGATAGAATACTTACCTTGTTAAAACTACATAAATTAGGACTCTCCTTTTAATTAAACAAAATTTGAAAGGCTCCCTTAGTTATTAAAAGAATCATATTTCTAGCACTGACTGAATTACTCAGGAATATATTCAACTGAGCCTGGCTATGTGGAAGAATTGTGATGTGAGCCGAAGATGGCAGTGGTATTTCTTAGAATTGCTATTATAAAGTAAAGTGAGGACAGTATACAGGAAGGTACAGAAATAAATCAGAAAAGCCTCGAAATCTGAATGTGGCCTGATGAAAGACTGTCCTGACAAAGATAGCCCCTATATGAAACAGCATGCATTCCAAACCAAAATATTTCATTGCATAGGAAAGTCAACTACTGCTGAACAAATAAAGCTGTACCAACTGTCAAGGGCTCAACCACAAAAACATTTACAGTAAACCGACCCAGTTCTGGCAGGACTCCTCCAAAGATCTTCTCCTATTTCTGACTCTGAGATCTCACGATGACCCTAAAATGTCTCTTGTCATTTTTGAGGTAAAGGTAAGGTTTATTTTTTTTTCATGGATGGATATAATTAAGAACCTACTTAATGATGCCATTGTAAAAGTGAGCATGCAAGCTGTGTGCAAACTCATCCATATTGTACTCTTTGCTTTGCCAGTGCATACATCATATTGTTTACCAGCAGGGCATTATTATCCCATGACAGAATTTTGTTCCTTTGCTATATTCACTTCTGAAACAAAGTTTTCCTGTTTTCTTCTTGCTGGTCATTCCAAAGGAATGGGAAAAGAAATATTGGCTTCCAATATGCCAAGTAAAAATGCAGTAAGTTTATATATAGGTTGGAAAAATGAGATCAAGTATGATATAGAACTAAACTCAGATTTTTTTTTTCCAGGATGTGAAACAAAACACAATTAGGAGGCCATTTTTTAAGGGATTTCTTCCCTCCTACCACCAATTCTCCTCAAATTAGAGATCTGAGATAATTTCTTTTTTTTTTAAACCCTTACCTTCTGTCTTGGAATCAATACTGTGAATTGGCTCCAAGGCAGAAGAGTGGTAAGGGCTAGGCAATGGGGGTCAAGTGACTTGCCCAGGGTCACACAGCTGGGAAGTGTCTGAGGCCAGATTTGAACCTAGGACCTCCTGTCTCTAGGCCTGACTCTCAATCCACTGAGCTACATAGCTGCCCCCTCTGAGATAATTTCTGCTTATTGACCGCCTTTCTACCATAGATGGGTTGGACACATTGGGGGTCAGAAGTTATAGGACTGCTATTAGGATTATATACACATTTTCTAGGATATATATCACTATGCTGGGTCCTCAGAATAGGAGATCTGCCAAATGTACTCTTTGATGCAGTGATTGCTGGCTTCCTGATTGTTCTACCAAGACAGTCTGTCTCCTAGCTCTGGCCATTTTCTCTGTCTATCCAGGAATGTTCTCCTTTCTCTGCTCTAATTATTGACTATCCTGGGTTCCCTTAAGTACTAATTAAAGCTCACCTTTTAAAGAAGTCTTCTCCAATCCAAACCCCTTATTTATCTGTGCTTTTCCTTTTCTAATAATTTTCTCTTTATCTTTTACATAGCTTAGATTTTAAGTTCTTTAGCAAGATGTGGGGGAGTGCAGCTTGCCTTCTGCCTCTTTTTGTATCACCAGTGTTTAGAATGGTGCCTGGTACATAGTAAGTGTTTAATAAATATTTATTGATTGACTGTCAAGAAGAATAGAAAAGGGAAACAGACTCTTGCATTTAGAAATTTGTACCCTGTAAATTAAAGGAAAGTTTATTTGTTTTTATTTTTCATTCTGAAAAACAAACTTTTTGCTTTAGGTAGTTAGAGAAGTGTAGAATGTATCTAATTTGTATTGTGCCAAATTTAACAAAAGTGTACATATTCTACTCATAAAGTACTAGTAAATTCTTAGAAAGGCTTTAAATTCAGCTTCCTTGACTTGGGACTTCATTGAATATATGTGAACATTTTACATACATTCTAAAAGAGCCACTATTGGAAAAAAAACCTATGAATTTCTCCTTAAAAGAGTATAGGACACATTTTAAATAAAAAAGTTTAAAATAAACAAAATTTTAAAAGAATGTGGGGTGATAAGAATGTTATAAGTCCCCCCTTCTCTGTCTCTGTCTCTCTCTGTCTTTGTCTCAGTATCTTTCTTCAAATAAAGAATGAAGAATAATCACCAGCTAGGGAACTAGGGCACTTGGGTTCTAGTAGCCATTGTGTATTTTTGGACAGACCACTTAATAATTCTGTAATTAGTGTTTTTTTGTTTTGTTTTTAATTTGTAAAACTTAGTATTGGACATAGAATCAGAATACCTTGGATTCAAATTTTGCCCCACATACCCACTAGCTTTGCCCTAGTGACATAATGCCTCTGGACTTCAGTTTTCTTTATTTGTAAAGTGGAGATAATAATTTTGATTTCTACCTTAGAGAGTTAGAAAAAACTTTTCCCAGCAAGCAAAAACTTTAAAGCATTACATAATATGTTAATGCCTTATGATTTATCATTATGCAGAGTTGGAGACTCAGATGGGAACATGTTGTCTGCATTTTTTATTATTATTAAAATTATTATATCTAATACCTATTGGCATTTATGTAGTATCCTATGACTTATAAAGTACTTTACCTTCACTATTTCATTATCCTAACAACATGAGATAGGTAGGGAAGTTACTATTCTTGTTTTTATAGATAGAGAAACTGAGGTAAAGAGAAGTTAAATTACTTGCTAAGGTAGCAAAATAAAGTAGAAGAGCCCAGATTCAAACCCTGGTCTTCTGAAAGCTAATTTAAGACTCTTTCACAACACTAAATAGTATTGTAAGTTTAAATTCTTATCTACATTTCAACTATGTGACGAGTATAAAAATCAGTGGTAAAAGGTATATATTAGAAAAATAAATTTGCATAATCAGCTTTAATGTTTGTGGAATGACAGAAACATAGGATTCTCTGAGCCTAAAACCAGAGCAGATCTACTTGATGACAGGACACAAAAGAACCATTTCAGTAATAAATACTGGAGGGGATGTGGAAAAATTGGGACATTAATGCATTGCTGGTGGAGTTGTGAATTCATCTAACCATTCTGGATGTCAATTTGGAACTATGCCCAAAGGGCGCGAAAAAACTGTCTGCCCTTTGATCCAGCCATAACACTGATGGGTTTATACCCCAGAGAGATAATAAGGAAAAAGACTTATACAAGAATATTCATAGCTGCGCTCTTTGTGGTGGCCAAAAATTGGAAAATGAGGCAATGCCCTTTGATTGGGGAATGGCTGAACAAATTGTGGAATCTGTTGGTGATGGAATACTATTGTGCTCAAAAAAATAATGAACTGGAGGAATTCCATGTGAACTTGAACAACCCTCCAGGAAGTGATGCAGAGTGAAAAGAGTAGAACCAGGAGAACATTATACACAGAGACTGAGACACTGTGGCACAATTGAATGTAATGGACTTCTCCATTAGTGGCAATGCAATGATCCTGGACAATTCTGAGGGACTTATGAGAAAGAACCCTATTCCACATCCAGAGGAAGAACTGTGGGAGTAGAAACACAGAAGAAAAACAATTACTTGATAACATGGATCAATGGGGATATGACTGGGGATGTAGACTAAACAATCACCCTAATGCAAATATCAATAATATGGAAATAGGTCTTGAACAATGATATATGTAAAACCCAGTGGAATTGTGCATCAGCTATGGGAAGGGGGTGACGGGAGGGGAGTGAAAGAACGTGAATCTTTTAATCATGGAAAAATATTCTAAATCAACTAATTAAATAAAGCTTTTCAATTAAAAAAACAAATAAACCCAACTAAAAAAAACAACTATTTCAATGGAGTCTGCTCAGTCTGGCACATTTGATGTCTCTAGTATAGCTAATAATTTGAGAACTTTCAGTATTTCAGTTCAGCCTGAGAAAAAAAGAGGAGAAAAGTCCATTAATACTAACTGTCATCTCCATTAAAAGTTTCTCTATGCAGATCACTTTAGTGCTGCCAACTGGTTTACAACAAACAGCACATGCAGTTTGGTCTGTGTCCTCTATCTACCAAACAAAAGTTAAGCCTGCTTGGAGAAAAAGAACATTTGGTTCTCTAGCAGAGACTTAGGACACTAGGCAGCAACAAATGGTAATGTGTCATATGCTAATCATGGAATTTAGCTTGTAAATAGACCATAGAAATGGCATATTCTTTTCTCTTATTTGTTGGTCTCATCTGTAGGTCTCTGATCTATAAACTTTTAAAATAATTTGAATAAAAGCTCTTTGTGTGTTTACACAGGAGAATATCACCTCTCTCTGTGTCTCTGCACCTTTGGTCAAATCTATGCAAACTTAATTGATAGGCACAACTGGGATGAGGGAATTTGGAAGGACATAGGCTTTACTCTAATGGAGAGATTAGCCATTTGAATGAGGAACAAATCAGATGTAGGGTTCCAAAGGGATGTCCAAAGAGGGGCTCCTTGACCAGCTACAGAAGCTCTATTCTCAATACATAATAAGAATAGGGTGAGAATGTTCAACCATATCCGAGAAACATATGGCTGAGAATGTTGCCTATAGGTTAAATAGAGCAGAGAAAATGTTTGAGAACTATTAATCCTTTTCAAAATATTCCCATTTCCTTGTTTCCTACTTTAGTACCAAGAGCCCCAGAAATTCTTTCTGGACAGTGGGTGGAGAGAGATGGTCTTTGCAGGGCACATTATATAATGAATAATAAAGTCACAATAAAATCAAATTGCACTCCAGAGAGATACTGAATGAAATTCTGCTAAAGTGTGCCACACATCTCCCAGTTAGGAGGCAGCAAAAGTTGATAGATGAAGCATTCCAACTGTGTCCTAGTCCCATAAGAACATTAGCCAAAGAGAATCAGGATAAATAAACTTGGGACACCAGGGGTGATTTGTTAATCAGCTATGAGTATAATTGCTGCTTCTGTTTCATTTATTACAATTAATTGGTTTTCTTTTGTACTTATGCCCTGAGGTGAATTTTTAATTGTGAAGGGGTATGATTTTATGAATCTAATAAACAAGCAAAGTAGATCCAGCAAACTTGGAAGATCACTTCTTTAGGCTTTTTCCTTCTGAGTTTAGTTGCTTGTCTTTCAGAGACATGAGAATGGCAATAGCTTTAGGTATCTTTCATAAGAAGCAATAAGGGAGCAGAGGGGTCCTGTGAATTACCATAAAATCTTATTGTAATTACCTCTCTAGGACATGGTTTTGCTATGCTTCAGATTAATCTGTGTCTCTGATGTATATTGACAGTGTCTATATGATAAAGGATGCATCCATACTAACAAATAGATTTTACTTACATTATATCCTAGACTCTCACTTCCATGAAATATCATGCAAAAAACAACAAAATCTGAACCTTTTAAGAGATTTGTGGGTTCAGAAATGGTACAAGGCAAGGCAATATGAAAATCAAGAAGAATTTAAAGTCAAAATGAATGAATAATTCATTCTCTGCCAGGGTTGTATTCTCCTCCTCCCTGACTTCCAGCAAAGTATTACTGTAGTAAGCTGATGATATCATGAATTTATAGGCAGAGAAGTTGGGCATCACTGACTTCTGAGGGGGAAAGGGGAATGTTACAATAGGAACTATTCCCATAAAGCTTTTACATATGAGGACCCCTGGAGAAGTCTGAGGTGGTTTATTATTCTCTCAAAGGAGTCAGGACTGGACCCCAGACTTGTGAGGAGTGAAGAGTCTTAATCTACTCAGGGGAATCACAAACCACTATAATTATAGTAATAAAGGCTGTTGTTTTCTCTTTTCATCACCTCCAGCTTTAGTGGAGTTGCAAGAAGGCAAGGAGAACAGAGCATAAAAGGAGGAACTGATGTAAACAAAATTCTATTTTTTTAGAAATCTCTGTCCTGCCTAGCATTTAATAGAGGTACTTTGGGCTTCCTAATTAACCTTCACTTTTGACGTCATGAACCCTGGGAGTCCTTCACTTTAAGAATAAGTTTCTTAAGGATTTTATGAGCCCAGGTTCTCCTTCCTCACCACTTAATCTCAAGCCCTTCCTTTAACAATTCAAATATTTCTGAAAGGTTAAGGGACCAATTAAGTAACCTTACTGTGAATTAGTTTGATAAGAGTACTATCCTCCTAATATCCAGTTAAAATCAACTCCACTCAGAAAATGGAAATTTTGATGGAAGAAAAGGAAACTATTTAATTTTGGAATATTGCTTGTCCTATCCCTCCTCCTTCCCCTGTCAAAGTAGGAAAACTCTGGGGGTGATAGGAAGCAATGTAGTAGAAATTGGAGAAAGAGAGACAAAAAGGAGCTAGAGAGCGGTGGGGAAAGGAAGACAGAAGGCACTAACAACAAACTATATCTTGGACCAATTGCACTGGGAAAGGGCAAAGTCTTCTCTTTTGCAGTTCCTTTCAATATGGTGTGATCCTTAGCAGAAGTCAGTCCAGTACCACTAGCTCATCAAGAAAAGGTGTTGGAGTAGAAACTGAACTGTTTCTATGATCATTGTGTTTCAAATTCTAAACAACAAACTCAGGTTGGAAAGTGCCTTTAATGATGTACCACAAATATCTGAAAGACATCATGTGACTTGGTGGGAAAAACACTGCCCTTAGAAACAATAATGATGGCAAATCTTTGACCAACATTTTCAGGTTTATAATCTGTTTTACAACTATTACCTGATTGGAAACCAAGAGACTTGTGTTAATGATCCTGCTCTATCAGGTACTGATTTTTAAGTATATAGGATTAGACAATATACATATGGATAAAAAATAAACATAACTTCATACTTGCCACGTAAACTTAAAAAACAAAACCCTTTAAAAAACAAATCCTTAATGTAATGGACTTCTCCACTAGTGGCAAGGCAGTGATCCTGAACAACTAGAAGGAATCTACGAGAAAAACCACTATCCACATTCAGAGGAAACACAGTGGGGGTAAAAACACCGAAGAAAAGCAACTGCTTGAATACATGGGTGGAAGGGATATGGTTGGGGATATAGACTAAATGAACATCCTAATGTAAACAACAACATGGAAATAGGTTCTGATCAAGGACACAAGTAATACCCAATGAAATTGTGCATTGACTGCAGGAAGAGTGGGGGGAGGGGAGGGAGAGAAATGTGATTATTGTAACCAAGGAATAATGTTCTAAATTGACTAAATAAACTTATTCAAATGGAAAAATAATTCTAAAAAAGTCAAAAAAATAAAATAAAGTAAAAAATATAAAAAACTCTCTGCAAATAAAACAACAACAACAACAACAAACAAATCCTTATCTTATAATTTAGAATAAATACTAAGTATTAGTTCCAAGGCAGAAGAGCAGTTAAGGGCTAGGCAGTTGGGTTAAATGACTTGCCCAGGGTCACACAGCCAGAAAGTGAATGAGGCCAGATTGGAACTGAGGTCTTCCCAATTCCAGGCCTGGCATTCTATCCACTGGGCTACCTCGCTGCCCTCCAAATAAAATGTTTACCTTACATGCCAAAATGCAGGAACCTGGACCAATAAATCTCTTGAAGTCCCTTTTAGCGATAAGATCTAAGATAATACATTTTTGTTGAATTGAACTGATTAAATGCCCTGACAACACTGCCATCCTTAATCTTATTGGCCACTGTTTAGCACAGCAGAGAGAGTAAGAGAATGCTCAGGAAATGTTATTCTGATAATAGACCAATTTCCCTAGAATGCCATGGTTACTATCCTTAGGCTCCTATCTTCTAGAAATGAATGAAAGGCTCCCAACCCTGGTGGCTCTGTCAGACAGTGTTGGGAAATGAGTGTGGCTCTGTGAGTAGAATGACTTGCTCGTGGCAAGGTAAGTGAAGGTCTGGCACATTAACCTCAAACAGAGATAGCAGTTAATAATTGATTCATGTAAGAGTAATTCTGGTGATGCATTATTAATTTTTCATTGTAAATAACCAGGTCTGTTATTTTTCACATTTTTTGATTGCTAAAGGAGAGGAAAAAAATCCAGCAATTTACCTTGACTGCTGATAATTCTATATTGCCCCAGAGGAAGTCATGTGGATTTTTACCCCCCCAAAATAGCTTTGGTAAAAATCTTTCTGATGAGAATATTTTGATTGATTCATGTATATGAGTATGTATGTTTGTAATAACCACATGGTCAGGAGGAGAAAAGTGAACTGAATTGCATCTGGGAAATCATATGGTGCTTTTAATGACTCTAAAATAAGAGCCCATAGTTTTAGCCATTTCCTTCTGGTGATGGATGCTATATGGATGGATCGCATTCCGCAAAGAATTGGAAGTTGAGAGCCTTCCAAAGGGCAGTGGAGAGACATTAGGTCAGCCTGTACAGGCTGTAACATGTTACCAATGGAGAAACACAATAGAAGCTTCATAAAGGAGGTGATCAGAAATGAATGGGTCAATGAAAAATGATATAAATGTCAAATACAGGCCACTGCATTGCAATCATAATATTACCCAATATGCCCTGAACCAGACTTAAATTATAGTTGATAAATGTTTAACACAATAAATAAAAATACAATAGAAAACAGATAATGTTAATATGAGATGATCTAGGTCAACATGGTGTCTCAAAGATGATTAGCCCCATTTAGTAGCTCTGATTCTATTTTAATTTGACATCATTAGTGTAGGAAGATGGGCAACTCTCAGGCTCTCATGATATTTAAGAGATTTAGAGGAAGGTTATCAGCACATAGGGTGGCCTTCCTGTGAAGGACTGGGGTCAGAGGACAATGGTTTAAATCCTGCTTCTTGCACTTACGACATGTATGACTTTGGGCTTTAAGTTCTTCATCTGTAAAATAAGGGGGTTAGATAACATGATTTCTAGTGTCCCTTCTAGCTCTAGAGCTTCCATCCCATGACTTAATGACAGCTATATCCTGGAGGACCAGCCATGGATGGATTAGAAGTGGCCATATCATCGCTGTGGAAGTAGTGTTAGTAATAACGATCAGATCACAGATATTTTAAAGAATTATATCATCATTACCTCTCTAAGTTACATAAAGCATCATCAGGGACCAGTAAAACATGGAGACTTGGACCTAGGATTCCATTGGTATAGGAATTCCTTTGTAATAATTCCTTCTTCTTCACCATCTTCCCCATGTAGGTCAGTACTTCACTGCAACCTACAATCTTTTTAAAAATTATTTAATTAGTCAATTTAGAATCTTTTCCCATGGTGACAAGAGTCATGTTCTTTCTCTCACCTCTCCCTAATCCCTCCCATAGCTGAGGCACAATGCAACCTTCAGTCTTAAAAAAGTTCTTGAAAACATTGAGGGATTAAGTGATTTGTCCAGGATTACCTTAATAGAATGTCAGAGGTGGAAGTTGAACATGGGACTTCTTTGCTTCAAGGTGAACTCCATAGCTAATATACCATGCTTTCCAAAGGATTAAGCCTTGCATCGTAAGGTCTTAGAGTTTCTTTCCATCTACTAAATCTGTTCAGTCATTTTTCAGTCATGTCCAATCCTTTATGACACTTGGGGTTTTCCTGGCAAAGTGACTGGAGTGGCTTGCCATTTCCTTCTCCAGATTTTTTACAAATGAGGAAGCTGAGGCAAACAGGGTTAAGTGACTTGTCCAAGGTCACTCAGCTAATAAGTATCTGAGGCCAGATTTGGATATAGATCTTTCAGGCTTCAGATTGGCACTCAATCCACTGTACCACATTAGTTAGGCATATTAGTTAGGAATTCATATTGGGAGGAAGTAAATTTTAAAATTTGAATTAGATAAAAGACTGTGGGTTCAGAAAGAGGAGGTAACTGGCTTACTCCTTTTGTCATTTCTGATCATAGCTCTCTTTCTCTGATTCCTTTAATTCCTTTGGTAACTTCAACTTTAAAATATATTTTCCTCAGTCATCATTCCCAACTGATCTCAGTAAAATTGATTTCCCCCTCAGTTTCACTTTCCATCCACTGGATGTTGTGCCTCCTAAAAGCTTTTGTTGCTTTTGTTCTTAGATTTACATAAATTGCTATTTATTGCAGATTTTTCTTACCTTCTTTGTTCCTCTTATAATCTGCACACCTATTCCTCCCACTAGAATTTAGTGTCTTCCACTGACAGCTGGGAATCCATATCTATAAATATCATTGCTATTAAAGTAATAATAAGCTATTATTATCAAGAGATAGAATAAATGACACTTGCTAAATAAGATGTCTGAGCTTTCAGTGAGTGCATTCTATATAAAGAATCAGAATATTCTGTATTTCATGTTTTGTTTTGATTTTTAAATTATACTAATAATAGCTAACATTTACATAGCACTTACTATGCACTGGTCACTCTGAAAAATGCTTTGCAATTATTATCTCATTTGATCTTTACAACAAACCTGGCAGGTAGGTGCTCTTATTAACCTTTTACAGATGAGGAAACTGAATGAAGAATAAGTGACTTGGTCAGGATCACACAGCTAATGTCTAATCCTGGATTTGACCCCAGGTCTTCCTGAATCCAGGTATCAACATTATCCACTGCACTACACAGTGGTTTATTTTTATCCCCCTTCACCAATAAAAATAAGGTGACCACCCAGGCCATTCTCAGTTAGGAAGCCCCAATGGCCCTTATAACCTCCAAGCTTAAAAATAAATCCTCTGCTTGGAATTCAAAGATCTTCATGACCTTCTCCTCCACCTTTCCAGTTTTCTTACACCCCCTTGGAATATTGCTTCAGTTCAACTAGTCTCCTTGTTGTTCTTTGCACAAAGCATTTCATCTCTGGACTGCATGCATTTTCCCTGGCCATCTCCCATGCCTGGAATGTCCTCCCTCTGCTTCTCTGCCTTCTGCTTTCCCTGCCTTCCTTCAGTTCCCAGATAAAATGCCACCTTCTCCCTCTTCATTCTAGAGCCCTCCTGGTGTTGACTATTTCCAAGGTCTCTGGATATAGCTGTTACATGCTAGTCAGCTGCTTGCTCTTTCCCCCATTAGAGGCTGAGCGCCTCAAGAACAGGGTCTGTTTTTGCCTTTTCTGTATCCCCAGTGCTTGGTAGATAGCAGATGCTATGAAAATGTTTATTGACTGACTGTTTGCAATAAAGGTATAATTTGGGATACAAAAGATTTATCTTGGAACATAGTTACAGAATTTAATAGTTTTAGAAACAAAATCCTTATTCTAAACCCACATATGGCATAGAATACTTAGAGCTGAGAGAGATCATAGAGGCCAGCTAGTCCAATCCCTTCATTTTCCAAATGAGGAAACTGAGGCCCAGAGAAGTTAAAAGGTTTGCTTTGGGGCAGCCAGGTATCTCAGTGGATTGAAATCCAGGCCTCGATATGGGAGGTCTTAGGTTCACATCTGATTTCAGATAATTCCTGGCTGTGTGACCCTGGGAAAATCATTTAACCCCCATTGCCTAACCCTTATCACTCTTTAGCCTTGGAATCAATATACTGTATTGATTCTAAAATGGAAGGAAAAGATTTAGAGAAAAAAATTGTTTCCCTAATGCCACACAGGTAGTAACAGACAAGATTTAAACCCAGGTCTTCTGGCTTTAAATCGTCAGTTTCATTCACAGTGAAAGTGCCACACTTTTATTCTCAATGGAATTTATATATGTGTATACAAACATTATAGATTTATGTATGTGGTCATGATACCTATATGTTTGTATATTTATGTATGGATGTGGGGAGTATTAAGCATGAGGGTACTAGAAACTGGTGATGAAAGGCATTAAAATGAGAGAGACAGAGAGAGAGAGAGAGGAAAAGATAAAGAAGGAGGGGGAGAGACAGAGGGAGGCAGAGATAAAGACAAACAGAGAGATAGAGACAGAGAGATATAGAGGAAGAGAGACAGAGGGAGGGAAGGAGAGAGAGGGAGGGAGAGACAGAGACAGAGAAAGAGACATAGAGACAGAGGTGGGGAGAGTGATAAATAGAAGGGAATTAATAATAAACTTGACCAATATGGATATTTTATCTAGGGCTTACCATACCAGGAAATGGTCAACTCTTTATTCTCTTCCATTTTGGTATGGTACGATCCTTTGCTTCCAGACATAGGTTATATCACATTCACTTACACAAATTAATAATTTAAAGTAATCCCTGAAAAATTCATATTTCCTCCGATTGATGTTCTAGAGATCATATAATGAATAGAGAGCTACCATTGGGGCAAGCAAGACCTGGGTTCAAGTTTCCACCTTTTACCCATGCTGCTTATATGACCTTGGACAAAGTCACAACACCTCCATGTCCTAGGTAACTCTCTGATACTATAAATTGCAGAGAAGAGGGAGGTTCTTTCTTAAGCCAGGAATTGCCTCAATCAGTAAAATCACAGGTCTAGTCTGATAGTCTTCAAGTGTAAGAGAATAGATGACCTCTTCTTGGGATGGTTGTAAATGGGATTCACACCTTAGGTAAGGATTGGACTAATGACCTCTGATTTCTTTTCTAACTCTAAAGTTCTATGACCATAAATGTGCTATGACTTATCTAGCAGATATTTTTAGAAGGCAATTTCTACCTGGTGATTTTCCTGAATTCTAAATATAGCTGTGAGGTAGGAAGGGATGCTGAAAAAAGCTATCTTTTTTTTTTAATTTGTTTAGGCAAGGAGGCTATGTTATGTGATAAGAAGAGACCTGTACTAAAATTCTGACCTTATTATTCAATATCTCTGTGACTTTGGTCAAATTACTTCCCTTACTAAGCCTCAGTTTCTTTATATATAAAGTGTAGGACTGCCAGTTTCCTCATTGGTGAAAAGAAGGGGTTAAACAAGATGATCTCTAATGTGTCTTTCAGCTCTAAATTCTGTAAAAATTTGTCAGAAGTAACTGCTTTTTAAATGACACAATAGAGTCAAAATTGGCAACTGAGGTTTAGAAGTTAATTTCAAGGGTTTATTACACTACCAGCCTTCACATTTAGCAGCTGTCAATTTGTTACAGACAACTGTAATAAAAATCAGCAAAACCTGAAATCTTCCCCTGCCAAAGAGACAGCTGTTTGTGAGGTGTTTTTCTTCTTTTTTTAAACCAGCCTGTCTTTCATAAAGATTACATTTTTATTTAAGGGGGAAACCACGCATCAGTAAGGAACTCTTTCTGTACTCGGACAAAAGGTGCAAATAAAAAATAGTAGCTTTTTGCTCCTATCTTTGCACTGGTTTGGTAGAGTCAGAATGAAGATGGGTGTATATACACATATATATCTCAATATCACAAAATATATACATGTGTGTGTACATGTGTATGTATGTATGTATATATAAATATATGTGTGTATACATACATGTTCTTCAGACTTCTTTTGCCCACATAATTAAATGTGGGGGTATAAAAAGGGATGGAGCAAAGAGATAGCAAAACTATCTGCTTTCTAACATCAGTACAATTTCATGGACAGAATCAAACTCCAGAGTCCTCAATTACAAATATATTAGTAATTTGGGAATTCAATTTGTGTAGGCATTTCCTACTGAATACTCTTCAATATACAATGAATTATTACTTGCCTATAAAGATGAATTCTCAACAAAATAGACAGGAATCTCCCCCCCCCCCAGTATTGCTAGGTAACTTCCTTAAACACACATGTGTAATGTAATACTGATTCATTTTAATTATCCTATAATTCCTAACTATACGATATATGATTAAGATAGACTTTACACTACAAAGTGAGTTGTCTGCCTTCTTACTACTTACATTAAATCACTCTTTGATTTATATCATGCTCTTAGAGTCTTTATATTATAATATATATATTCTTACCTGAAATTAAAATTTTTATAATAATAATCTAAAAGTAGTGATAAAGGAGCCAACAAAGAAAGTCATCTATGTTGCTAGGTCTTTCAAGGATTTTTGTATGATTTCCATATATGCTTGGGAAATTCTCTGTTGAAGAAACTTTAACATGATGTTTTACTTTACTAAATCAAATTTTCCAAAAATTAAAGTTAAGAGTTACCCAAAGGTAATGGAGAAATATGGTATAGATGTAAGAAGAAGAAAGTGACCAAAGAAAAATTGTACAAGATACTCAGAATAAAGGTTGCCACCATAGAGATGGCTGACTTGAAAAAGTGGACAAGTCATATGGCAAGCAAGTGAGGTAACTAATAGATGACCCACATGCTCTGTTGGCATCCATGCATTTGCAAACTATTCTCAGAAGAGGTTTGTAAGCTTCACCACTGTTTTATTTCCCTTATATAAGACTGGAAAGCCCTATAGGGCATGTGGGTATTCTTACTTCTTTGTCTTTCTCATAATACCAATAAGTCCTTAATAAATATTTGTTGGAAATAAAGGCACCGTTTTCCACATTTAACTTTGCAGAGAACCAAGGTGTAGAGGAAGCTGAGCTAACCAAAGAAAGGATCAATATTCTTCACCCTGACTTCATTCCCCATTACAGGCTGTTTCTGGTGACAACATAGGAGAGGGATAAGGAAGGGAGAGAAGGGCACAACAGTGTTTTTCTACTTCCCTGCCAAACAGCTGGGCTTGAGAATTACTCATTTCTGTGTGGGTTTTGTACATCCCCATTGTATTAAGGCACAGATTCAGTGGCTCTGCTGACTTCAAGCACATTGGAGGCTGCCAGCCAAGGAAATGAAGCATTTAATTTCTTGGCCTTTGTCAATCTTCATGACCAACTTTGTATCGTTGACATAATTTCTCTTATTATAGCCTTCACATTAGAATATTTCAGTAATAGTTCTCACTTCTCTGATTATTTATTCATTGCGGAAAGAGAGACATTTGGCTTCTTCACAAATCCTGTCTTCTGGAGGCTATTTGTCCCATCTGTTTTTTCTTCTTCTGGATAGTATCAGTATCATTACTCTCCTTATTCTTATATCATGTTCAATTTCTCTAATTTCAAGTGCTTTAGTCTAGGAACAGTTAAGAAGACTTAGCTGAAGAGAAGATTTTAATTCTCTTTATTTCTCTATCATGGTCATTCTTTCTGGTTTCAAATACTTGGATCTAGGATGAGTTAAGTGCATTAATCCAGGGAATCCAGGCAATAGCTTTTAATTCTTCTAATGAAGCCATAACCCTACTACTGAAATCTACATTATCATTTCATTTTATGATAGTACTTTAAACAAAACGAACAAAATGGTAACATAAACTTCTTTCAAAAAAGTCAGAAGAGCCATAAGAACTCAAAAGATCACAGTTGTGCTTACAGTTGTTACAATGTTAACTTCTGACAGTTAAGACAGTTCTTTTTAAGAGGAATACCTTCAAGATGAGCTGGTCAGATGTTCATAATTAAGTCAGGTTTTATTTTATTTTGTATAAAAGGTAACAAACAATAGGTAGGAAATTATACTTTCATAATCCACTCGTTCATCCAGCATGCCAAAAAAACATAATTTGGACTTATTTATAAAAAGCTGAAAAAATTTAGATTTATCCTTGTGTTGATTGTTAAGATTGAATAAAGTGATAGAGAATCTGTTAATAAAGCAAAGTAAATTTAAAAGTACATCTTAAGGGTTTATTATCATTATTATTTTTAGAGAGCTAGTTGTTAAACATTTACCATTACACCAATGATTTAATCCAATGCAGAAAAACAATTTGAATATTGTTGGCATTATTCAGCCCTATAAAGTTAAGTACATACCTTAATTCGGTTTTCATCTTCAAAAGCCTCAATTAAAGAACACAATTGAAAAAAACAATCATTTGAGAGTCTTGAAAAAAGATAACTCATAGAAATTATCATATACATTGCCATTGTTAGTCATGTCCAACTCTTTGTCCAACCCCCATTTTGAGGTGTTCTGGGCAAAGATGCTCGGATGTTTTGCCATTTTCTTTTCTAGCTCACTTTACAGATGAGGAGTCTGAGGCCTGATTTGAACTCATGGAGATGAGTCTTGATTCCAGGCTCAGTGCTCTCTATCCCCTGCACAACCGAGCTGCCTCACTTGTAAAGCAATAGTCAGTGGTAGAGAGTGAGGAAGGGACAGGAACAATGCTTTCTTACTCCCTCACTACACTATACTAAAATAATATAAAATATTCAATTTTTTCAATAAATAAAATGCACAGAGTTCTCAAATTCAGTACTTTATACTCTAATCCCTCTTCCTAGAAAATTGCAAGTTAGTTCTTCTATGAAAATTGGTTAAAAAATGAGATGCTATGCTTTTACTAATCTCACAAGTTCCTGGAGGAAAATGATTATGTGAAAAATATGCATTTTAAATATTTCTTAGAATAAGATGTTGGAAAGCCACAGGTAACCTTGATTGATAGTTGTTTAGAAGCTATTTCAAATGGAATATCTAAAGTAAAAAAAAATATTATAGCAACCAAGAATAATGTCTATTCTAAAACAGAAGGTATCAGCAATTAAAAGCCCATCTGACTATTCGATTATCATGACCCACTTATGATTCCCAGAGTGACAGTTACAATGGCTTTTCTTGAGGAAGTTGTCCAATCAGAAATTCTTTGCTCCCCACCAAAAGTGAAGAAAAAAGGGGGGCAGCTAGTTGATGAAATGAAAGCCAGGCTTAGACACAGGTGGTCCTGGGTAGAAATCTGGCCTCAGATACTTTCTAGCTGAGTGATGTGGTCAAGTCACTTAGCCCCCATTGTCTAGCCTTTAACACTCTTCTGCCTTGGAACCAATATATAGTATTGATGCTAAGATGGAAGGTAAGGATTTAAAAATTTAAATAACATATAAGAGGGCAGCTAAGTGGCACAGTGAATAGAGTAACAGACTTTGAGTGGGGAAGAACTAGGTTCGAATCTGACCTAAGATACTTCTTAGCTGTATGACCCGCGGCGTTTGCCAAAAAAAAAAAGAAGGAAGGAAGAAAGGAAGGAAAGAAGAAAGGAAGGAAGGAAGGAAGGAAGGAAGGAAGGAAGAAAGGAAGGAAGGAAGGAAGGAAGGAAAGACATACAAACTCAGACTACTCTACTCAAAAACAGAAGGGAAAGTGTCTTAGGCGTAGGAGCTTTGAAAGGCTACTCACCCTGAAAGTCTACACTTAACATTGCCAAGTTTCAATCATCATTACAAATATGATTACACATGTAGGGAAAAAGAGGAGGAATTTTCAGAGCCAACTGCAAAATCATTAATACTACTTATTTTGAAATGCACATTGAAAATGAAAGCAGAATTTAAGAAATCATGGGTCTAGGTGAAACCTAGACAAAAATTTTTGTCTGATCTGCATATTTGTGTTGAATACCTTATAGAAATAATTATAAAACCCTTCAGAGTCAATAGAAATCCTCAGATGGAAAGGCTTTTAAGGTTACACTGTTACAACCTCTTAATTACATTCAATTTTTAATTAGCATTTTTAAATGCCTACTATGTGCCAGTCATTGTTCAGTATCCAGATACTGAATTTAATCTTACCATAGTCAACTCCAGAAACATAAGATTATTTAATTTTGAAACTACAACAGAACTTAAAAGTCATCTAGTTCTCAACATTTTTGAGTATAAAGGCCCTCTTCTTTTAATCTCAAAATATTTCATAGACCCCCTTAGGTACTCCTCACCAAGAGTACTAAAGTTAGAACATCTAGGCATTTAATAAGGATATCAAGGGTATGGCAATAGGACATCAAGGTAGAGCACTGGATAGAGTACTAAATCCATGGAATCTGGAATCTTCATCTTGAGTTTAAATTTCGTATCAGAGATTAACTAGCTATATAATCTCAGGCAAGTCACTTTAAACCTGTTTGCCTCAGTTTCCTCCTCTATAATATGAGCTAGAATAGGAAATAGCAATATTGCAATATCTTTGCCAGGAAAACCATCCAAAATGGGTCAGAAGTGTCAGAAGTAACTGAAATAGCTAAACAACAATAGGTGTGACAAGAGACAAATGATAACTTCCATTTACTTTATCTTTCTACTTTCTCTCCATTTACCTTCAAAAATCCAGGATAACCTAAGTGCTTACTCTTAGTTGCCTAATACCCCGGGAAATTAGGTGACAGTTATTACTGATAATTATAGGGATAATGATCAGGACTGAGCCTATGATTTCAGTTAGTCAGTTTGTCAACAAGTCCTTTATGCCCCTGGCACGATGCTAAATGTTGGGATTATGGAGAAATGCAAAAATAGCCCCTGTCCTTGAGGAAGTTACATTCTAGAGGAGGAGACCACATAGAAATAAATAGATACAGCTAAAATAAATAAAAAGCTGATGTAAAGCAAGCATTAAGAGCCAAACTCTAGCATCTGAAGGTAACGGGAAAGGCTCCCTATTGAAGATGGTACTTGTAGTAAAATGTGAAGGAAGGAAGAGATTCCTATGGAGAAAGATCATATTTCATAGGTATAGGAAACTCTTGGAAGACAAAAATCTCTCCAACAATGCATTTTGACACCTTTTCAGCAACTTGAAATCTTAGAAAGCTATGTAGAGAATTGAGAAGTAGAGTGATTTGTCCCATATGTGTCAAAGGCAGGACTTAACTGTTCTTCCTGGATGTAAGGGCATCTCCCTATTCACTTTGTCATGCCACCCACCACCCTTAGTATTACAGCTAGGGTCAAAGGTGGGATTTAAACACAGGTCACCCTGACTCCACATTCAATATTCTATTAATTAGTATATTCTGCCTTTTTCCTGGCAATCAACTATTTTTATTAACTAAATTTACTTTTCAAAACAGTATAGTTACACACACCAGAGTAATATCAGAATGCCTGCATTACGTAAATAAAGATAATTACAAAGTATCCACAATTATTTCTTCACATCTTCCATAAAGAAAGAATTTTAGGAGAAAGAATGCTTACAAAATGTTACAAAAACAGACTTTTGATAAAAATTTGATTCCTAAGTTTTAGGAAAGGACTTATATCGCCCTTTGAGGGCTCCAACTATATCAGAAAAGTGGTTTTTAACCTTGAAAGAACATATCAATATTTGGTTGTACTTTATTTTCATTCATTCATGAACCAGATGAAAGGAGAAATATTCCACCTAACACTTGTTAGGTGAAAGAAAAAGAATTCTAGCATGAAAAATATGGAGGTACTCCATAGTTAATGATTATATTAACAAAGCTTTTGAAGCATGAAACATATTATTGAAGAGACTGATTACAGAATGTGCTGTACTATATTTACAACATTTAAATTTCCTTTAAAATTGCCTTTAAGTTTCATGCAATTCATGCAATGTTACCCTCTGCAATAGCAATTCCTTCATAATTTACCTAAAATTCTGTTTAGGCTGAATTTCCCTTTCATCAAGCAACAGAGGCTTAAAAATTAATTTTATAACAGGATAGTCACATAAAGTAGCAATTTTAAAAAGGAGCATAGGCTACTTAACTAAGATCAGGATTCCTATTCTCTGTATTTAGGACTTTATGACTCAGTTCTGTTTTTTGTTTGTTTGTTTGTTTGTTTTTTTGCCATGATACCCAACACTGAAGCAGACATTTAAAAGTCTTGCCTATATTTTCAAAAAAGTCATGATTTATTACCTAACTAATAAGAGCCTGAAGCAGTATTTGAACCTGTCTTCCTGACTCCAACCCCAACTCTCTATGAATTGTGTAATGCTCCTTTTATTCCAAAGATGAAACTAATTGAAAAATATTCATTCCTCCAGAATACATGCTTATTCTTCCCTAGGTTAGTAGCAAAGAGCCAAATTTTTGGAGAGAATGCTGGGGAACGTTTAGTCCAATCATCCAGGCCCTAGAGCCACCTTCTCCAAAACATCTTTTATTTTCTAACATATCATTTCTTTCTTTCAATTGTTTATCTTCTACACCTTCCTAAAGGTCAATTTTTTTTTTGTCAATCACTTAACCACACAGCTTGGTGGCATAGTGGATAAAATGCTGGCCCTAGAGTTAGAAAGGCATGAGCTCAAATCCACCCTCAGACATTTACTAGCTGTGTGACTCTAGGCAAATCACAACCTCTGCCTCAGTTTTCTCATCTGTAAAATGAGATGGAGAAGGAAATGATGGCAAACCACTCCAGTATCTTAGCCACAAAAAACTCAAATGGGGTAACAAAGAATGGCCTAACTGATTGACTGAATATCAACAAATCACTAAATTCTATTTTGAAGAAAAGGATGAGAATCAAGACTAAAGACAGAAGTTAAGTATTGGACCTGTGATTTCACTGGTATTGGAACTCCTGAACAAGGAAAGTCTCTTTATTAATGTAGGTTGGCTCCTTCTTTGGAGCGTATAGAATTTCCTAGAAGTTAATGACATTCCAAAGGTCACATACAAAACTTGAAATCAGACCTTCCTGGTTCTGAGGCCAGTTCTCTATTCATTGCACCATTCTGACTTTCAAAAATGTTTCAAGAATATAAGGAGAAATTTTAATTTTAGAAAATAATATTCAATTATATTGAAAAGGGCAAGAATACTTCCTTCTCAAGACTGGACTTTTTTTTTTTTGTAGAAAGAAAGACAGGCTGGAAATCTTTGTATTACACATTGACTTCAGAAGCATTTATACTTAAAGAGTAAAAATTTTTTGCATTCATTCATTCCATGCCAAATGCAAGATTCTTCCCACAATTACAGACCTTCTTCATTCTCACACCACTGTTCCCTTTGTTAACAAGCATCCCCACTACTCATGTACTATTCAGCTTCAAAAAAGAACATTTGACTAATTTTCTGCTAATTTTATAAAGTTAGCTCATGTTCTCTGTTAGAGACTATCACCTGGGACTTTTAGCCTTACTTCTCTGTCCCTTAGGCTCATCCTGAGGTCTGTAGCTAATGTACATGTGAACTTAAGGTTTCCTTTTATCCTTTATGTCAAGGAATCTGCCTTAATTCTTACAAATTAACTCAAATAATATTAAAAGATCAAGAACTCAGTTCAGTAGGAGAGATGAATGGCCACTCTCATCTTGCACATCCAATCATCTTGATTTTTTGCACAATATGCAGGTTCTCTTGCAAGCTGGAATGGCAGCGATCATGGAATGGCAAAGAAAAAAGTATGAGGCAAATAGCACTTGGATAGGGATCTATTCAATCTTTTAGATTTAAGAGAATTTGGAGTTGGAAAAGGTTTACAATATTTGCTCAACTAATGCACTCTCCAGTGGACTTAAGAGCATGTTTAGGAATTCTATAAAAGAAGCTGGTCTTCTCACTAATAAATAAATGGCAATGGCAATAAATGTCCCTGATCAACTATTTTTAGAAAGAAGAAATACAATGTAGATGTGTGATTGCACAATGGACTGACTAGTTTTTTTTCTATTTAGGACAACTAATCATCACAATTAAAATAATAGTATACATTTTAGACATATCATATTCTTATTCTACTGTGTGAAAGACAGATTGGATCAACATTAATCAATGCACAGGGACTTATTAATCACTTATTATCCATCAGGCACAATGCAAAATACAAGGAACACAAAGGGAAAGCATAAATTCTTCAGTGGGTTCCTAGAGTTGATATCTTAGGACAAAGAGTGCTGAACTTCGAGTCAGGAATCTTACTTCAGACGCTTAATAGCTTTGTGATTCTAGGTAGGTCATTTACCCTCTATAAAAATATAAGCTCATGAACAGAAATATTTTTTTTTATTGCCATGGAACCAAAACTGGGTTGATTCAAAAGGATCTAGCTAGACAGGTCAGAAAAGGGCAGTAGTATCTTTCAAATACCCTACACCTTCCAGCTACAAAGCCAATCCAAAAGGATCTTCTTTGCCATCTTGTCAGGAGACCAGCCTCCATTTCCAGAATGTTTATAGGTAGTCCAAAGTCCATATGGGAATTATGTGAGGCCCTATACTGTACATGTCCACCAGCCCCATTACACAAAAATCTTTTTTCTTCTTTTTTAATTTTCTTTTGAAATTTATTTATTTGTTCTTTTTTGTTGTACCGAGTATAGCTGCTACCTCTGAAATGTCTTCCTGGGATCTCAGGAGCTAGAGTTGTTAGAAGGAAAGAGAACTCTTGGAGTGATTTAGGGAACGTGTCTTCAAATCAGGAAAATGTTATAGATTGAGTAGGTTGTATAATAAGGCTTCTCCATGTACATGTTGGAAGGGAAATTATATGCCTTCTGTGACAGTTACAATCCTGGGCAGACTTTGGACTGCAGTTTCACAGTTTAGCTTGTTAGCCATTCCTCCGGTGCCTATATATAATTAAAACATTTTCTCTTCTGCAACTATACATATGCAATGGATGCAAGTTGAACACCAAACATATTTCTCTGAAGAAGCTGCCAGGGCCAAGCAGAGCCTCATCAGGGATCGCTTCAAAGATCAATTCTTCATGTCCATAGAAACCAGCTTAAATGATTGTGTGTGTTAGCCCGATGTTAGCAGTTTCTCTGCTGCATTATTCATGATCTGACTGTTCATAATGTGAACAAACTGCAGTGTTTCATTAGTGATTTTAGATTTTGTGCTAAATTTTGCCATCTATTGCTATTTTATAGGCTAATGTCCTATTATTCTGCATATTCGTAATATCACTTTCCCCCCATTTCTTATCAACAACAGTATACTGTTTAGATAGTGAGGACCAATGAGACCTTTAAATATTTACAAGTCTATATATCCTGGAAAAAGTAATCTTACAAAGATATCCCACTCAAATGGCATTACTTTATAGATTTTTTTTTATCCTAGGCATTTCTGTAATTGCTTCCTATCTTATATATAAAGAACAAATAGCAATAAATGTCCCTGACTGACTATTTTTATAAAGAAAGAAGAAATACAGTCTAGTTATGGGATTGCACAGTGGACTGACTTGTTTTTATATTTAGAACAACTAACCATCATAATTATAATAACAGTATACATTTTAAATATTTCCTGTTCTTATTCTATGGTGTGAAAGACAGAATGGGTCAATGAATCCGTCAATCTGCAGGAATTTATTAGGCACTTATTATCTATCAGGAACAATGCCAAGTACTGGAAATACAAAGGGAAAGCAAAGACTCTTCAGTGCATTTTCTGTAGTTTATATCACAGGATAAAGAATGCTGAACTTGGAATCATGAAGCCCCAAGTTTGAGTCTTACCTCAGGCACTTAATTTTTTGTGACTAGGTAAATTGTATAAATGTAAGCTCATAAGCTACAGGATATATAATATTGTGCAAAGAAACACAGAAACTTTGATGGGATGGTCTATCTACTCATCATTGTTTGTCTTTTTTTGAAACTGAGATTTGGCAACAGATAAAAATACCTTTTGTCAGGGAATGTGTCCCAACTTTTCAATTCTAAAAACCATACTTAGGATAAACTTTAGAGCCACTGCTCATTGCCTCAGTTTATTAATCTGTAAAATGAAGACAGTACCTACTTGCCAGGGTTGTTATAAGGATCAAGTGAAATGACAAGCAAAATTTTGTAAACCTAAATTGCTATATAAATACCACAGTTATTATTGTTATTATTGACAAGAAGCAGCATGGATTAGAGGATGCTGAACTTGAGGTTAAGAAGTTCTGAGTTAAAATCTCATCTTTGACAATAACTAGCTGTGTGACCATAGGCTGTTCACAAACTCTTTAGCCTCAGTTCTCTTATCTATCAGATGGGAAGAATAATACCTGAAGTACTTACCTTTCACAGTTGCAGTGAAGCTCAAATAAGATAATTTGCCTAAAACATGTTGTGACTCTTTAAAGTGTTATGTGAAGGCCAGTTAAGATTAGATATTATAAGCTCTTACGATTTAAAGCTGGAAGGAACATGAGCAATCGATTGTTCCAACCCAACATTTTTAAGTTAAGGAAAAAGAAACCCAGAGAGGTGAAATAATTTATTCAAGGTAACACAAAGTAGTAGTAAATGGTTAAACTGAAATTCAAATCTGCCCTTCTGATTTCTAATCTAACCCCTTCCCTATATTCCCAGGCTTCATGGGAATATCCCAAATTTCCTTTCAATGTTAAAAATTTTAAATCCAGTATCTATTATCAATAGACCAATACATCCTAGAGAGTCATCTGCTTGGCTAAAATTCTTTGGGAAATTATTTGTAAGTCTGAGAATTCCTGAAGACCCTATTGGTTTATAATAAAGCAAATGTTCATTAGCATTCCAGAGATGTGTTTTAACACAATTAAAGTATGCTAAACAAATCTGGAATAAGGATGGATGCCAGTATAAGAATGTATTGTCAAACTACAGTCAACTCTTGATTATGTACTGATACGCTAGCTACATTGTTCACTTTCTATGGAAAATGTTGCTATCTGATTTAAATTTATGAATAAGAAGGAGTTGGAGATGTCTTCCCATATTAGTTAATATGTTGTCAGGTAATGCAAATGCATTTTAATATCAATGTGTACAAAATAAAATTAGGAATAGTACTTATATTTTATTATATGAAACATCTGTGCACACAAAGTGCCTCATTTCCACTAGCTACATATCAATGTGGATTTTGTATACACATACTCCTTTGTATATATCTGCCTACTTATCAATCCATCAGTGGCAAGTATTTTAAAAATCCTTTGTTTTGTAATTTTTCCATATATTAGCATGTCTAATGAAAAAATCATACCACTTTGGAAAAGCAGAGTGAGTATTTTCCTAGTACTACAATGATCACCTACTCTAATCTGGGAAAATATTGATTTTAAGAATTTCCAAAAGTCAACTCAACAAATATTTATTAATCAGTGAGGTGCTACAGAAAGGCCAGTGAACTCACTATTTTTAGACTTTGGTTCAAATTTAAGCTCTAGCATTTATTAACCATGTGATTTTGGAAAAGTTATTTCACCTCTCAAAGAGCAAATCTTGTCTACAATTGGGAAACCTTCACACTACTTACCTCTCAGTGATATTGTATGTGTCAAATGATGGAAAGCATGTAAGTTTAAAAGTCTTAAAGTGCTATCGAAATATAAGTTCAGGAGCTACAGGGTATGTAGGTATGCTACTAGGAGGATAGAAACTGATGGAAGGATGTATCTCCTCATCATGGTTTTTGTAAACTGAGATTTTACAAAAGGCAAAATATCTTTTATCAGGGGATATGTCCCAGCTTTCAATTCTGAAAAATCAGGGAATGAAATCATCGTGCTTAATGAATACGTTCTAACAGTGAAGAAATACTGAAAAGTCAAGAAATACTCTGTTGGAAGAATTCCTACTTTATGTGACCACATGACATTCCCCACATAGTCCAAGCCTGCCTTTTTTGAGTGTTCACAAACACTCAGTCCTTGGAGAAAGGATAAGTGAGGAATGAGTTATCTTTTTTAATCTTACAAATATATTTGAGTTCTATATTTCAGATATTTGAATCCTGTAACACTGGCCGCTTCACTTACAAACTTTCTTGTTCTGTTTAAGGAAAACTTTGCTTTTTTCATTAAAACTCAGATAACCTCCTTTTTCATCCTGGAAGACTTCCTTCTAAAGGGAATGACAGTAATAAGCAGTATCCTAATTCGCCTCAATCTTTTCCCTCTCATACACCACAAATAACTTCATTTTCTATCATCCAGTGCAGACGCCAATTGGGCTATTTCTCTATTCCAGACACAATTCCCTCCTGAGATTTTCATCAATAAATAAAGAGACATGCTGCTACCACAGCTGCTCGACACCTACCAAACCCCTCATTAACTTGTGGGCTAAAAAATGAGAAAATAAAGATATTTTAGCTATCTTATTGAAAATCTGTTCACAGAACTATTCTTTGCAGCTTAGTTTTCTATGTTAAAAAAACACTTAAATAACAAGAGAAGGGTCTTTCTTTACTAAGCTTCATTTAATTTTTTTAAACATAAATACCAGATGATCTCAAGGAAGTTCTTTTAATAACTTTAAAATGTCCTTCATACTTTTGTATTTCATATTTTGGAAAAACAATTCACAAGATAATGCCTTTACACCTTCTGTAGAGCTTTTATTCTGAAGACTACTTTTGAAACTAAATGCAAGGGATGACTGGTTCAGGCCATTTATCTTCCTAAATTTTTGTGACATTATTTCTGAAGTATCTAAGACCTTTACTTGCTTCCCCTAATAAAACTACAGCTGCTCTTCCCACCATCCTTAAAATCTTTCCATACTTTTCAACCACCCAATGGCTATCTGAAAACTTACCAAATAGCATCATGGCTCTTTTTAATTTTATTCATATCAAAGAACATTCATGAAGTGTTGTTAGAGACCCCTTAGTCTAATTCCCTTATTTTTGAGATGAGGAAATTTTACTCTACAGAAAGTACTTATCTATACTCACAGAGAAAGTGGTAATACCAGGACTAAAATATAAGCAGGTAGGTGTCCCAATGCATAGAGTGGTAGACTTGTAGTCAAGAATACTTGAGTCCAGCTCTGCCTCAAATGCTTATTAGCTAAGTGACCCTGAGAAAGTCATTTTAACCTTTCTAGTCTCTGTTCCTCCTATGTAAGGTAGAGATGATAGCAAAAACCACCCAGGTTTTTGTGAGAATAAAATGAGTTAATGTGTGTAAAGTGCTTTGCAACCTTCAAGTGCTATATGCTAGCTATGATGGTGGTGGTGATGATGATGATGATGATGATATCTCCAGACTCCTTCGTCCAATGCACTTTATATAACCTCTATATGCTTCTTCTTTTACCACCAAGTGTGAAGTAATTTTGAAATCCTGTTGTAATCATTTGATAATGCTCTACAGAACTTATGTACATATATACATATTTTATATGTAAAACTCCACTAGGAAATAGGTTAAATAAACATGCTTATACATAATATACAAATACACACACACACACTCACACACATATACATATATGATACTATAGCTTTAAAAGAGGTTTTTAGGAATATGGAAATGTTCCAAGTTATTTTTGATTAACAGAACTATTTTTAATCTGTTTATTTCAGATTCACTTTCCAGCAGGACTATCATTGACAGCTCCAAATATACAAGATGCACCTGTGCCCCAAGTCCTTGATTATTTAGACAGCTATTACAGTGTGACTGATCAATGATTCCCTCTCTGGTAAGTCTTTTAATGTGACTCAAGTTACAATATGTGCTTTACAACCAGTTCCAAAATATGCATTTTTTACAATGGTAGTAAGTGCTGCAACAACTCTACCAATCCTATAGCACACCAAAGGAACATCTAGAGTCAATGACTCATCATATTATATATTAGGGGCATTTATACCTGACAAGTGGCCCCAATTTGATATCTCCAGAAACAGAAAGCCTTTATTTAGCAAAAGAGGTTCCTATGTAGTATAACAGTATGGACTCCTTAATGGCCTCATGTTTTCATTTTTTTTGGCCATATTTAGGATACTGTCTAAGAGTTCAAGGTTTGGTATGTTGGAATATTTCTGTTCTTAACTTATAAATGGTCAGTCAAGTGGCCAACAGCATCCTTTGTCAAGATGGTTTGGGAAGAGGGTCTCCATCAGTAATGCTGTATGGATATGACAAATGCATCACCACCAGTCAAATGGGTGGAATCCAAATCACTTCTGGTAAAGGAAATATTTGGGTGGCTTTCATCCAATGATTTGCTGCTGGCCAAAAGCTCTTTCTCTTATTTTAGGGATGAAACATATAATTCCTCCAGGTACATATTTTGAAAGGAATGTTAACTCCTTTTATTCATGCATAGATATATAATATTATTTTTATAAAGCAAGAAAATCTAGGCACGACTTAGGTCATTCAAGTATTTGAGGCTGAGATAAGAAATAAGGCACATTCCTAACTCAGCTTGGAGGCATGGAAAGAAAGCATAGGAACACTGAGTGCCTTTGTAGACACTATTGCTAACGTACGACAAATGAAAGATGAGTGACTTTGTGTCTTAATTTTGAATTTCTTGGTGCAAGCCAAACCCTTAATGTTATTTTAATGGAAGTTTTGTCCGTGAGATGTTTCCTAAAGTGGAAGCTGTTACAGTGGTGGGACAGCATGCCATCACATTTTTATAATTTATATCACTTAGAAGTTTAAGAACAAACACATTAACCATCTGACTACTACAAGATGGTCAGTGTTTCCCTTTGTCTACATGGGGGATACATTTCTCCTTAAGAAATAAAACTAAATTGTAGTGTTATAAGAAAATTCCTCTTTTTGGAAAATAACATAACAGAAGGAAAAAAAAACTGCCCAGAAAAATTATTGTGATATTTTCATTTTATTATTGTATAAGTATTTTTTTATCATTCTTGCAGTCTACTCATATGATTCACAATGTCTCCAATGAAAAGTAGAAGGATGAACCCATTAAGAAGCAGTTACTATACTGCTGGACTCAGCTAATAATACTCTTATTTTTCATTTTTATGATCTTATGGTTTATGAATGACAATCTACTCATTACCTATCACTATAAATATTTTGATTTAGACATGAAAATATGCATCAATAAACAAAACATGCTGAAAGTTTGGATAATATTTACAGTCTATGAAAGTATATAATAGCCTTTTTGTTCCCGTCATCAGGCCTATATATTGAGACTTGGTGGACCATTATTTTGAGCTACAAAGGATGCCTATATGTCTCCCATTCTTTCTGCTGCTTTGTCTGTTGTCTAGAATCATAATGAACCTGCCTCAATAATTTTTCCCCTGAAAAGTCTTCCAATCTATTAATATTCTTTCAAAAATATTATCCTTGACCCAAGACATGTATGAGACTGATATATATGTTTCAGAATTTTTCCTATAGTAGAATCACCAATATTTTTTTCATGAATTATCACCATCTTAGAATTAGCTAAATATAATTAATTGAATATTGATTTTCAAGGGTATTTTGAATTATTTCTTCAAACTTACTTTTCTCCTACATGAAGAACCCAATAAGAAAAGCATAAGTGTCTAATATAACATAGATTTGGCTATCTTGGTACAGTAATTCTAATTTGTCTGTATTTAGAGATGACCTGCACAAGAGAAACAAAGCCAAGAGGACTTTATTGAAAGGGCAAATCCTATTCGCATGGCTGCACTTGTTTTATTGCTCTGGGCTAATGCCTTTATAAACAGCAACAACAACCACTTTTAAGTCACTGGCTTTAAAATAATTCATAAGGACTTCTAAAGCAAGAAGAGGAAGATGAAGGCAGATATACAAACAAGAGGACACATTCACAGAGAAATTAGATCTGCAAACATCCAGGGGACCAAAGCAAGTGTGACTTTCCTACTTCACTCATCCACCCACATATCCATTCATTCATTCATTTAGCAAACATTTATTGAGTGCATGTTTTGTGCAATTCACTATGCTTGATACTTTATGATATTCAAAGTAAAATAAAGCAGAATCCCATCTCTCAAGATTATAATCCTTACTCTCACATTGGCTCTACTTTTCATCAGATTTTTTTCTTTCTTATCGAATCACTGTGGCCCTTGGTGAATAGAACCTGTTCAGATTTTGCTTGTGACACTTACTGTGTGACCATGAATAACTCTCTTAACTTCTCTGAAGTGAGGTTCAGGCAATTTTTGAGGATTATAAATTATGGATGAATTTTGATGTGTTGTGTGGGAGGAAGTTCCTGTGCTGCAAAGAAAAAAAGTCACAATTTCTTGATGAATTGATACAACATACCAACTCTTCAAATTGTTTATACCAGATTGTCTTGGCTTATAAAGCAGTAAATCTCAATTTTGGTTTTGGAAGATTCTAAGTATCTCTCAGGAAACTTGTCATTAATTTGTCCAAAAATAACTCAAATGTTTAATTCATTTTAAATTTCAAAATATAAATATACTTTATAACACTTTTTTAAAGATGAAGAAGCATGTAAAAATTACAAAGAATGTTACTACATCCAAGCTTCAAAATTAGTAGGAATTATTGCCTTAAAAATGAAGATATTTGGGGATCATATCTGACCATTTTGAAAAGTGATAGGTTTGATTACCCAGGAAGACACAAGAAATGACTATTGACAAACATACTACCCTCGCCCCTATTTTATTGTCTGTATCAGTGTTTCTCAGCCAGAAATCTGAATGTACTTATTACTAAAAAAGTCTTTAGTGAATTTGAGAATCCATGACTTAAAAACAGCAGATAATTTTTTGGTAACAGTGACAAACCAACGTCTGTTAAGAGATTGAGGTCCATCCAAATTCTTCTCTTTGCATTTCTTTCAGGTTCTGAAACCAATTGAAATGCCTAGAAGTAGACTGAAGCCAAAGATTTAGAAATAATTGTGTGTGTGTGTGTGTGTGTGTGTGTGTGTATGTGTGTGTGTGTGTGTGTGTGCATACATATAAAGGGGAGATGTATGGAGACATATCAGAGACATTTCCATCATTTTACTACTAAAGACTGGGTGGGTGGTCGCGGAATAAGTGAAGCAGTTATAATGTGACTTCTGGCTTCTCATCCAAACAAAATTACTAATGACTGACAATAGAGAAATGCCACTAAACTCTGAAATGCAGGAACTGAGAAGGAAGTAAAGAAATCCATATATCTGATGAAAGTCATGACCATTATACAACCACAGCCAATGGAGCCATAAGTCTACACATTCAGGCTAAACAAGGAATGCAGGATACTCAGCTTGTGCTCTGTTATTATTAGCTGCCATCACTAATGCAAGCAGTTAGCTTGGACCCACAAGTACCGGTATCATGGATTCTTCAAATGCCCATGATCTGGATGTCTGCCTTTCTCAACGTGCTGAGAAAAGTTATTGCTGATATTTGACTTGAATCATTTCATGTCCAGGATGCTCATATTAAACTATGTACATTCAGTAGTCAGGATTCCTACAGCTTGTCAATCCCTTCATTATTTTGCCTTTTTGAGGAATTTGTTAAAGATCAAAAAACAAAAGGAATTCCAAGTAGCATGGGACTTTTGAGGCCATGTAGTTTAAACATTCCAATCTATTCCTTGTTTATTAATCCATTAGCCCCTTTGGAAGTTATCCCTTTTCTAGCACATTGCAATTCTTTACATTCTAGATATCAATCACTCCATGCCCACCCCCAAATTTCAATTGACCAGTTGTTTACTTTCTCTACTCCTATCACCAGACTGCTAAGCATTTCTAGAAAAATCTTCCCAAACATGGTGAATAGGTCCACTTAAGATTTTACTATTCAATGTTTACTGGACCCTTATTTCTGGCTAGAAATAGAACTCCATGTAATAATTTTCACAGCTGTTCAAAAATGTTTGATCCTCTTCACATTTCCAATCCCATTCTTTCCACCCTCTTAGTTTTGGCATATATCTTCTCTCTAATTCTACTAAGATCAAGACCATGTGGTAAGACTTCTCGACTTTCTCCTCTTCACCTAAAGTTTTTTTTCTATTTTTACCAAACTTGTTTTGTCTCCTCACTCAGTAGAAGGAGGTCATGTTATCTTCAGATAAATTGGGGGAGAGGGGAGAGTGAATGGAGTTTAATGTTGGCTTTTCAACCTTGGGAAATATGGAAGAGGTCTGAAACAATAGTTGTCAGAAATATGATAGGATGCCAGCAAAAGATGAATGAAAAGATTGCTGAGTATGAGTAATCACTTAGTTGAGTTTAGATGGCATGACTGAGCAGTGGATCTAGTCAAAATGATTATGTTATTCTAACAATTGTCAGTGGCCACTGAGTGGAAATGGATAAAGCAGACAATAGGGGTGATATGGGGACAGATTTTGTCCTGAATGATAAGAGTATTAGAGAGGAAAGCACCACAGTAACTATTCATAAGATCTAGATTAGGTTGGGAAGCTAGAGTAGGCAGAAGATGCTTGATAGGTTAAAGAATATGAAGAAAGGTAAGAGATCCAAGATTGGAAGATGTATTTGAGTTTCTTTGCCTGAAAAGTAAAAATTCAGAGTAAAGAAGAGGTATAGTTATATTCTTAAAGCTTAGTCAGTTTTATACCCAATAATATTAGGGCTAAATTGTCCTGGCTCTTTTGGGAAACAAAACCATAGAATTTGACAAGTATCAAAACTTTTAAAATGAGTTTTATTTTGAGATTTTAGCACTAGAGTTTCTGGGTTTTTTAAGAGCAGAGTGGATAGTAGCTTAAACCCATATACTTTGCCTCTTGTTCAGAAAAGTATTGAATCTCTGTTTTTCATTTACCTTATCTACAAAGATTTTTTAGGAATAAAAGAATAGTAGGTTCATTCTCATTATACTTATTTAATGTAGAGTCTTGGTACAAATGACTGAACTGGTATAGAATTACATCTTAGTCTTAATGATTCCTCTTTTGTTTTAGTATATGTACTTGTCAAAATGAGATGAAGTAATTACAAAAAATCTGGAAAGACTTATATGAAGTGATGAAAAATGAAGAGAGCAGAACCAGGAAAGCACCTTACAATTGTAACAATAATGTATGATGATCAACTACAAATGACAACAAAAAATTATCAACAAGGCAAGGATCCAATACAACCTCACAAGAGATTCATGATGATAAAGGATATTCTCCACCACAGAACATATTGAGAAATTAAGGTGATATGAAATCAAAAGATACCAATAAATACTTTGCAATGACATTTCAATGCTAACTTTCCCCCTTGCAATGGAATTCCTTTATACTGTCTCATTACTTATGAATTTTTACTTTCTTGGTATTATCATAAGTATTTTGGTTACTTTGCTTCTCTTAGGATCTTGGGAAGGGCCTCTAATATCCAAGTAAAGATGCAATAGCTGGGGTGGTATACAGAGAAAATGAAAAATAAACAGATTAACCTAATTTTTAAAAAATCATCCTTTGTTGAACAAAAAGGTACCAAGAGGCAAATATCACCAGAGGCTTAGTAAAATGTCTGAAAACAATAAACAATGTGAACAAAGGTGATAAAAAGAAAAGAAAGAAGAAACAATTATTAGTAATACTTTAAAAAGTAGGTAGCTGGCATAATGGATAGTGTTGGATTTGGAGTCAGAAAAATGTGCTTCAAATCCCACCTTTGTTGCTTATAAATTATGGGCAGGTCCCTTCATTTCTTTCAGACTCTTTTCCCTCACCTTTAAAATGGGAATAATGGGAATATTAACACCTACCTCTTAGGGTTATTAGGAAAAATCAAGGAGATAGTATGTGTAAAAGGCTTTGAAAATCTTAAGGCACTGTGTAAATAAAATAATCATTTTTCTGCCCAATATATTTGATACGATACATTTTTCACTTTTAAAGGATGGCTAATTTTTAAAATGAATATATGAAATACTTAAAATTATATTTGACAATTATATTTGACAAACAAATTTAAGAATTTCTCCTCTAACAACTGGTCTCATCAAGGCTTTGAAAGATATTTTACACTCCAAGACATTTACAGTTTAATAAGGGATTTCTGAGAACAAGATCAAGGAGCATGAATGACTGGCTTCTAAGTAAAGGGCTGACATTAACTCTGCCAGTCCCATGAACTTTTTGAACTCAGTACTTCCATATGCATAGGGGAGTAGGAACACTTACTCATGATTCTCCCCAGGATACTACAGAACATTAACATTTTTAAAATGTTCTAAAAGATAAAATGTGTTGCATGAATTGATATTTCAGATATAAGTGAAATACTCATATATACATGTCTTTATGAGTATGGCTTGGCATTCAGTTGTGTGTTTATCTTTGACCATCCAGTGTGTGTGTGTGTGTGTGTGTGTGTGTGTGTGTGTGTGTGTCTAGTTATGGGACAATGTCCATAAATGTGACATTTTGTTTGACTTTTTTTTTTATATGTGTGTGAATTCATATGTCCATGTCCCAAATAACCATCTCTCAAGACATGATCATTAAATTTTCCCCCTCTTTCAAAAGCAAACTAAAAATATAATTGACTTACATTCCTCCTTGCATATGAAAGTATCAAAAAGAGATGGAATACAATGGTAAGGAGTCCTAAAGAAGACTCTGGTTCTGGTATATTCCAAATTTTGGCAAATACTCATATTATCAGTTGATCTCAGTCCCCTCATCCATTTTAAGGGGACAGAAAAAATAGTTGGCAGCAAATCTTAACTACCATTGTAAGAGTCTTTTAAACCATTTGGATAACTAGATGGTTAAGTTAACCTAGATACTTTATTTCCTGACTCATAACTTTACATGGTATTGTTTTATGTTCCAGCTATTATTAGAGGTAGATCTTTCAATATAGTCCCTGCTGGCCAGGTTATATTTTTCCCACAATTCACCAGAGAAGTTAATCTAGAGAAAGTGGAAATGACTAAAGCACAGTCACCAATGGAAAAAATAGCCAAATATTCTTGTTATATCTGTAAACTGAGGGCAGTTAGGGAACAGAGTGGATAGAGTGCCAGATCTGGAGTCAAGAAGACTCATCTTCCTGATTCAAATATGGCCTCAGATATTTACTAGCTATGTCATCCTGGACAAATCACTGAACCCTATTTGCCTCATTTTCCTCAACTATAAAATGAGTTAGAGAAGAAAATGATAAACCACTCCTTTATATTTTTCAAGAAAACTTCAAAAGGAGTCATGAAGTGTTGGGCATTGCTGAAAAAATGACTTAACAACATCTGCAATCTCAATAATATGTAGGTTTCCTGCAGTGATAAAGTTTGAAACTTACTCAATGTGCTACTTCTTGCCATATTCTTCCTCAATAAGAAGTCCACCCAATGTGTTGGGAAACATTATTTTTCCTTACATTACAAAGATATTAATGGAATACTGGATGACTAGAAGTTTGAAACAATAGAAACAACAAACTTAATCTATATAAAAGGAAATAAAGTTTACTTGGTGTCCTGGTAAGAGTATTTAAATAGGAATTGAGATGATTGAGCCCTTTTTCTAGGTCTGCCACTGATCACCTAAGCAGCCTTATCTCTCCAGGTCTTATGTAGGAGATTCCTTTCAATTCAATGATACTATGAAAAACTGAAACAATAGTTCTTTAATTTTGTCACTCCCTACAGAAAAAACCCAGGAAAATTAAAAAAATTTCCCCCTCCATCAAGCAATTCAAAACAGTTCCAGAAGATCATTGAGGGATAGTTCCATATAGTGAGATTCTTCAGTAGGTGGCCCAGTACAATTTTAAATTACTCAAATCTTGGCACTTTCATCATTTCCCTTGTGAGGAAATTTCATCATCTAATAAGATCTCACTGGATATTTTTTTCCTGATACTTTGCTGAAATTGCCCTTTACCTGAATTTATCCCATTTACACTCATTATTTTTTGTCAGATCACCTAATTCCTTTCCTTCCTAGATGCCCACATCCTTCATATATGATTCTGTGCCAAGGTATTACATCCTCCTCAATAATCATATTTTGGCCCACAGAGAGTAAAATTACCTGCTACTGGCAGTGAGAAGCCTGGCAACATCTGGACCCCAAAATAAGAATCAGAGATGAAAACAAGCCTTGAATATTCACTTTTCAAATATGCAAGCATCCAAGTTGATGACCCCTTCAAAATGTAGTTCCTAGAACTCCCCAACCCCAAAGACCTTTATCTCACTTCCAGTTTCACTATGCACCAGCAATAACTACACTGTGGATCTTTAAATAGTTTTAGTAATTCCAGATAAATAAATAAATAAATAAAGTGTCAGCCCCATATCCAATGTCTTTGACAATTTGTTTTCTACTGCGGAAGTTAGGATAGTATACAGGAAAGACTAGTCATTTGGGAAACAGGAGCTGGGAGTTTAAAAAGTCTTTGTTCTGTCACTACTAACAACAAGAATTTGAAAAACCCTATTAACCACTCTTGGCCTGTTTTCTCATTTGTAAAATGAGGAGACTGTCACAATTGCTAAGGACTCATTATGAAACATGATGCCCATCTCCTGATAGGGAGCTGATGGACCCAGAGTGCTAATTGAAACATTTTCAGAGGTATGGCCAATGGAGGAATTTGTTTTGTTTGACAACACACATATGTAATAAAGGGCTTTGTTTTTCTTTCTTTTTCAATGGGGGTAGAAAGGGGGAGGTGGGTGAGAGAGAAAACATTTTTTTAATAGAATAAAATTTTAAATGAGGAGTTTGAACTAGAGGAACTTTTAACCCCCCGCCATCTCTAACCATATTGAATTCTACATTTCCAACCTTGTTGCAAAATATTCCCAGTCACTTATCCTATGCTCCATTTGGACTGGATTCTTCAACATTTACCAAAACATGCTGGACTCTTTTTAGTCTCTGTGACTTTACTCATTTTGCTGTCTCTGCATAGCATTCTTCTGATCCTTTTTAATATCAGTCTATTGAAATTCTGTCGTTCAAGTGCCATTTCAAATGCTACTTCCTATGTAAAACACCAAATTTTTCCTGCCATAAGTTGGCTTTTATTTTTCCTCTGAATTTTTATTTCTTTAAGTTTGACACAATTACATTTTCTCTTGTATCTAATAGTTATATATGGGCACATTATCTCTCTCATTGATTAAAACCTCTGCTTCTTGAGGGCAGGGACAATATCATCTATTTTTTTTTCCAAATTGCATAACATCCAATAATTGTACATAATGGACGATCAATATATTTTTTAAATGAATGAATCTTCAATAGCCTTCCTTCTGTAGTTTCATTATATTTAAAGCTTGAAATAATAATAATAGCTAACATTTATAAAGTCCATTAAGGTTTACAGTGTTTGACATCTGTTATCTTCATAGACAAACAGATCCTTGAAGCCCATATGAGTCCAGAAGAGACACTGTAGGGGGATGGAGAGTTAGAGAAGGAATAGGTTTGCTAGATGTATGTGTGTCAGAGAGAGACAGAGAGAGAGACAGAGAGACAGAGACAGAGACAGAGACACAGAGACAGAGAGGGGGGAAGGAGGAGAGAAAAACAGAGAGAGACAGAAAGAGACTCTCAGGTCTTATAGTCAGTACTGGTACAGGGAGTAGCCTTGACCACATGTGCTCCTTACACTGTCACTGTTTTCCAAATTTGTGCTCACTTTTCCCAGATATTGTGTATATTAATGCACTCCAGGGTTAGGGGAGGGATGTTTCATAACTACTATTTTCTCAGCTTAGTAATTGTCTTTGCTGTAGGTACTTGGATCTGCTGGCTGGCTCTACCAGCTAAACATATCAGTTAGGGCTCATTAGCAATAATGTTAGGAGTATAGTTGGACAAGCTTTCTACTTGAACTTCAAGATAGCTGTCATCTTCTGGGGATCCAACCCGGAAGTACAAATTCAAGATAAAGGAATGGACCAGAGCAAGTGCTACACTGTTATACATCAGAAACTATTTGGAGCTAAAATGTAAATGAAAGAGTAAGAATTTGGACTTCTACACCTTGAAAAATATTGAGGTTATCTTAATTTAGGTTAAGTATTGTGATAAGGAAAAGTGCAATCACTCCAAACTTGAATGACTATGATACTAAATTGTCTGTGTGAACTAAACCAAGAATTATAATTCATCAATAAATATGAAAGAATAAGACTATGTAAATTAATAAAATCTAGGGAATCTAATGAATTTAAATCTCATTATAGTATGATAATAGCTAGCCTTTATATAATGCCTTAAGGTGTGCAAAATGCTTTACAAACTTTATTCTCCCAACCTTGAAAGATAGGTGCCATTGTTATTCTTCCATTTTACAGACAAGGAAACTGAGACACAGAGAGGTGAAAGTCACTTGCCCAAGGTCATAGAGCTAGTAAATATCTAAGGATAGATTTGAACTCAGGTCTTCTTGATTTCTTGATTTTTCTTTGATTTTTTCTATCCATTGAGCCACACTCCTGCCTATAGGGCATAGAAATAAAACCCATATATCATACTTAGTACTATTAATTAGTTTAATTAAATTATAAAGATAAGGAAAACCATTATAAAGAGTAGTTATCATTTCACAATAACAAGGTTATAATTGGGCAATGGAATTTTTCAGCGTTATAGCAGAATATGGTTATAATTTATTATTGAGTATCTTGAGCAAGAATGTTGGTTTAAAGCCATGTTATGTAGGTTGTGCTTATGTAGGATCCATTAATAGACAATAATTTTATCAGTAAATTGATTTATGTTTGTTGACCAGTTAAGATATGATATTTTGTTATTTTAAAATGATTATATTCTTTATAATAAAAGCATTGAACAAAATAATGCATGCCAGACTCAAATAGAACATTGAAGTTGAGGTACAAATATTAATTGAATCTGTAGTCATAACCTTTATTTCTTTTCTACTCTTATAGAAATTGAAATTTATGATTTGGTGGGCTAGATATCATAACTTCCCAGGGAACAACAGTAAAACAACAACAATATCAACAACTAATAATAATAACAGTATCTAAATTCTGTGGAATGAAAAGCTTTATAAAATAAAGAGACCTTTCAGAGGAGATCAAAACATGGGGGAAGAGTAAAATTGCTTGTCAGCTCTGTGAGGGGGGAGAAAAAAAGGGGAAGGTGAAGACAAGAATCATGTAACCATGGAAAAATATTTAAAAGTAAATTAATTAAAAATTCATGGGGGAACACAATTGTCCTAGAGACATTTTTATTTGATCACCACAGAAGAAGATGAGATGGATAAGATGATGATTCTGGTAATTATAATAATACCTCACCTTTCAAGTCTGTAAGGCTCCCGTTTTTTTTACCCTCATTGGAAAGCCTCTACTTTTTTTGTATTTCTATTGTATTCCTTGTTTCTTCCTCCCCCCAAATAATGGAATGACATTTGAGAATTCATTACAGAATTATTATAAATCACTAACACATTGTATTGGGCTTAATTCATAAAATCTAAATCATGAGGTACATAACTAGAATAATCAAGTTTTCAATCTAGTTGCAACTCAGGAGATTAGAAGATTGGCGGTGCATTACTCTAAAAATCAAATCTGATTAATATATAATTGCAGCAGAATGCACAGGTATTAATTAGGTGTATTTTCTATGAGTCATAAATAGTTATTAGTAGAAAACCAAGAATAATTTTTAAAATTAGCATAAAAGGAACTATAATCATGAATAATAAGTGATAGTCAGAATTGAATGGACCTTGTGAAAATAATTTAAAAATTGGTTATTACACTAATTTTGGTATATAAATTCCTCCTAATAGATTACTTGAATATGATTCAAGCCAATTTAAAGATAACTTACTCATTTACTGCCAATTATTCATATGTATTTTTACAGGTGTCACCATCATGAATTAAATTCTCTTTTTCTTGCACAATGTCTTAATAATAGAACCAGTAACTGATAATTACTGGGTGTGAAAGGTTTTAAAAAGCACAACCAAAGATATCATTCTGGTTACTGTTCAGATACTAATCACATTTTTTATTTCAAAAATGATTATCTGGATGTACCATCAGGAGCTTTTTATTTATTTATATTATTATATATTTATTATATATATATATATTTATATATTAAAAAAATACTACACATTATTTTTCAGTCATCAGACTAATCCATGTCGGACTTGCAATTGTAGAACCTAAGACATCAGCATTTCCCAGAAATATCTACTTAGAGTAGCTTAATCAAGTCCCAGGTGACTGACTGCTCTTTATTTCTGAGGACCCCTTCCCCCACCTCTCTCAGACCACTAAATTGATTCACTGATAAATATGTTAAGTTAAAAATGAAATGTCAACATTATTTCAAAGGTTATTTATTTGTTTGTTTATTTATAGAACTATCCATTTCTCTAAACAGCTTCCACTATGAATATATAAAATTGATTTAAAAAATAGAAATCATTGAAAAGACATTGAAAAGTAGGATACTATTAAAGAACTTTACTATAAGAATGATATATGGTAAGTGATTCTTACTTGGTCCAAAAGGAGGGCATGTTTTCTTGGACTCCTTCCTGTCAATAATTTAGGTCTCAGCAGAGAGGCAGCCTTTTTATGGGAAGATTTCCATTCACCCCTTCACCATGTTTGGAGTGCCTAGAGCTAGTTGCAGAGGCAAATGTGGTTCAGTGATTAAGTGAGTTGGACCTGGGGTCAGGAAGACTTGAGTGCAAATTCAGCCTCAGATGTTTTCTATTTGTATGATGATAGGCAAGTCACTTACCCACTGATTGCCTGATGAAAGGATACACCAGGAGAAGTCATGGCAAACCACTCCATAGTCTTTGCTAAGAAAACCACAATGGAGAACTATGATCCATGGGATCACAAAGTTAGAAATGACTGAACAACAGAATTATTGAAGGTAATGGTGGATATCATTTAATAGAGGCTCTGCAGTATCTTGTAAGTATAGCAGTACAGGCAGAGAAAGAAAGAGTGTGGGAATAGAGGCTGAGGGTCTGAGGCAACATGAAAGGTACAGATCATTGGTACCAGTGATGCTCCTTTGGAATTGTGAGAAAAGAAGCAGATTGCTTAAATTTAAGGTAATGTTTCAGTCAACTGACTGGTAAAGGTGACACTGAGATCAGTATAGAAGATGGTAGCCTTTGCCATGCCTGAACTAGCTAAAGAATCCCTTCCCCTGTGTGGGTGTTGAAGTAGGAGCACCAGAACAGGACTATGCATCCTATAATGTACTAAGAAAGCAGTGATGAAAAGGGAGAAGATTAGGGTTTTTTACTCTAATATAATTTTAATTTTAGGTGGCTAAAGCTAAGATTGCTGTTGGATTTCTGACTTTGAAGGCAATTGGGTGGGACCCTAACACACACCTCCAAGGTACTTCAGTACATATAACACTAAGAGAACTTCATCATGGGACCAATTTTCTCAAAAGATAGCCACACTCCAGAGACCTTGAGCATTGAGGAGTTGCATATGCTGTTATGTAGTTTTATTTGAAAACAATGTTGACTTTATGCTCAACATTTTAGGCTTTCCTACTGGCTGGCATATGAGGAAAGCATAATGGAGAAGAATGGCCAACGATCTACAATCTGTATTTTAAAATGAACACATTCAACCCATTGAATACACTGTTAAAGCTCTGAATCACCATCCTTCTAATCAGAATGAGTTGGTATGCAATTTCCATATTAGAAAACAATAAAATAAGGTAATCTGCTTAGAATTCCTAGTGCAACAACAAATGGCATATGACAACTATATAATCACAGGTATCTATTTTCATATATATTGAAATTTGCAAAGCCTTTTTTTACTGGTAAGCTCTGAATAAAGCTTTTATTATGCATTAAATGCATGGTGAACTGACAATATAATGAAGATTAGAGTTCAGAATGAATACAGAACATCAGTAGTTGCTCCGTGGGCAGGATTGGAGAATCATTTTATACACATATGTATATAAATGTATATCTATGTATATATCTATCACTTTCACCTCTAATCACCAAATGGCTCCTAGGCAGTCAGCTCTGCTTACTTTGAAACGGAATAGTTTTATCCAACTAACAAGAGCATGGAAGGGAAAGCAAGGACAGATCATTTCTGCTTTTGAGTTCTTTAATAAATATTATCTCCAGCAACGGAAAGAGTCTGATGGAATTAAAGTGCTTAGAAGTCAGAAGTTTGCTGTAGAATACCAATGGTCCTTTTGTTGTTTAGTTGGTTCATTCAGATCTGACTCTTTGTGACTCCCATTTGGGATTTCCTTGGCAAAGATACTAAAGTAGTTTGCCATTTTCTTCTCCAGTTCATTTTCCAGTTAAGGAAACCAAGGCAAACAGGGTTAAATGACTTGCCCAGATTCATAGATAGCTAGTAAGTATCTGAGGCTAGATTTGAATTCAGGACTTCTTGACTCCAGATCTGGCATTCTGTCCTTTGTGCCACCTAACTACCCCAGGGTTCATGCATGGAAGCCAATCAATCAAGGAAAAAGAAGATAGCCTGAAAAGTTTTCACTAACCAGAAGAAACAATTAGCAGCCCTGGAAAACTTCTAATACAAATGTTAGTTTCCCCTAATAGTGACCCTTGGGATGCAATTTATAAATTAACTCTACCAATAAATTAATAACTCCTTTATTCACTAAGTCAGAAATTATAGTTTTAGACCCCAATGTAAAAAGCTCATATTTATTCTTCTCTTGTGTTTCTTTATTAGTCATGACACTTTGTATATGAGATAGCTCCAAGAACTCTAAGCCCACCTAAATCCTGCAGAGTCCCAGAAGCAGTCTGAGCAAAGCCTAGACAGAGTGCAATCTTTTGCCAAATTGAACATGATTAGCATAGAAAAGCTTGCCGATATCTGGCTTTGGAATTGAAGAATAATTAAGCACATCTTAAAACTGTATTCCAGCTAAAAAGGAAAGTGTTTAAAATTGGTTCCAGTGTCTTAGACAGAAAAGAGATCAAAACTCTACTTTTGATCCCACCTTATACATGGAAGGAGAGAAGGGATTCAGTTCTAATTCTGAGAGGTGTAGGAAAGGAACTTAAACACCACAAAATTTAGGAATGTTCTTTAATTTTGTGGTCATACAGGAAATGGCAGATTCTGGAAATGGATAGTAAGAAATGGAGAAGAGATATAGCATCATCTTTTCCTTTCTTACCTATTCTATTTTTCCTTTTGTCTACTGACCTCAAAAATAAAAATTCTCTAAGGCAGGGGTCTCTTTTCTTACAGTTCATTGATCCTTGTAGATACATTTCAGGGTGTCCATAATTTTAGATATGTAAGAAGAAACTATATTCTTATTTTCATTGACCTCTAATTGAAATTTAGCATTTTTTAAAATTACGAATTAAAAAAATATTCTAATGAGTCCACAGATTTTATCAGACTGCCAAGGAAGTATATGATACCAAAAAGGTTTAATAATATCTAACTTTGGGGAGAAAACTTCAAGCAATTGTCAGCTCCTACTGCAGATAGAGTGTTGAACTGGGAAATCAGGAAGATCTGAGTTTGAATCCTGCCTCAGCCCTCCCTGTCAGACCTTTGGCAAGTCAATTAATCTTTCCTAGCATCAGTTTCTTCATGTATAAAATGTGAAAAATGAAATTTACTTCATAGGGTTGTTTTGAGGAAGAAATGTAATAACATTTACAAAATGCTTTGAAGACCATAAAATCTCATTGAATTGCTAGCTACAATTATTATCAATGAACACTTCAGCAAGAATTAAGATGCTTCTCAACCAAAACTATGCAATAGGCAAGTGAAAAACCCAAATTATCTTTTATTACCCAAGTTTCCTGTCTCCCTTCGCCATTGATCCTCTTTTTAGCTATGCATCAGAAGGAAAAAAAGCTGGGAATATTCATAATAGGCTACAAAGGGGAGCCACTGGCATTTCAAATTTATAGGTTTTAGAAACAAATGCTTTTTCTGGTAAAAGATTTATAGATGAAAATAATAACTAGGTCCACACTAGAGAAAGCCTGGGTTATTTCACAACTTCTTTTTTAAAGCAAAAAAGATGTATTAGACTAGGAGACAGGAGGTCTGTTTTCTAGTCCCAGTTTCACTACTAACTAAATGTGTGGCACCCCCAAAATCACTTCATTTCTCTGTGCCCTCAGTTTTCTTTATCTGTTGTTTAAGTTTGGTCACAAAACTATATTTTATATATATATATATATATATATATATATATATATATATATATATATATATATATATATATATATATATATATATATATATATATATATATATATATATATATATACTTTTCAAGAGTTTGAATGACACTACCAAAAGAAAGCTAATGAGCTTAGAAAAGTATTAAGTAACTTTAACCAACCTCAGTTTCCTCCTCTAGAAAAGAAAAATAATTATTCTATCCCTGAAATCTAACAGATCATATGAGGAAATCTATATGAAATGCATTTTGAAAATGTTTAAGTAATGATAATAGTCAACATGTATATAGAGCTTTAAGGTTTGAAAAGTGAATTCCATATATCATATAGTACTCAATGGTTTACAAAATACTGTCCTGGCAAAAAACTATGTAAGGTAAAGAGTGTAAATATGACTTTTCTTATTTTATAAGGGAGAAAACTGAGACTCAAAGTGGTTAATTGACTGCTTGATAGATCAAGATTTGAAACGAGATGCCTAAGTTCCAAGATGAGCACACTACAGTTTGCAACACTGTCTTCAAAAGGCAGTTAGCTAGTTAAAGTGAGACACTTGGGAGTTCACAAGTCTCAAGTTCAAATCTTGTCCCAGTTATTATCTTTGTCATCTACAGGCAGGTCATTAAACTTCTCTCAGGTTTAGTTTCCTCATCTGTAAAATAGGGATAATAATAGCACTTAATTCTCAGGGTCATGAAATCTCAGAGATAATATGTGAATATTGCTGTGTAAACCTTGAAGTGCTAGGCAAATGCTAGTTATTATAATTACAATATAAGCTTTTGTAGCTATTAAGGTTACATTATTTAACAAAGCACAACAGAACTATTATTGCGTTCTTGCTTTGACACCCTTTGAAATCACTATTTTGTCCATTATCCTAAAAGGCAGTAAACTTTGGTCTGCCATATGGTATTCTGAAAAGAGAATTCCACAAGGGAAAGCTTAGGAAAAGTATAATTGGTTTGTTTCCTCTGGTTCCCCCCAGTTGCAATTCACGTGGTTTAAAGGCCTAGAATAAATGAAACCAACAATCCTACTTTTGGGGGAAGAGCTTTTTGAAAATGGAAAACTTTAAGTATTTGAAATATCAAGTACATCTGCCTGTAGAGATTCTGAGTATAATAGACTCAATGGATGCTTCAATCAAATTTGATTAAGTCCAGAGTGAATTGAACATTTATATTAAATATCAAATGGAATTTAATTGCATAAATGAGTTTGTCTATTAGGTATTCAGCAGTTAAAAATGTAAGGCATTTTTGGTAAAAAAAAAAGTATGTGGGAGGAATGGAGGCTGTCTTCTAGTTAGGTACTTATATGTTAAAAGTACCTAATTATTCTTGTTTTCACACCTTTTTTAAAATATAAAAAATCTTTACTGTATCAAATCACCTGGGCCACTTGATTCTATTCTTATAACCACACTTCAGGTTTACAAAATGCTTTACTCATAATAATCTTGTAGGACAGGTAGGAGGGATATTGCTACAATTATTTTACAACTAAGGACATTGAGTCTCAGTGAGGTAACATGGCAAAGTGATTTATACTTTTGGTTCTACGGTCATGATATCTTTATATCCATTCCTTCTCTCCCCTTACATTTCAGGCTCTTTGTCACCTTCCTCGAAGGCTGCTGAAATAGCCTCCTAATTGTTCTCCCTGAATCCAGTCCATGCCTTCTCCAATCTATCCTCTACCCAGCTACCAAACTCGAATTCTGAAAACATAGGTCTCCTCTCTGCCCAAAAAGATTTACTGACTCCCAATTATCTATAAGATAAGACTTAAACTCAACTATTTAGCATTTAAAGTCCTTAAAAATCTGACTCTAATTTTTATTTCTAGACTGATTTCCTCTTATTCCCCATCTAAGGGTCTATATAGGCAAAGTGGGCTCTGTTGTAGTCAGGATATGATACTCTCTCATCACCATGCCTTTGTATAGGCAGTCCCCCCCATCTGGGATACTCAACCTCCTTGCCTCTATCCTCTGCAAATTTTAGCTTGCTTCAAGGATTCATAGGTCATTTCTGAACTCCCTAGTTGGTAGCCCCTAAATGGCTTTTTATATATTCTACATATCTCTCATATATATTTATTAGTGTACGTGTCCTACCATCCCACATCTATATGGTGCAGTGGAGAGAGAGTCAGACCTAGAGTCAGGAATATTTGCCTTCCTGGGTTCAAGCCTTGCCTCAGACATGTACTAATTGTATGAGCCCAGGCAAGTCACTTAACCCTGTGTGCCTCAGTTTCCTCATCTGTAAAATAAAGAAGAAAATGGCAAGCCATTCCAGTATCTTTGCTGAGAAAACCCCAAATGGGTCACATGCAGTTAGACAAGACTGAAAATAACTGAGTGACAATTCCCACAATCTAACCCTATTCAGAGTAAAGTCCCTTTGAGAGCTTGGACTGTTTTCTTTTGGTCTTTGTATCCTATCTGCAGAGAAAAGCACACCAGTCAGTGTCCAGTGAATTGAACAGAATAAATCCAACATACATTCAAACTCAGTCCTTCTCATTCTAAATCTAGTACCCTTTGGGCTATGTCCTGATGCCTCTCTAATGTGGACTAGAAAGAAAAATTAGGAGGCTGACCCAAATTCAAAGGAGTGGTTTTCAAGTTTCATGGAGAAAAAGCATAGGCATGACATTTAAAGTTGTGAATCTGAAACATTTCTAATCCAAATATGGCACTGAGTATTTATTTTTGACTGGTTTCAAGGAACCAACTCAAGAAATGCTATTAGATCCATTATAAAAATCAATGCCTCTCTTTATTAGCTCCTTATTTTCAAAGCATGATGTAAAATCCAACTACTTGTCTAGACCCAGGAAGAAACATCCCCATGAAACTACAGGACTTCCAGAGCAAAGTTTAATATGGACTTTAGAATACAGGACTTGTAGGAAAAACAAACAAACAAAATACTTGGATTCAAATTCCATTTCAAACATTTATCAGGTGTGGCTCTGGGCAAGTAAAATCTCTCAGTCTCATTTTCTGGCTCTATAAAATAAGTATGATAATAACAACTATCTCATAGGCTTATAAGACAAATATCAAAGGATTTTGAAAACCTTAAGATATTACATAAATTGGATAACTTTAAATATTTTTTCTGCCCCAAGTGCTTAAAAGGTGATAGCTATTTTTTTAAAAAAATTAATGTTGAATTTAGATTGAAACAGTCCATTCTCTCACTTTATTTCCTACATGAATTTTTTTCTAGTGAAAGCGATACATGTCTTCTTTCACAACATGGTGAACATGGAAATATGTGTTATATAATAACACATGTACAACCTATACCATATTACCTGCCATCTTGGGGAAGAAGGAGGGGAGGAAGGGAGGTGGGGAACATGGATTGCAAAATGTCAGAAAACAAGTTATTGAAAATTGTACCAACATGTTATCTAGAAGGAAAAAAAAAGAATGTTACGCTCTCAGTTTCCACATATATAAAATAAGGTAGCTGGATTTGATGGCCTCTGAATTCCCTTCCAGCTTGAAATCTACGCAGCGAAAGGGAAGGGAACAAGAATTTATTAAGCACCTGATATGTGCCAGGAACTATATGCTAAGTGCTTTATGTATGTTATCTCACTTAATCTTCACAACAACTTTCTGATTTTTTAATTGAAAATTTCTATTTAATTAATTAATTTAGAATATTTTTCCATGGTTACATGATTACAACAACCTTTTTAAACAAGTGCTATGATCCCTGTTTTATGGTTGTGGAAAATGAGGTTAATAGAGGTTAAGTGACTTGCCCAGGGTCCCACAGATAGGAAGTGACTGAGGTCAGATTTGAATTTAGATTTTCCTGACTGTAGTCATTAGCATTGTAGACTTAGCATTCTACCCCCTTCTCCACCTTGCTTCCTCAATACTCTTAAGATCTCTTTAGTAATATTTTTTTAATTTGAAATTCAGATTCAATTGTGATTCCTAATACTTAGAGGGGAAAATAACACCCAGACATCGAACTATATAAAACTCCAAATAGAAGAATGTGATTTGAGATTCATCCCAATGTTGACACCACCCACAGAGTGCACTGTGTGAAAATATACCTCATACATCTCCTTATTACTTTCACAAAGTAAAGAAATAACTATAGCCAAACCTGTTAGGTTTCCTGGACACCTCCAGAAATGTGATTGAAAACAATCTCTTTCTTACATCCAGAAGAGTTAAAAACAAAAAGTGTCGTGTTGCTTAGCAATCTTGACATACCTACATAAGACTCTAGTAAAGATTAATATGTAATTAGGGAGGGATCAGAAATGTTGCTTGGCAAGAAAGATGAAGCAGTAGCATTGGCCCAGGAACAACATGGGTTTTTCTATTTTTCCTGCAAATTTCATGAAAAGACAGACATCATTAGCCTTATGTGATAACTACCTTTGGGGCTATGGAAGCAGGGCCCCAAACCCAACATTTTAGCTTAGCTATTGCAGTGCAGGTTTTCTCCTATTTAAATTAGGTCATTTTGATAGATCTAATTATTCTTGATCATGAACGTGTATTTCCAAAAGACAAGAAATATGTCTTTGAGGCAAATATTTGCTTGATTTAAGAATTAAAAAAAAAAACCTTCAGTATGGGAAGTAGGACAGTTTTCTTCAATGATTCCTGAAGGATGTCTCCTTGGAACAGAATGTAAAGTATGCACATTATTGCTACTGGGAAGAATTAAGCACCATTTTCACACCACTTTTGCTGTTTTCATGCCCAGAGAATTGGTTGAACAGCCAAGGAGCTGGAAAAAACAAAGACTGAGAGAAAGTCCTTAAAAATCATGAGATCTTCATCCAACTAGCTGTACCTATAATTAGTGACTTTAAAATCCATTTCTAACCATATAGTTTCACATAAAATGTATAAATAGAGGCTCAACTATCATTCCGTGTTCTTAATCAGAAATGTCTAAAGAATCAGAATAAGGCATTATACCAGTATCCCACTATAATGTAGCTATGATTGCCATGGAATTGAATATAGCATGGATATCATAACATGGGGAGGTTGGCTGTCCAAATATGAAAAGAGCATTGTTAAAACCCTAGAGTGAGCTATAGCACAGTTCTGGGGAGACTCCCCAAAGGCAGTAGCATAGTACAGCTCTAGGGTACAGACATCAGCTATGGATCACAGGACTTTGAGCTAGAGAGAAGTTTTGGCATGATATGAGTTCAATTCCTTTATTTTACACATAAGGAAAATGAGGCTCAGAGAGGCTAAGTGATTTGCTCAGTATTCCAGGATAATTTTTAAAAAAGACAAAGTTAGGATATAAACCCAAGTCTCTGACTTCACATCTAGAATTTTCCTCCAGTATGCTCCTCACGTTTTGTTTTGTTTTTTATTTTTTATGATGTTGTCTTAAGCATTTTGGTACCTATTTTAACCTGCTATGATTAAAATTCTCTGGAGACTTTACCTTAATTTTATAATTATTATTTATTAAATAGAAAAAAAGTGGGCCAGTGAGAACGAAGCAATAGCCACATAGCCAGCTAGCTCTTTTCCCTGCCTCCTCCACAAGCAGGCTGAACTAGCCTAGGGACAGACTAGGTGCCCTCCTGAGTCCTTGATCCAGGAAAAAAAAAAGCCCCTCTAGCCTGTCCTCTCTGTCAATTTATGTTCATAATGATGTCCCCTTCCAGAATCTATCTGATTGTAGGACTCAGCCAAGACAACAGTTTCTTTTCCCCTTGGCATATTGACTCAAAATGGTGCCAACTAACACTTCATTATATAAGAGATTATTTTCAAATAAAACAAAGAATGTGTCTCTACCTTAATCAGTCCTTTTCAAAGATAAACACTATAGACAAAAGGAGGGAGGACTCTACCTGTGAATCCAGGGAAATACAGTTTGGGCTTCTGCTCTAACATCAAACTGCTTGAGCCTTAAAATCTTAAATTTGTTTTTGGGGAGGTGTACAAAAAAGGGGTCCAATTTAATATTAACTTTCCACAATCCTATATTTAGGAGTTGATGTTATCTTGCTAAACGAATGAGCTAAGAAATTACTCACATGCCTATTTACTATTTTTGAGAGGCTTCCAAGAGAGGCAGTGTGGTCTTGAGATTTAGAGTCAACTAGAGGCAATCTTCCATTGAGACTGCCTCTGTTATTTATTAACAACGCATGCTGGAACAAGGCTCTTTTCCTTTTGAATCTTGGTTTTCCCATCTGTAGAATCTGGGGCCTGGACTAGATGATGAGATTGAAAGCCAAGTTGCAAGGGACTGAGAAGGGAGTGAGTACTGAGGAAGTGAAGGTAGTGAATATATACCATTTCCCTCCAGCATTTTTGTAGTGATAGGAAAAAGGGAGCTAGGATGTAGAAAGATAGCATGAAAAGAAGGACTTTATTCTTAAATTTTTAGGAAAGAAGGTAATTGATCATGATTTTATGCTCAGGAGAAGAGCCAAAAAAAGGGGTGGGGCAAGAATGAAGAATATAAGAAGGAGGGTCTAATTGATGGCGCAAAATCATGCTTAGAGGACACAAGAGATAATCAAGATGGAGGGCACAATTGGAATGTTTAGCTTTAGCAAGGAGGAAGTAAGCTTCTTCCTTTAAAAATGTAGAAATGGAAGAAGGGGGCAAGTATAGACATGAAGAGATTTAAAATAGTGGAGGGAGAGAGCTAAGGGACTTTACATTCGATTACTTCCTAGATTATTCCAATTAAAGGATCACGTCTCTCCATATTCAAATTGTGTTCATGCACTACCAATTCTTTCTGTACAAAATTACTGAGAAGTGTTTCATTCTTATCATCCTATATCTAGTCCCCAAACACCTCAAACCTAGGTTATTAGGACAGGGTCCTGAATGTGATATATCAAACCCCAGTGTCCCTTTACCAAATCAAATTCATCCTGTTCAGTTTTAACTTTTTCTTTGATTTTGACACTCTCCTGCTTCTAAAACCTGTTCCTGTTGTCTACTCAATCATAGAATTTAGAATTAGAAGAGATCTCAGTGATCCTATAGTCCAGCTTCTATACTTCAATGTGAGAATATTGAGATCCAGAGAAGTTAAGTTATGTTTACAAGATGAAAGAGATAATAAATGAAGCCAAGACTGGAAACTAGCAGTAGGAATTCCCCTACATTATATTGGCAGGAAGTAAAATCTCTAAATTCTACCAACTATTAATGGGATTTTCCATGTAAGCCTTATAATAATTAAAGCTATAAATGATGAGGTGATGAAGTGGACTGAATATGAATCAGGGAGTCAAAAAAATCAGATATGTTTAATGAGCTGAGAATCAAGAAAAATCTAATTTTACATGTACCAAGAAGCTATTCCTCATAAAAAATGCTCTAATGCCACTAGAGAAGATGATCTAAAGATGCAGAATACACCAAATTTTTGCATAGATTTGCCTTTGCTAATTTAATTGCATTACTGTACAATAAAAGATTTACACCAAGCTATTTGTTTTCCCCTTTAACATATAAGCAAATATTCTCTCTCTCTCTCTCTCTCTCTCTCTCTCTCTCTCTCTCTCTCTCTCTCTCTCTCTCTCTCTCTCTCTCTCTCTCTCTCTCTCTCTGTTTCTCTCTCTCTCTTCTCTGTCTTTAACCACACACACAAATTCTTGAAACTCAGTTAGTTGTATCCTGTTTCCATAGTCCTACCAATTTTCTTTCTATGTAACTATACTATACAAAATCTGGAGTAAGCCTTCTTTCACATGGCCCATTATCAATTCCACATCTTTCTGTGAATTTCAGAATATAGTAAGTACAAGTCATCTTATTTTAGCTTTAGACTGTATATCAGGTGTTTTTTCCAGACATATGCAATTAAGAGTACTGGAAAATAGCACATGAAAAGCTCCAAAGAATTGATCCAGAGAGAGTGCATTGCACAGCACCAAACAACTGTGGACTCCCCTGGTACCTCTACAGACAAGAGTTACTGCTGCTTGAGCAGAGCAACTTGAAGACATAGACACAAACCCTGGCAATTAAATATCCTGCTTGCAGCATAACCAATCCCTTCTCAGGAGGTTGTTCCCTAGAATTTTTATGTTAATGTGCTAGTACTACATGCAACCTCAGAGAGCTTCTTCAGAGATAAATCTCTATCTGTTTCATTGACAGCCCTCATGTAAATCCTGTCCCTCTTCTACCTTTCCTCACATCCAGCAATTTTGTTATATAATCGAAGCTGGTAGTCCAAAGCCCCAAATCTGCTTAAATAATATATATAAACACATGTAATATAACATATTTATCTGTTAACATACACACATATGCCTATGGATAGTATGTGTATTATATTTGCATATATGTATACACACAATATATTTGTCTATACATGTTTGCATTATATATTTGTATATACATACATGAATTGTATGTTCATGTGCATTATATTTGTATATATATGTATTATGTATATATTGTATTTCTGTATTATATGTTTGTATATACCTATATGTATTATATGTAATTTCCCCCAAACAAAATATATCATATATATTATTATACTAATTATATATATACAACCCCCCCCAATAAACAAATAGACAGATAAACAAAAATAAGTAAATAAGAAAGCAAGCAGAGTCTGGAATCTCCTCTATCTGCTTGCTTAATAACAAATCAAAACACACCCAAATCTAGAGCTATTAGGAAAGGTTTTGTGAGAAAGGAATAAAATAAAACCGACTTGTTAAATGGGACTCCCTGCTGCTGAGTGCCATGTGTTACTTTACAAAGTTGCATCTGTTCCGCTATTAAATATGTGGAGGAATATGATATAGACAGCAGTGACATTATCAAATATGCTGACTGCTTATTAAAGTGCTACCGTATTTCTTTTAACTCCTACCTTTAATTAGCAAAAGTGATGCCCAGAGTGTCTTCGATGGCAAAGAAAGAAAATGGTAATTGTAGCTCATCCTCTTATTTAAAACTACAGCAGAGAAGGGAACCTAGTCACCTGCTATAGAGGAAAATCTGGACAGATAACTTACTGATCAATATGCCACCATTTTTTTTGTTTGTTTTGTTGTTTGAGGTTGTTTATTTCTTTTGTTTTGGCTCCATTTCTAAGACAGGATTTTAAAACAGCACTTTGCACCATCAGCTGTGTGTTATCTCATAATGGAAACAATTGGGAGATTGAGGCTGGGCTGATAAGCAAGGCATCTGGAGGTGATACTTATATGAAATCTGAAAAAAATAAATCCAGCCCTGTAGTATTTACATCTTTTGTTCTTTCCTACTTCTTTCCAACTTAATCGAACCAATTATCAAGTGCCAAGGAACATATGAGTCAGTCCCCTGATCTAATCCACCCTCTGGATCTCCAGAAGTCTGTCACTTGGATGGGCTATCCAGATCTAAGATATCTATGCTTTACTAAATACTTAATAGCAGAACACATCTGTTGCTACTCTGTTTGCTATATTAAGCATTAGCCACAATAATGTTGAAAATATTAATGCATTTATAAGCCTTGTCACGTTCCACTGATGTTGTACAAGTTCTGGGGACCAGCATCATCTAAATAAGAAGTCACTTAGGGCAGAAGTAAGAATTATGAAATTTAAGGACCGTCAAATAATATACATACAGGTAGTCTCAGGACACAGTATTGTGCCCCATGGGTTATTTTAACCTCTGATTTCAAATTCACCTTTTGGAATGGTATTTGACAACAAATTTCCTAAAAGTGGGCATTAACTCAAATTGCTCTGGCATCACTGCCCTGCAAATGCTGCTACCACAGTCAAAAAAAACAGATAAAGGAGGCAGTATTGAATTTAACTACCAAATGGGCTCCTGGTTCTAGTTTCCCTTTTATACAATCCATCTTCCACAACCTGCCAATTTATTATTACTAAAACAAAGGTTTAACTCCCTGGTTAAGAAACCATAGTGGCTCCCTATTTGTCAGAGACCATATTTGGGGACAACTCATGACCAGGAACAAGATAAGGATCTTTTGGAATCAGAACAAACAAGTTACCTCCTGAAAACAGGTGTCGTTAAGACCAATGGCCACAAACCATAAATATTTTTCACATTCCCTCCTGGTACAAACCGTCCTAAATCACCACCTCCCCCCTACCTCAAGCATATATTCTTGCCCTGCACCTGCAATAAACGAGCCTTGACACTATTAGACAGACTCTGTCTTTCTTGCGTGCTTGGTCTCCCCTCTCTCCCCCTATGGTCTTTTTAGGTGGCTGCTTCACGGACCCTACCGTTGTATCCGGCTGGACCCGGATACCTATTGCTTCTAGGATAAAGAATAAATATTTATCCTGGCCTTCAAAAACCATCACAATTTGGTTAAAATCTCCATTTTCATTCTAATTACAAATTACTTCTGTCTCCACACTGCTCTTCAGTCTCCCTTATCTAGAATTCTCTTCCTCTTCATGATCTTGGTTTCTTTCTTTTGCAAGAGTCTTTCCTAACCTTTCTTAATGATTGAATTTATAATTAATGTTATTTATTCTTATTCAATTTAATTATTGCTACACTTGAGTTTACTTCCAACTTATCCTGTAGATATCTTGTTTTTACATAAATATTTGAATGTCATCTTTCCCATTAGACTTCAGAGCAGAACTATTTTTGCCTCTCTTTGGCTATCCTGGGCTTTCCACAGTGCTTAGAAAATAGTAGGGATATAATAAATGCTTCTTGACCTGGCCACAGATTCTGTGATCTAATTAAATGGTCTTACTTACTGTCCCTTAGCCATAGCATTACTTCTGCTTTATCTATGGCTTTGTCTAAATTGTTTTCTGTGTCTTAAAATAACCTCTTTCTCACCAGCATCTATTAGAATCTCTAGTTTCTTTCTATGTTCACCTGCTGGGACTCACTCTTCCTATTCATGGTCTTTCTGGATCCATCAGTTCCAGGGCTCACTATCCTCATAATTATTTTGTTTTCGATATGTCTATACTTCAAATGGACTTATCTGTGTACACACACACAGTCCCTACTTACTCCCACTTTCATCCCTAGTAGAATGTGTGGGTTCAAGGACTGCTTTTTAGTTTCATCTTCCTTTCCCCAGTTCTTAGGATGATGTCTGTTATACAATGGGCACTTAATATATGCTAAATGAATGAATAAATGAATGAGGAGAGAGGACTACAGATCACATCTAAACCACTATTGTTATAAAGATGAAAGTAATGAAAATCAAGAAATGACAGAGAAAGAAATTTTATTACTCTGGATCTTTTTTTACTTATCAATATACTGTTTTGGACTTCTCTTCAGTGAAGAGTCGATAAACTTCAGTATTTATATATTCACAAACATACCAAATATGTGTTTGTATGCATATTTTATATATATATACACATATGTGTGTATATACATATATAGAGGGCAGCTAAATGGTTCAGTGGATAGAGCTTCAGACATGGAGTTGGGAAGACTTGATTTTAAATCTGGTCTCTGACATTAGCAATGTGACCCTGGGCAATTAATTTAGTTTATTGAGCATCTTTTGTGAACTTTGCCTAGATACAGCCCTGTATCTTTTTTGAAAGTCATTTCCTCATTAGTAAACAACAACAACAAAAACTAAAGGAGGAAATGGAAAACCAAACCAGTATCTTTGCCAATAAAATCCCAAATGGACTCACAGAGTCATGGCTCACAGAGACAGAGAGAGAGAGAGAGAGAGAGAGAGAGAGAGAGAGAGAGAGAGAGAGAGAGAGAGAGAGAGAGAGAGAGAGAGAGAGAGAGAGAGAGAGAGAGAGAGAGAGAGAGAGAGAGAGAGAGAGAGAGAGAGAGAGAGAGAGAGAGAGAGAGAGAGAGAGAGAGAGAGAGAGAGAGAGAGAGAGAGAGAGAGAGAGAGAGAGAGAGAGAGAGAGAGAGAGAGAGAGAGAGAGAGAGGGAGAGAGAGGGAGAGAGGGAGAGGGAGAGGGAGAGGGAGAGGGAGAGGGAGAGGGAGAGAGGGAGAGGGAGAGAGAGGGAGAGAGAGGTTGGAAGGGGAAGGGGAAAAGAGAAAGAGCGAAAGAAAGAGAGAGTTATAGATCAGACAAAAAATAAAAGATCAAAAGTCTCTTCTGAAAAGGAATCTATTTCTTGACTCTGGGGACAGAGCTGTATCCAGGCAAGGTTCACAAAGGAGGTTCAATAAACCAAAAAGGCTAGTAAATATACACTAGCAGTTAAAAAAGAAAGTTACAGCATGCTGATTAGACTGAGGGTTCATTGAAATTGAACTGAGTGATAAAGCTAGCTAATTATGGAGCTGATGATTGTAGTAGGTACCTCACATAAAAGTGAAGAGCAATAATTATGTCTTAATTGCAAACACCAGATACTATACCAGCCACTCCAGCTATCCAAGGGAAGCAGGTTTTATGAGCTAGGTGCCAATTCTGGTTGAAGACAAGGCTGTGAATTAGGGGAGGGGAGGGGAAGATGAGGAACCTAGAATATGTTACTATTGATTTCTTACATACTACTTACCTTTTCCAGATGCCATGGGCACATACTCTACATGTGGCTCATATTGTCTCTACCAATTGGCCAGATTATGGAGGCAAAATCCAACCCAATTTCTGGATCAGCTAATGCCCTGTGGGACACAGAGCCCCTAAAGCCTGATTTTATTGCTAATTAACAATAATGAACATGATGACATACTTTTTATTTGAACTCCTTTGTCAGGAAAAGTTGTCCTATCAGCAAGAGCAACAAGCTCCAGTAATACTCTATTCCCTTCCCACTCATTTTCAAGCTTGAAGTAGCCTGATTTTTATAGGAGGAAGTAGACACAGCTTTTTAAATTTAATGTAAGCCTCTTAGATCCTGCAGAAAGCTAAAATGCTATTCCATCTATCCATTTACTTAACCTCTCTGTACCTCAGTTGTTCCTTTGTGCAAAATTAGAGGGCTTGGACTAAATGTTCCTTAAGGGTTTGTACCGAAAACTAGTATTCTATGATCCTTTGAAAAGGTAATGAGATAATGTGGAGGCTTTTTTTGCACAAACTTCCAAGTAAGATTAGACTTTATGGATATGGCAACACTTGTTTACCCCTAAGTTAACAATGAAGACAAAGACCTATCCCTAAATTTGTAATTCCAATCACTGAATACAATAGACATGAGCATCGTTTTCCCAGACTAAATATATACCTTTGTAATATACTGCCCCTTTCATAATTAGGCAGTTTGATTGCAAAAAGGTGCAAAAAATGAACTTTTGTATAAAGAATAAATAATTAAATTAAATTGTAAAGGATTTAAGGTATTGCTCCTTTCACATGAGAATGGGTTGATTGTAAAAAGGAGCAGAAAAAAGCTGTTTAAGGAAAACTGTTAATAATCCACATATAATGTAAAATCTTTATCAGATTGCTTGCTGTTCCAAGGAGGAGAGAGGGGAAGGAGAGAGAGAAAAAATTTGGAATTCAAAATTTAAAAAAAATTTAAGTATTTTTCCATGTAATTGAATATTATTTAAAAATCCATGTAAAAAAATAAGAGACTTGTCATTTAAATGTGAGGTCAGACTGAGGTTTCAGGAGCGAAAAGAGAAATGTTTGAGGACAGAAAAATTACTATGGCTTGCTGGATGTTGTGGTCCATAAGCTTATTTGCATGTAACTGTTTTTATTGTCTGAGAAATTTAAACTGAAAAAAGTCATCAATCAAATAATGGTTTGGAGACTATAAGATTTAAATAAGGTTTGATTGGCTTCATAGCTAACCCAAAGGAGAATTTTATGTTTTTTTTATCTCTCAAGGAAAAGGTGGTTTCTTTTTGAGTACTGAGAGGCTTTGATTTAAGCCACTGGAAAAAAAAAAGAGAGAGAGAGAGAGAGAGAAGAACCTGACTAGAATGATAAAGAAACAGGCTGGAATGAAGCACTTCCTGGCACTGGCCTCCAAAGTAGCATCTCTTGTGACAGATATCCTCTTTCTATCTCTGTATCTCTCCCTCCCCTCCCCTCTCTCTGTCTGATGTCATCTAACTTACTATAACACTTAAAATGGTACTAAGAAAGTATTATATTGTAACAGTGAATGTTACTTTAGTCATACAACTGCAGAATTCACCAGGCTTACTCTCTGGGCAAGGCGAACAAGCCCAATCATGCTTTCATTCAGCAGGATTATGTCTTCTAGTCAGTGATCAATTGATCCTACAGTAAATGAGCTGAAAAGCCTCTTTTTCCTTTTGGCATTTCTTCCCTGAAGCAAAGAGGGCAGCAGAGAGCAACTAGAACCTAGGAAAGGTTTCGACTCCAAATATTAATGGCATCAGAGGATAATTGTTTTGATTTCCAAGGAGCCTTTGTTTTGGCTCTTTGGAAGGAATTAAGACTGTCCACCTTCTTGTCAGTTGACTTTCCCACTGCTGGGGTCTTTAACCGTCCAAGTGTGTTTTTATCCTCCTTGAAGTCTTCATTTTCCCTCTCAGTTCTTCATACTTTACTTTTATTTTTTCCTTTTATGATTTATCAAAAGTAAATATTAAGTTCAAACTATATGTGTGTCTGTGTCTATGCTAGATCTATAGATAAGAGGAAAACAATTAAAAAAATAACCTGTCCCTATTGATAGTTTATATTTTACTGTTTTATAAAGGAATTTTCTCACAACAATCCTCTAATTGTAATGAAAATTGAGTCCCAGAGAAAAAAGGTCCAGAGTCAGATGATTTGGGTTCCATCCTGCTAAATTTATTTAACCTCTTTATAGATCAGTTGCCTCATCTGTAAAATGAAGGGATTGGACTAGATGGACTCTGAGGTTCTTTCCTGCTCTAGATCATATATAGTCATTTAATTTAAACTCAAACCTGAACTTTTTCAGAATGTGCTAATCTCCCAAACCTTTCTCTTGTTAATATTTTTCAGACAAAAACTTCTGTTTGAGTTTCTTATAGCACTCAACCTCTACTTCTCTACTAGCATTTTCCTGATATTTTTCAGTATATAGTACAATTCTGTTTGGATGTGAGTGATTTACTATAAATAGACAAGCAGTCCCTCAAAGTGATATGCAAATAGGGGCTACAGGCACAAAATATACTACTAATACTTTGCCATAACCGAAAGAACATTGTGTTTGAAATACTGGGACTTGCTACCAAATCCTGCCTCTGATATTATACTACATCTGTGACCAAGGACACATCAATTAATGTCCTTGGGCTTCAGTTTCCTCATCTGTAAGATGAATGAACTAGACTAGATAGCCTCTGATGTCTTCTCTGGCACTGAATCTATGAGTGCTATTCAATTTTGTATGAAACTAGGTTAACCAAGGAAAAGAAATACATAAAGAAGATTGCAAATTCCACAATAGCCTCATCAAGAGAGAAGTTCCCTTCTAAATTTTCTCTAGAACACATTTGGATCTCTCTTTTGTCCTCTCACATCCTACCCTATATTATAATTTTCTGTGTACATAATTTATTCATCCCCATCCATCACTCTCAATATATTAGCTTAAAAAAACTTACCTTCTGTCTTAGAATCAATACTGTATATTAGTTCCAATGCAGAATAGTGTAAGGGCTAGGCAATGGAGGTTAAGTGACTTGCCCATGGTCACACAGTCTGATGTCATATTTGAACCCAGGACTACTCTCTCTATGCCTGATTCTTAATCTACTGAGCCACATAGCTGTCCTCAATGTATAAGCTTTTGGAAGGCCAGGACTTTTTCTTAGGACAATAGGAACATAGATCTGTCACTGACATCTTCTATGTCATGTTGTCCAATTCCCTTATTTTTTTTATATCTGAGGAAACTGAGGCCCAGGGAACTAAGTCACTTTTCCAACTGTCAGAGGTAGGGTTTTAATTCAGATATTCTAACTCCAGAGCCAATACTTTTTCTACTTTATTACTCTTCTGGGAAAAAATGCCTTACACAGTAGTAGGCAATTATTAATATTTGTTGACATATTCTGAATCACTTTAGAGGAACTATTTACCTGTAAACAATTGATAATCTAATTATAGTCACTTATTTATTCATGAAAAGACCTTATTTCATATAAATCTTTTACATCTCTAACACTCAGAGGGACTCAATCATCAGCCTCATTTCAGAACCCTGACTGTCTTTTGTCTTAAATTCTGAACACTGCTCAGCATCAAGTGTGAAATATTCATACCCCATGATGCCTGGATATAAAAAAGTGGAAATTCACTTTGGAGACATAATCATCACAGGAGGAATTATAATAGGGAATGCCTAGGGGAGAAAGATATAACAGCAGAAAATAATGTTGTGTGTGTGAGTATGTCTCTGAGTGTGTATAAGACAGAGAGAGAAAGAAAGAGTTAGAGAGGCTGAGAGGCAAAGAGAGAGGAAGAGGGAGAGAAAGAGAGAGATACTAGACAGACAGAGACAGAGAGAGGAAGAGAAAAAGAGAGACAGAGAGAGAGACAGACAGACAGAAAGAAAGGGAGAGAGAGACACATACACAGAAGGAGAGACAGACATACAGAGACAGAGACAGAGAAAGGGAAAGGGAAAGGGAAAGAGAAAGCATGATAGAAAGGGAATGGTTATGGTGTGGAATTTCTCAGAAAGAAAATATTACAAATGGGAATAGAATAAACATGGGGAACTATCTCTTCTCTTACCCTTCCTTCTCTAGCATGCATTTGGTAAATTAATGAACTTCCATTCATCAAACCATAATGTGGGAAAACACACCACAGCTGTTTAAAAATTTTCCTGATAAACAACCTGGGCAAGAAATATTCTTTACCCAATCTCTCTTTTTAAACACCCCTTACCTTCTGTCTTAGAATCAATATTAGTATTGGTTCCAAGGCAGAGAGTGATAAAGACTAGGAAACTACGGTTACAAATTGCCCAGGTCACACTGCTAGGAAATTTCTGAGGCTAAATTTGAACCCAGGTCCTCCAGTCTCTAGGTCTAGCTCTCTATCCACTGAAACGCCCAACTGTCCCTGCTTAATCTCTTAAAATCCCCCCCCCCCAATTTAGGATTTTTGAAAACTGAAGTTCAACTAATAAAATGGTCCAACTTGAAAGAAATCTTCTTGTTCTATTAAAATAAAATATTTATACTTAACATTCCCCTCCTCTGACTTCCTGGCACTCAGGTTTCTGTCTCATGTGTGTGGAAGCATCAATAGGTTGTAACTGAGAAGCCTCTGGGGGTTACCACCTTGTTTTCACAAGGACCCTATGGAATTTTACCTCATACTATGTACCCCAGAGAGTTTGCCAAGTGTGGGCTCACTGTAATGGAAAACTACAGACAAAAGACTAGAGGAGGTAAAAAGGAAAAGGAATTTTCATATTCCCTTATAATAACAGATTATTACACATAAGGGAGAAAATGTACAGGAATATTAAAATTCTTAAACCAGTCCCAAGGTCCCTCTCACTTGTCTCTTCTTCAAGCCTTAAAGGCAATGCAATTTAGCCCCTACTGAAAAAGTCATCCCTTTCAAGTCTGCACTTCCATTTTGAGGTCTGAGAAAGGAGGGTCAAGCTTCAGAGGAAACACTTTTGCCTGACTGGTAGAATGACTTTGAGGGAAAGAAAAAGAAAACTAAACTCTTTCCCTTGCCACTTTCACTGTCTTACTACCATTCTCCAGATGTGTAGCATTCCAGATGTTTTTCTTTAAAAAAAAATGAGCTGTGACCCAGGCTTGAACCTCAAGGTGTAGGCTCCCTCCTTTGCAACCTTTTCAGTTAACAATTCTCTTTTCCCTCACGGCAAGCAAATAGGCTGTCATTTAAAATTATTTATTTATTCAGAACTCTCCAAATGTGCATTCTGCTACTGTAAAGTGTCCTTGGGCCCAGTGACACCAATCCTCAATCCTTTGTTCTCCTTTCATATTGTGGATTATTTATAACTACTATTAACTTGTCTGCCCTTTGGTGTGCTTTCCCCCAGGAAATATTTTGCCTGACTAGTCCTATTCCCTGTGTCCCCAGACCAGCTCAAATAGGACCCTGATGCCACATCAGTACTTTTATTTTGCATTCTGGTCTTTCCCTGGCTTAGTCCATTATGCATTTTGCATCTTCATTTATTTTATTTTTGGCTTCATTAAAAAAAAATGTGTATGTATGCACATGTATATTTGTATGTGTGGAAACATATATGTTTATGTGTTTAATTCTTAAGACTTGTGTTGTGCTCTGGTGTGCTGGCTTCAGTGATTTCTCTGTAGCTGTCCAAGGAGAGTTTTCCTGATCAGGATGCTAAACAATTTCCTGGCTCAGTAAGTACCAATTCCAGAGCCTGGTTGCCTGCTTTCAAATAATGCCTCTATTCCTTTCTCCACTGATCTCCCTGCATTATGTTTAGAACTTTGCTCTACCAATCACCTTGATGACCTATTTGCATGCTTCATTCCTTTTCATTATTTCCTCTAATCTCCAAGTCAAGAGCACTTAGGAAGTAGTTTCATATCCTGTTCTATAGCCTGATCCCTTCCCTCCATTCTGATCTATGGCTGCCACAGAGATGTCAACTTGAAATGTTCCCTTCTTCAATTAACCTGGGCTGGTCCTGACGCAGACAGCTTTAGCACTTGTAGGTTTCCATCTGTGCCTCTGTCCTGTGTCGTTCTCCCTCTGACATCCAATAGCTGCTCTGAAACCTTGTCGAATGTTTTTTAAAATCTGAGCATGCCACGTCTACGGAGCTCACTTTATCTGTCATGGCAGTAACATCTTCAGAGAACTCCAGGAGGTTAATTAAGCATGACCTCCCCTGCTTGGTGACATGCTGCTTCTCTTTAATCAAACTTATGCTCCTTCAGGTGTTCTTTTATCACATCCTTTAAGAAAACTTCCAAGACTTTGCCCAGATGCCAATGGCCTTTGCTTTCTGGTCAATGTCTTCACGGTGGAATTTTGAAAGAGATAATTCAATTCCACAAGCACTTATTAAGCACCTGCTTAATATGCTTTCCCTTTGAGATTACACTGCGTCTCTTCTATTTATATCTTATGAGGATATTTTGAAGATATAGCTGTGTAGTTGCCTCCTCCATTGGAATGTGAACTCATTGAGAGCAAGGATACCTTTGCCTTTTTTTTTTCAATTCCAATAGCTCAGTTAGCACCATGGCTGGCCCATAGTAAGCACTTATTACACATTTGTTGACTGAGTGACTTCTATGAACCAGGAGCTTTGCTAGGCACTAGGGATAAAACAACAAAAGGAAACAGTCCCTGGGGGTTGGGGAACAAATTAGTAAAGAATAAAAATGATAATTTTATGACAGAAGGTAAGAATTTCATTTAAAAAAAGGTAGCCAGGTATTTGATATTTCTAAAAAAAATCCTCTTTGCCAAAGTAGTGAAAAGTATACCATATTAAACGATTATAAAAAGACTTTCCGAATCCAATAAGTTGATGTAAACTTACTTTGATAACTTAAAAATCTCAAGAAAACCAAACCTTCTATACAAGACAATTTTGTGCGGCTTTGTTTTGGAGCCTGCATTTGAATTTGAATATTACCATTTGAAAGGACAAGAAAAATACTTGAACAGAAGAATATATTGATTTGGAGAACTATCTCAAGTATTCTACTTTTGACCAGAGAGAAGCCTATGGGGAATGAATGAGTTTTACCTTGGTTAGTGAAGACCTGAATATATATTATATGTACACATATATAATCATAATCCTCATTTAAGGTGAATGGAGATTATTATTGTTCAATTCTTTAAAAATGAACTTCAGAGAACCAAATGAAAAGAATCTAGGAAGGCTTGAAATGTCACCTGCATTGATGGTAGTTATTTTGGGAGATGAAATGTTTACTATAAATACATCCTGTTTCCAGCCTCTACTAAAGCAGCTGATCAAAAGGCATCCTTCTAAATCAGCATCAATTAAGAGCTCGATTTCAAAAATAAGGCTTGCAGCCCAGCAAAGTACAAAGAAGAAACATTTAGGGCAAGTACTACTACAATTCACTAATCGAATTTGCAATGCTCTTTCATGCACCCAAGATGAAAGGATTTCAAAGAACACTCAACAACCCTCACCTCAGCCCTCAGTGAAATTTCTCTCCATCAGAACCAATGCACACATTAATATTCATGATTTTGAATGAGTCTTCATTGACAGGGGCAATCTTTTGCAAGTGAGGGTGGGTGTTAAACACTCTCCACTTAACTTGTTTAAACTCATCTTCTGAGGCCCATAACTGAAGAGGTGTCCATGCCAAATATTTTTAATATTTACATACACACCACAGGAAAAAAAAAACACTTACACAAATAGTTCTCCAACCAAATGCCCTTGCCATAAAGCAGCTTATTTTTTTAAATTATATATCTTGCATCCAAAGAAGGATCAATGCACAAAAATTCAAAAATTAGATAATTTACTCAAAATTTACTTAAAGAAACCATCCATTAAGCATCTTTGGTAGCCTGTGATAGTGATTGGAAAGTTTTAAGAATAAAGAATCAAAGAGTTTGGAACTAGGAGGGACCCTTAGTGATCTTGCAGTCCATCAGTTTTTAAAGTATAGGCTATGGATTTGTGGGATCCCTGAGACCTGTTTAAAGGGGTTTTCAGAGTCAAAATATTTTTATAATAACATGAAAAACTTTACATTTCTAATGTGGCAAATAGTGATAAATATACCCAATATAAATAAAAACTCTTTGGGGAAGAACTTATTTTTAGAAGGATCTTTTTAAGGGATCCTAAAACTGGCAAGTTTGAGAATGGCTGACCTAGTCTAATACCTACATTATATAGATGATGAAACTCAGGCTCAGAGAGGTTCCTGCCTTAAAAAGAGGCACTATATCTGTGTGACCCTGGGCAAGTCACTTAACCCACATTGCCTAGCCCTTACCACTCTTCTGCCTTGGAGCCAATACACAGTATTGACTCCAAGATGGAAGGTAAGGGTTTAAAAAAAGAGAAAGAGAGAGAAACACTATGCATATGTTGAATTTGAATAATTCAAAGTAATAGCTTGACATGCTATTCTTACTGCCATTTGAGACTAAATTAAGGATTTGGAATAGATAATAATAATGGCAAACAGCAACAATAACTCACACTTTTATATCACTTTACATTTGGCAAAGTTTTCTTTTCACAATAAACTTGTGAAGTAGTTACTAGAAAATTACAGTTGAGGAATTAGAATCCAAGAGGCTGTGACTTGCTTCTGATATTATATATAATAAATATCAAAGGTAAGATTTAAATTTAGATTTCTGACTTCAAAGTCCTATGTTTTTCCTACTCTGTCCCTTCTAGTTTTATAATTTATGATCTCGGGAATTTCCCATAAATATTCAGTTTACTCACAAAAAATAAAAATATTCATGCAATTTTTTAGGAATTCATCTATTATGAAAAAAGAAATCTATATATTAAATTTATAAAAGGGAAACAGCAGTTAGTTGACTGTCATATAGGCACACTGGATAAGGAAGGGATTGGTGATGTACTTTTATTTCTTGAAGTCTTGGCTTTCACTTGTAGGTTTATCTCTGGCTCTTCCTTGCTTTACTTCCCATGACTGACTGACTATTCCTCACCATCTTCACCACTGTCATCTTATTCTTTTCCTTACTTCTTGATCTCCTAATATCATACAGTTCCTTTACTATTAATATCAAACAGCTACTGTGAATGGCAGACACCTCATTAATACCATTCCAAAAAATATAACAAGGCCAACTTTCAAAAAGCTGCTATCTGATTCAAAAGAAATCTTATTTCAAATAGTGACACATAAAAAAATATTACAGATAATTAAAAGTCAAAACATGATTTTTGTTATTCTATAAAACTCACTGAGATCATACTGAATAAACAAATGGGGTACAAAATCATGTCAAATATTTAAATTGCAGATGAAAATATATGCCAAGTGGATCACAAATTTTATCTGATTGAAATGACATTGGACCATTTCAGCTAGACTGGGCAGCAGTTCATTATATTTAATGAACATAATCATCTTCCAGGTTGTTGGTTCATTATATCAATTTTGGATGGAAATGTGATTGCTTAAATCAGCTCAGTACTTAGTTCACACTTTACTGATAAAAGTTTGAACAACTTTTGAATACTTCTGACACATCAGTAATGTGTAATGTAATATTTATTAAAAAATAAAATGCATAGGTTCTATATCAGTCAGTGGCACAACTTACATATATTTTAAGCCAAAGTCAAACAATAATGACAATAGTTCAACATTTTTGTTTTTCTTTTAATTACTAGTTTATAATTTTCTAGTTTTCTCAACAGGTTCACAAAGAAATAAAAATACAGGTCTGGCAAAAAAGAGGTTATTTCAGTATTTTCTTAGAAATTTCAAAGCATTTTCCCAGGTCCATTCTTAGTATTATATATTTATATTTGCTAAAATCCCTCTACATTTCCTCTGGTACCTCAAGCCTTCCAGGATTTCCATTGTCCTTTTGGAAGTCTCCTACTCTTCATCTATGTCCCTAACTCTAATCAGTTTACAGAAATATTGCCAGTGTTAAGTAAAAGGTCTGTTTTAGCAACAGAAAATAAACCACTGATTTAATAGTCATTTTACTTTCAAAAAACAGGGGTTGGGAGATCCTTGCTCTCTGGAAAACAGCACAATGGACACTTGTTCCTAGAACTTGAATTTTTTTTTTCTTTCAAATCTTGATCAGATATAAACTTGAGCTTCTTTCCAATGTCATAAGAAATGAGAAGGACCTGATAAGGATCCTTAGAAAAATGAGAAGATCCTAATTCCATGTTTGAGCATGATAAGAAGAAAATATCTTTCTTATAGGATAAAAGCTTTGGCCCACAAAACAAACAACAGTGGTTTGGACCATTTTGATAACATAACCTCGCAGGATTTGAAAGTAATCAGTGCAGAACCTTTTCTCAGAGTAAAAGTGTAATTGGTTATAAATCAATAAGTAATTTCTTTTAAGAGGAAAAAAAACCTTTTGAATATCTGTGTGTATGTGTATGTTTGTGTATTATTAAGATAACAAGGTTTCATACGTCATCATGGACCAAATATATACAGAAATTTGAGAATACCCTAAATAGTAAGATTTCTTACTTTACTAGTTAAGTTTATATTAATTGATCATTTATTTGTGATGCCATAAATATCCAGAGGCGTTCACTTGTTACTTATTTGCTATAAGACAATTGAGATTACTTTTTATGACTTCCTATTGTGACAAGTGCATTTTCAAAAGGAAATTTATGACCATACAGTAATGATAGTATTCTATTTTTTATAATTAACAAAAAAATCAATTTTCAAGATATCTCTAAACCTCTAGAGATCTTAATGGAAATTTCAAAAGTCTGATGGAAAAATGAGATAAGTAAAACTTCCTTGGAGAATTGAAGTCCAATAAATGAAGGCATTGATATGGTTTCATTTCAGTGTTGGAAGAGTAGTGATAGGTTTCATATCCTATATAAGGGGTATGATGGTGGAAAGTTTTTCCATGGTAATAAATATAGAACTATTCCCTTAAGTCTTCTAAATTCTGTTTTCCTTTACTTTCATTCATATATTACTAACTCTTCAGTAAGGCTTCACTTATTTGCCTTCATTTTTCCCCCCCATATATTACTCTAGGTTCCTCTTCTCTTTCTTGGTAAAAAGAGCTCAGTGATATAATAAGAGAACGCACATTGGCTTCAGTTTGTAGGCTACCGTCCTCATTCTTGCCAAACTAGTAGGTAAATTATATTTTATTTCATTTTTTAAGGTTAGCTCCAAAATATTTGATTTCCATAGACTTTGGAATTCCAATTATTATTAAATATTGTTATACTGAAGCCATATAGAAAACTAACTAAATATTATTATACTAAAACCATATAAAAAATAAGAAGCAGTGGTCAGGCTGAAAAGCACACATTGTAAAGGAGTAAGGAGAATTGGAAAAGAAAATATTTTAAGCAAAATAAAAACCCATTTGGTTTGAGAGTACTTACAATATGTAGCTCCAAGTAGTCACCAAGCCCTGAAGAACTGTCCACTCGTACCAATACAGCTTCCTTCTGAACTGTGCTAAACCCTATGGCCAGTCTGTCTGCACGTGTACTCGGCCGGTCATTAGGAGGCCATTTGTATGTGATTTGTCCGCCACCTTTGCTAAATATATACGTTGTTCCAGCTGAAAACAACAACAACAACAAAATAAGACCAATTAGTTCTCATGCATAAAGTCTACACAATTTTGTCACTAAACTGGGAACTGACTTTAATTAGTTTGATAAAGAGGAAAAGAAGGCATAGATGCTTTAAGTGAAATAAAATGGTAATTCAATTTAAAAATACACTCATTAAATCTACTAGTAGATATTTAAAATGTCAGGTCACACTGTCTATTCCACTGAGTGAAGTGTGAAGATGCAATGGGGGCATAATGCCAAAAGCCCTATTCCAGGGATCCATAGGACTGGGCTTCAGTCCTCACTCTACTACTAGTCATATAACTTTGGACAAATCTTTTGAGGTTGTAAATGACATCTCTTTCCTCATCTATAAAATGAGGATTTTGCCTACCTTGTCAACCTCCTGACATTGTTTATGGGGATCAATAATAGTAATAAAAGCTGGCATTTATTTAGAGCTTTTAAAGTTGGCAGAGTGCTTTACCTGTATCTTTCATTTGATCCTCACAACAATCCTATAAGGGAAGTACTATCTGAATTCCCATTTCACAGACAAAGACACTGAGTAATAGAGAGGTTAGTGAACTTCTCCAGGGTTACAAAACTAAGATTTTTGAGACAGGATTTGAATTCAGCTCTACCCAGGTGTTTGGGGCACTGCACCACCTTGCTGCTGATTAAATAAAATGTGTTTGAAACTGTATTCTTTGTAAAAAAAATAGAGATCAACTAATGTCCTACTCTAATTCAAGGAGTCATACCAAGGAACTGACTCAATTTTCTATGGCTGTACCAGTAGAATTGGGGCTCTGGAAAAGTCTACCTATCAACTTGGTGACATCTGTCATTGGAGGATTAGCCCATGTTTGCAGAGAATCACCACCATAAAGGGTGGCTGCCATAAAGAAGGAAAGGAGGAACTATTATGATAAATATCCATGAAGAGAGAATCCACACTGAAGCAATTATGGATTTTAAAAGTAAAATAGTCATATAAGTATTGTATGTTAGTAAGATAGTATGGAATCTAACAGATTATGCCTGTTTATCAAAATTACTAAAGGCTATATTAGAAATAAAAATCAACTATGACCATTTACTATTAAAAAAAGGAAACTTCTGTTACTTCCTAAAGATACAGAAATATAAAGATTAACCTTGCTTTTTGCAGTAAGTATGCAAGAAATGAGAGGGTCATCCTGCACAGTGGATCAAATCACAATTTGGATATAATAAACTCATCCAATTTTTTTCAAGAAAACAGTTTAGGGGGCAACTGGGTAGCTTAGTGGATTGAGAGCCAGGCCTAGAGATGGGAGGTCCTAGGTTCAAACCTGGCCTCAGACACTTCCCAGCTGTGTGACCCTGGGCAAGTCACTTGACCCCCATTGCCTAGCCCTTACCACTCTTCTGCCTTGGAGCCAATACACAGTATTGACTTCAAGATGGAAGGTAAGGGTTAAAAAAATGGTTTATTCCAGTGTAACACATAAATAAGTAATGGATGAGCAGCCACAAGTCTCAATAGTCATGCTATGACACTGCAAATAATAGATAACTTCTATGTAAGCTAGGTCTTATTTAACAAGCAATATCTAGTAGCTTTCTGAGCATCCAGCACCACAGATATCTATTATTCCAAATGTACTTCTCTATTTAGGGTGCTATGTATGATTCTAGGTCTTCTCATGGACATTCAAATAAAGGTGATAATAGTTTAATAAAACACTTAGATTCAGTCTTAATCAAAAAAGACATTTTGTTTTGGCAAGTTTGCTGTTGAGTAGATTAGATGTATCTGAATCTTGGTGACCCCATTTGGGGTTTTCTTAGCAAAGATACTGGCATGCTTTGCATTTTCCTTCTCCAACTCATTTTACAGATAAGGAAACTGAGGCAAACAGAGTGAAATGTCTTGTCCAGGGTCACGACTAGTAAGTGTCTGAGGTTGGATTTGAACCCAGTTTTTTCTGACTTCAGGCCTGGCACTTTATCCACTGTACACACCTACCTGCCTGATTTAGAAATGTTGTTAATAGTAGCAATACAATCCATTCATACTTGTCTTTTCAGTGCATCCCATAATCTGAGGACCTTTCTTCTATTTTCCAGGTATTATATGGCTACTCTGAAATCAGAGTATTTGGTTTCAATTCTTAGCCCTGAAGGTTACCTACTAATCTGTAACTGGGCAAATCAATTAACCATCTTGGGCCTCAGTTTCCTCATCTATAAAATTATTAGACTAAATGATCCCTGAGTTTCATTCCAGTTCTAAATCTATGATCTTAATGGCACGTGCCAACTCTCCATCTGCTAGCCCTCTCTGATGACACATGCTTGTTCCATCTTTCTTTTTTCTTTTCTTTTTTTCCTTCCAGATTACTGTTTGGTAGTTGAAATAGAAGAATTCACAGTGAGTACAATGTCATGCTTTAGGGATTCAGATCTGGGCATTTATTGAGACCTATCTCTGAAGGTAAATATCATAATGCAAGTTTCATTACTAAGGATTTGATTTTTTAGCTCGTCTTCCAACCTTTTTTTTCAGAGAGTATTAAGACCTAGAAGCTACCAAAGCCATTGTCTAAGCTGTCACGCTTACCTTTGCTTTTCAGGCTCTATAAGCACCATCGGGAGAAAATGAATGCAGTTGCTTCCACAAAGGCCTTTTTATACAATGTGACAAATCTCACTTTGGTGGGGTTTTCTTTTTTGTGAGAAGTCACTGAAAAGCAGTCATCTTTTTCTTTCTTGCTCATGGTAGTGCTTTGTTTTGGAGTCATCAGCTCAATTCCATTGTAATCAGTGGAATTAGATTGTCAAGGCCTTGATATCCTCCCTATCCCCTTTATAAGCTTCCTATCATTCTTTAAAAAGAAGTTGGTGTAGAACACTCACAATTTTCCTGTGTTTTTAACAGTCTTCTACAACGAACTTAAGGGCTTCAAAAAGCACCATTACTAAGCTTTAAAATAATGTGAATAGTGCTATATGATAGTGGGTCAGACAAAGGTTTTTGATGACAATTTTTTTTCCAATGGTTTACCACTGAAAACAATACATTTCAGTTCAATAAGTCCCTTTTAAATCCTTGCTGCCTCGAGAAACGTGCTCTGCATTGGGGGAAGAGGCAAAGTTTCTAGTCTAGAGTTGCCCATGCCATTGTGGCATTGACGTTCCAGGATGAGGATGTGACACATACACAGAGAAATAGGATAAGGAGAAGGAATGTGGTGTGTGGGCGAGAGGGTCAGCCCCCGAGTCAGAATGACCCATTTTCAAGTCTTGCTTTTGACTCATCCTAGCTGGGAGATTGCAGAGCTAATCACCTTCCCCCTTAGGGCCAAAGGCAACTTTCCAAGAAGTTTTACAACTCTAGGTCTGGATCAAGCCCTTCTTCCTTGTTATCTCAAATAAGATGCCCAGAGAGGTACAAAGTACTGTGCAAGATCCTAAGGGGAAGGAATCATTAGAATCAGGGAAGGATTCCCCGAGGCAGTAGCTTTAAAGGTTGGAGAAGAATTCAATATGGTAGAGAGGCATCCTAAGAGTAGGAAATAGTATGGCTCAAGGTAAAATGACAGGCAAGTGAAGTGTGTCCTAGGGTCAAAGAGTCGTTGAGTTTAGCAGACATAGTAGGAGAAGCAGAGAACTATGGGACACATTAGTGTGTGACACCAGATGGCATGGGGCCATGATTACTCTCTATCATGTTTTCTGGTCCTATAAAAGATATCCCTGATAAAAAAAGGCCAATTTTTAAAACAAAAACAAAAACAAAAAAAAACACTAGCTACAATATAGGTACATAGACTTCAAACTGGAAATGACCACAGAGTTAATTCTAGCAAAATGATCTTATTTTAAAGATATGGAAACCAGGGCAGCTACATGGCTCACTGGATAGAGAGCTAGGCCTGGAGATGGGAGTTCCTGGGCTCAAATAAGACCTCAGATATCTCCTAGCTGTGTTAACCTGGGCAAGTCACTTAGTCCTTACTGCTCTTCTGCCATAGAACAAATACATCATATTGATTCTGAGGTGGAAGGTAAGGATTTTTTAAAAAATAAAGATAAGGAAATCAAGGCCTAAGGAAGTTGAGATTTGCCCAAGATTATACAAATAAGTGGATTTGAATCCATGCCATCTGAATCCAGATCCATTATTCTTTGATCTATGTCTCAACATCATCCTGATGGTAACTAGATCACTATAAAGTCTCCTGAGTGAAATTCATAGAAATACAAAGAAGTTTTAAAAATAAAATTGAATATCAAATACCAATTTCTTAGATTGATATGTCGCTATATAGGCAAACCATCAAAATAGTACATCCACAGATATATTTTGGAATGATGTGGCATATGGATAATGAACTGGGCTTGGAATTGAGAAGGAAGAGGAAATCTCCCCAGAATTTTTTTGGGAAATTGTTCAGTTCTTTCAATGACCTCAAAGTTTTCAGTATTCTAAATGCCCATCTCTTTACCAGAGATACCAAACTCTTCACAAGATCCCACAAAACTCCAAGTGTTGCCAAACTAGATTAAAATTTATTTGGGAAATGTTTAAGCACACAAATTAAAGTACAACATAGATAACATTAATTTGTGATTTCTTAGGTCAACATGTGGGACAGGGATCTGTTTTAATTTGAGTTTGATACCTCTGCTTTATGCAACAATGTTTTCCCAATGATGCTATATGGTTGTAAATCAGAGACCAGTGCAAACCTCAGAGGAATTAAAATTGCAAATAGAGTGACAAACAAGAGATGGGCAGTCTGGGTGTAACTTTGCTAACACCAGTCAATTAACTAGTAAACAAGAGCTCATTAAATACCTTGTATATGCTAGGCACTGTTCTATGTTCTGAAGATATAAAGATAAAGAATCATAGTCATCAAGACAGAAAAGGAATAGGAGGAAGACTTCCAGAGTGTTTGGCAGATTATCTTGGAAAGATTTATTTGAAAACATGGGCAAGAATTCCATAGGACAAGAATGCATGAAATTCTTATGATCTTTCCTTCCTTCCTTCCTTCCTTCCTTCCTTCCTTCCTTCCTTCCTTCCTTCCTTCCTTCCTTCCTTCCTTCCTTCCTTTCTTTCTTTCTTTCTTTCTTTCTTTCTTTCTTTCTTTCTTTCTTTCTTTCTTTCTTTCTTTCTTTCTTTCTTTCTTTCTTTCTTTCTTTCTTTCTTTCTTTCTTTCTCTCTCTTTCTCTCTCTCTCTCTCTCTTTCTCTCTCTCTCTCTCTCTTTCTCTCTCTTTCTTTCTCTCTCTTTCTTTCTCTTTCTTTCTTTCTTTCTTTCTTTCTCTCTCTTTCTTTCTCTCTCTTTCTTTCTTTCTCTCTCTTTCTTTCTCTCTCTTTCTTTCTTTCTTTCTTTCTATCTTTCTCTCTCTTTCTTTCTTTCTATCTTTCTTTCTCTCTTTCTATCTTTCTATCTTTCTTTCTCTCTTTCTATCTTTCTATCTTTCTTTCTCTCTTTCTATCTTTCTCTCTTTCTTTCTTTCTATCTTTCTTTCTCTCTCTCTTTCTTTCTTTCTTTCTCTCTTTCTTTCTTTCTATCTTTCTTTCTCTCTTTCTATCTTTCTTTCTCTCTCTCTTTCTATCTTTCTTTCTCTCTCTCTCTTTCTTTCTTTCTATCTTTCTTTCTCTCTCTCTCTTTCTTTCTTTCTATCTTTCTTTCTCTCTCTCTCTTTCTTTCTTTCTATCTTTCTTTCTCTCTCTCTCTTTCTTTCTTTCTATCTTTCTTTCCCTCTCTCTCTTTCTTTCTTTCTATCTTTCTTTCCCTCTCTCTCTCTCTTTCTTTCTATCTTTCTTTCTCTCTCTCTATTTCTTTCTATCTTTCTTTCTCTCTCTCTATTTCTTTCTTTCTTTCTTTCTCTCTCTCTATTTCTTTCTTTCTTTCTTTCTTTCTTTCTTTCTTTCTTTCTTTCTTTCTTTCTTTCTTTCTTTCTTTCTTTCTTTCTTTCTTTCTTTCTTTCTTTCTTTCTTTCTCTCCTTCTCTCCTCTCCTCCTCTCCTTTTTCTCTCTCTAATAACCCATTTCATTGTATTTTTTTAACCTCTACCTTCTCTCTTGGACCCAATGCTGTATATTGGTTCCAAGGCAGAAGAGTGGTAAGGGCTAGGCAATGGGGGTTAAGTGACTTGCTCAGGGTCACACAGCTGGGAAGCATCTGAGACCAGATTTGAACCTAGGACCTCCTGTCTCTAGGCCTGGCTCTCAATCCACTGAGCTACCCAGCTGCCCCTAATAACCCATTAAAAATAATAAGCAGAAATTTTGACAGGTATTAATTTACTGTGCAACAAAGCAAAAATATTTGGTCAGTAAATAACCATTTATTAAGTGCCTACTTTGTGCCATACACTATGCTAAGTGCTTGGAACACAAAGAAATGCAAAAGAAATCCTTCCTCTCAGAGAAAAGGGATCATATATGAGAGGCTTTAAAGGTCAAAACAGTGAGACTTAGAAATTGATTTAATATAGAGGAGTGGGAGAGATTAAGGAGTTAAGGTTGATGATTGGGAGGATGTTGATACCCTTGATAGTAATGGGGAAGCTAAAAAGAGGAGATGGTTTGGGAGGAAAAAAGAATAAGTTCTATTTAGGACTTGTTGAGTTTAAGTTGTCAAATGAACATCTGATCCAGATGTACTGGGTGGAAAAGAGAGTGCATTAGAGAGAGTATTAGACTTTGAGGCAGGAAGACTTGAGTTTAAGTCCTATATTAGAAAATTACTTGCTCTGTGACCTTTGTCAAGTCACTCAACAGTCATTTGCTTCAGTTTCCTCATCTGTAAAATAGTTCTTCTACTAATAGCACCTAATTCTAAGATATGGTGTAAGAATAAAATGATAGGATATTTGTAAAACCCTTTGAAAACTTTATATTTTTATATAAATGTTACTTATTGTTATAATATGTCACAGTTTTCAATATGCAGTTGTAGATGCTAGATTGTGGGGCAACAGAGAGGTTAGGGCTGGAAAAATCAATTTGAGAACCATCTATACAGTGATGATAATTGAACCCATGTGAGCTAATTAGATTATTAAATAAAAGAGTAAGGAGAAAGAAGCCCCTAAAATTTCAGTACCTATAGATAAGTCCAATGAATTTTTATAATTCAGTTGAAACCAAATGCCTTGTTGTTGTTTTTTAAATGGCTTTTATACTTTTCCATTTTCATTAATCAATTCTGTACTCCATCATTCACAGGGGCACATTACCCTCTACATAAAGCCCATTTTGTACATCCACTATTAAGGTGACAGTGTTTGTGATATTAAATTACAACAAATGGAAGCTTTTATGGAATAGAGAATACTTATCACACTAAAGTATGCCATAAGAAAAGGTCAAAAGTTATGATATTTACAACACCATTTAAGAAAATTATCTTTTTGGCCTTTTCATAACAGAGGCCCATTATATAGGCACAAAATGGACAGAGAGGTCAAGGTATTAACTGATATATTACCTTCTACTGTAAAAAGACAATCAATGTGCAACACTACACCAGAAGTGCAACTTCAAGATTATCAACAGTGCTGAGATGAATGTTGATGGAAACAGCATCTTTATTATTTATGCATGTTTCTTTATGGCAAATGCTAGAATATCAGCAGGACAACTTCTTATGGATTTATTTCAAATTAACCCTGACATTCATCACAGTGCAGATTGCATAGATGACTAATATTTAAAGTGGTTTTCTACAATCTCAACACTTAAATTATACATCAAGGCCATATTACTCAACCTAAATTCATTAACAAACCTGGCACCATTAGATGCTGATTTCACACTACAAACACACTTGGCAATACAATAAATGTTAAAAAAAAACAGATGTGGGGACTTATTTCTAAGGATTCATATGCCTTCAATGTGTCAGGAATTATTTAGTCTTGTTGACAAAAACCAATTTCTCTTTTTCCCCACTTTTAAAAATCTCCCTCTTTCCAAACACAATTCAATCACACATTTTATTTTTCCAAGGTTAAGATTCAATGATATAACCCAAAAACCTTTCATCTAAACTTTGGTTGTTTTAGATTACTGCTGCATAAAATGTGAAGTGATTAATTTGCCCATAGATTAGCTTCAAATTTGTGATATGTGTGCTAAGAATGGGAACATTTTTAAAAGCTTATAATTCTTTAAATGCCACCAAGTAACCAAGATGAAACATTTCAACCCATTATGATTCTATTAACTGTAACACGCCAGCAACATCTCTTTCAGGGAAAGTTTGCCAGGCAGTCAGATGGAAATTAAAAGTAAAACAACTATAAATATAAGGAGCTTTTATACCTCCTACAACCTTGTCAAGATGTACTTTGTTAAACCCACATTTCCTGAAGAGTTTTTCTAATCATTGAAGGAATGCTTTGGGGACAAGGAGTAAAATCTGTAACCATTAGACTATTAAATGCAGAAAGAGTTTCAGGTGAGTGAACACTTGTTTAAACAATCAGGCCCAAATGCCAAAGCCTCTAAAATCTTACCAAAGTCCCATATACTTTGCAATACTAATAGTCCATTACTGTCTACCATTTGTCTTTCTAAATGATTATATTATGATGTGAAGTACTTGAATTCAAGATCATGAGGATGAATGGGTTCATGAAATGGGGCGGCATGAGGGCACACTTCTGAATAGCTCATTTGGGGGAATTGTAAAAGCAGTGGAGGTAAGGCAAGAAGAGATTCATAGGGTTTGAATCATTTAAGTAAGATGGCTATGAAATATCATAAAACATATAAAGACCCACAGTTCACACCCACACACCCTCACTCATTCACACACTATATTCCAATTCCTGAAAGAAACACCATTACCCCCCCCCCCCAAAAAAAAAGATTAAAGGAATAAGAAGCCTCACATAAGACTGCACAGGGGTATGCTCATGCTTCTGGGGGAAAATAATTAAAACAAAACAAAAAACAAAATGCAAAACAAAGAAAAACGAGGTGATAAAATGGAAAAAGGCAGGGTCAAGCAAGAGCTAGATCCATTACTATTAACCAGAAAGGTTAGGGGGAATGAAAGGCTTTTACACATAAATCATGGTGAAAGAAAGCTAGTAAGTCCATTAATAAATGAAAAGGAGAAGGAAATACAGCACTGTCACTGAAGGGACTCCAATATTGAACTGGTTGTCTGAAGCAGAAAAGCAAAAGAGGATAATTAAGAAATACTGAAAGCCTCATTTAGATAGCTCAGGATAAGCTTCAAATGAGGAAGCAGTAGAAATGTCCCACATATATAATAATGTATAGTTAGAAGCCTTAGAATCTTAAAGGGGCCATTAGAAGTTTAAAATAAAAAAAAAGGGTGGCAATTTAAAAATGAAGAAATATAGGAGAGCCAGGATGTATATTACTACACCCTTGTGAGATTGACCAACACTCCACCACCTGTCTTATTTGCTATGCATGCTTCTCTTCTTTGTAGATAAGGATTGAGAATGCCTCTATTGAGACTTTTCCTATATTAAAGGATCAGAACAATTCATGAATACTGACACAAAACATGAAAGGAATTGTATATTGGAAAATATATGGATAAAGAGGATAGATGAAATAGAAACACATGATATTTTTCTGGGAATATACTACAGATGTATCTAATTAAGGCAGGGAAGTACGTAGCCCAGAGCTATAAAACATGTAGTGACAGTCCACAACACTCCTGGGTATGGCCTGAATCAGATAAAAATGTAATTGGGAAACAAAATAAATAAGAATTTAATGAAATATAGATAATATAAACATGTGGTTTTCTAAGTCAATATTTGGCCAATAGGAATCCTTATGTAAAGTTTAGGGGCCCCTGTTTCTACAAGGTGGTTAGGACACTGGACTGGGAGTGAGGAAGACAAAGGTTTAAATCTCATTTTAGATATTTATTGGATATGTGACTCTGGGAAAACACTTATATCTCTCTGGACTTCAGATTTCTCATCCACAAAAAATGAGGTTGGAGTCAACTCATTCTCAGGTCAATTCTATCTTTAAATTTATGATCCTATAAAGTTCAGAAAAGTTGCTGAGAGGAAATGGTTGGAGTTCTTTAAGTAGGAGTATCCACATACCAGTAAAAATTACAAGTCACCAAAACTAAAAGAAAAAACACTATACAGATCACCTAGTCAGATGAAGGGAATGAATGATGAGTTTATGTTAAAATTTATTAAATATTAGTTACCGATCATGGAATTGTCATGGAAGCAGGTTCTAAGAGAAAATAGGGATGGGATGAGCGAGGAAGGCTTTGACTACTGTTATAACTACTGGAAATCTCCTTCCACTAAACATGAAACATTTGATAAACTTTTGACCTGCCTTAATAACAACTCCATTTTTTTTCAGAATGCAGAAGAAGGGGGCAAGAAAGAACTATTACTCTCACTATTAGGTTGGATAGAATCAACAAGAATGAGAATGAGAAAAACCGACCACATCATCTTAACAGTTTATGAGAGGCCAAAGAATGATGAAAAATATTGTTCTTTGCCCTGGGTCTGGGGCAGCTAAATAGGGTATAAAGTATTCAGCTTGGAGTTAGAAAGATGAATCGTCCTGATTTTAAATCTGGCCTCAGACACTTATTAGTTGTGCAACCCCTGGCAAGTCACTTGACTCCCTTTGCCTCAGTGTTCCCAATTGTAAAATTAGCTGGAGAAGGAAATGGTAAACTACTTCAGTATATTTGTCAAGAAAATCCCAAAAAGGGATCATGAAAAGTTAGACATGAATGAAAAACAACTGAACAACAATTCCTAGGTTTGAGGGAATAAGATTATTTTTCTAAATTGAGGTAGTAAATTGTAGGTAAAATCCCATGTATGCAATAATATCAAATATTAAAAGGGAAGATATTTATGAAAATAAAAAAGATAACAGACCCAAATAGACCAATATAGTTCTATTAGAAGCTTTTGAATAAGCACAGACTTTCAAAGTCTATTGACAGCAGTTAAAGGTAGGTAAGGGAAGAAAAAGCAGAAGTATGTGAGTTTATAAGAAGAGTGGCAAAGTCCACAATAATCTCAATCTTCCAAAAGTGCAAAGATAACACAAAGAACAGTGGAGTTATCAATAGTCAAGGTAAGAAGAAGGAAGCATTAGGGCTAATGTTTGCATTGTATTGTATAACATAAAGGAACAATAGTTGGGAAATTGGAGTTCTGAATTCTTTTTTAATCCCTTCTCAAGGAGAATGATCATCGTGTTGAAAAAACAAAGTGAATATGACCAAGAAGGACCCGAGGGTCGACAAAGAGAAGGAATTAATAAAAAAAAGAGTATTTACCCATACTGAGTTAGTTATAGAGCATCTCAATGTTAAAATAAATACCCCAAAAACATTTAAGAATTTTAGTTGACTACTAGCCTAACATGAGCCAATAATGTGATATATGGCTGCCGATGACAGGATGTCACACAGCATTGATTGAACTATAGCATTCAGAAGAAGGTAGTACCACTGTACTTTTGGCTGAAACAAATTATACCCTAGGGTACTGAAAGAACTTTGCAGGTCTAATGGATGAATAGATGATGATAGTCCTTAAAAATCACCATCATGGTAAGTTGAAGCAGTGCATGAAGAATTGGGACAGGCTAGTGTTGTCTCTATTTTCAAAGAAGGAAAGATAGATTCTGGGAATTATAGCCCAATGGGCTTGATATGCTTCCTTGGAAAGATGCTGGAATACATTATTAAACATATAACTTTTGAGCACTTAGAAAGTGAAGCAGTGATCACTGGCAGCCAGAACACAGATTCACTAGAAATAAGCCATGCCCTACTAATTCATTTCCTCCTTCAAACAGGTTACTAGATTGCCTAACTAGCACAATATATCTAGATTTCAGAAAGTAATTCGATGAATTGTCCTCAGGATTATTTGTGAACATGATAGATGAATACAGATTTGATATTAGTACAGACATATGGATTTATAATTTATATCAATCACCCTCAAATGCAATTATTAGATTGACATGAACCCAAAAGTAAATTAATCAATGTACCAATTAACGAGAAATTTTTATTAAGATCCTACTATGTGCAGAGTCCATGGATACAAATACAGTAGTGATACAGAATCTTCTGTCAAGGACCTAACACTCTCTTGGGGTTGGTAGGGATGGATAGGGAAGAGGATATAGTATGTTCACTGACATGTAAAGAAAGGAAACAAAGAAATTTTAGAAGAAGCATTAATAACCAAGGGAATCAAGAAAGGCCACTTGATGAAGATGATATTTAAGCTTAGCCTTGAAAGGATTTAAGAAATATAAGACGTAGAGATGAAAAGTGTGAGGATCCCAGGCAAAGGAGTCATCCCATAAAATTATATGGAGTTGAAGGATAGAATGGCATTGTGACACAGTATGATTCTTTGGTGGTAATATAGACTATCTGAAGGGAAATGGTCACCATGACTTCTAATCTCTTGATTCCTGGGTTCTCTCCATTACCATTACCACTTGCCCTGTCTATACTCTCCTCTCTTCCCATCTTCACCCTTGGTAAACTCATTCTCTACACAATCTTGTCTTGAAGCTCTTGCTGCCTTAGCCTGTCCAATGTCTTGCCCTGCCAAACCTTGGGTTTCTCTCAAGAACCACTGCCTTTGCTCCTACTCTTATATTGGTAGATGTAGAAAAAATAAAATCTTTCTCACTTAGTCTACTACAGATTTATGTTACATAATCTTAATAATACTTCCCTAATTGACTCACTACTCCATTCATCATCATGCTTTTTCTAAATCTTTTCACCTCTGTTCAAAACTCCTATGGCTTCAATTGAAAACCTCTCATTTTTCACTGAAAAAATTGAGGCTATGTGCTGAGAATTTCCTCTCTTTCCCTTCCCCCTTATTTCACATGACTAAAATGTCCACCATCACTTTCTCCTTCTTTACCCCTTTAAAAATTAGAAAGAAAATCATGTTTCCCAATAATGTAAGTTTAAATTACTAATAAAATTAGTGTAAAGACAGAAAAATGTGTAAAATGCCTCCAAGAAAAATACACAAATAAAAAAGCTAGAAGGAGAAAAAAGAGAAGGGGTAAGATAGAATAAGTAGTTCCCCCAGCCAAAACAAATAAAATTAGTAGCCTGAGATACTATACTGTAATTCATATGACAGCTAGATTTTCACAAAACATTAAATAAAGTCCTCTTATGAATTTAATTAAATATTTCCACTGTAAGTTACCATTATGTCATATGTAAAATGGATAATATTGAACAGAAAATGAAGTCAAGGTAAATGGCAAAACATCAAAAAGGAAGTAAATAGCTAGGTGCAAGCTGAAGATTGATCCCAGATTCAGCTATATGTAATAGCTCCAGTATCACCAATTAATGGAGGAATAAATAGCACACTTCCATTTATAAATGCACAGATAAAAACTTAATTGGGACCTCTTATACATGTTGTACTGGTCCAAAGATAGTCTATATACCTAAAAGGCAATTTCTTGAAGAAAAATTATAGGTAGATATGGAAAAATATCAGGCAGCTAGCTGGGACAGTGGATAGAGTACCAGATCTGGAGTCAGGAAGTCTCATCTTCCTAAGTTCAAATCTGACCTTTGGACACTTACTAGCTAGGTGACCCTGGACAAGTCACTTAACTTGTTTGCTTCAGTTTCCTTATATTTAATATGAAGATATCAATAGCATTTTCTACCCAGGATTATTGTGAGTATCAATTGAGATACTAATTGTCAAGTACTTTAGCACAATTCCTGATACATAGTTGAAGCTATGTAAATATTAGAATTACCACCACATTCAAACCCATTTAATGTCAAAGTCATCTGTGCTGTTGAATACATTTTGAATCTTTTTTTAAAGCCTTATCTTTAACTTAGAATCAATATTGAGTATCGTTTCCAAGACAGAAGAGCAAGAGCAGTGAGGGCTTGGAAGCTGGTGCTAAGTGACTTGCCTAGGGTCACACGGATGGTTAAGTATTTGAACCCAGGACTTCCCATCTCTTGGCCTCACTCTCTATCCACTGTACCACCGAACTGCCCCATATTTTGATATTTTTCAAGCTAAAACTTCATAAAGTCTGTGGAAACAATAATGCCTCAAAAAAGGGTTTTATTGGATAAATCAATCTTCCTCAGCCCCATCTCCACACACACACACACACACACACACATATATATATATATATATATATGCTAGTGTCATAATCATAATCATAGCTTTATAATAGTTATACATACATACATATATACATACACATACATACATACCTCAGACCTCTTCTATTCATGGTTTTGCTTTCTTGGATTTTAGTTACCCCTCTGTCAAAAAGGAAGCACTGGAAGTCCAGCTGGGCAGCTCTATTGTGGTCTCTCTGCAGATCACTTCCACTTCCTTTTTTTTTTTGCTATCTATCTTTGTCTATATATATATTTCTCACTATAAGGTATGCAACATATTTTATAAAAATTATTTCTTTTTATCCATAGAGTAACCCTGGGAGGTGGGTTCTAGTATTATCCCTATTTTACAGATAAAGAAACTGAAGTACACAGAGGTTAAGCCATTTGACCAGGCTCACAAAGTTAGTAATTATACACATCCAGATTTGAATTCAGGTCTTTCTAATCCCAGGCTCAGTGCTCTATCCACTGCACAAGCTAGCAGCCACCTGGGATTTCTTGCTCTCCTAAATGAGTGTGAATGTGGTAGTAATTCTCATTTGTCATTTTGTTCTCTTCATTTTGTAGAGATTGTTTACTACCACTACTAGTCAGAATCTTTAAAGTGCTTGATTTGCAGATATCATTTTAAATAAACCCAAAATGACTGAAACGCATGGGTGTTTCAAGACCATCTGAAAAGCTATATCAGAACCTTTAGAAACATAATAAATTGGGAGCAACTGGGTAGCTCAGTGGATTGAGAGCCAGGCCTAAAGATGGGAGGTCCTGGGTTCAAATACTTCCTAGCTGTGTGACTCTGAGCAAGTCACTTGACCCCCATTGCCTAGCCCTTACCACTCTTCTGCCTTGGAGCCAATACACAGTATTGATTCCAAGATGGAAGGGAAAGGTTTTTTTTTTTTTAAAGAAACATAATAAATTATCTGTGTAGGGAGAAGGTCAGTGAGGATGCCCTTGAATTCTGGATAGGCCATTTCAGGAAATTTTGTAATACAGATATTAAACAAATTTATGGCTAAGAAAAACCAAAATCAAATAAAACAAAAAACACCCCCCCAACAATAACCGATTGCCTTAAGAACCTGTAGAAGATTTTGAATTGTTATGTCAGCTTCCCTAAAAAACCTGACCCCATTCAAGTGATAGATGAACTTTGGTAAAATAATATCTGATATATATGCATTATTACAGTCAATTTTAATTATTGGGGAGAGAGGAAACATCATATTTCAGGCTTCAAAGAGATTTTTTAAAAATTACTAGATAATATATTATGGCTGATATATAATAACTCCAGGGCTTTAATTACTTGATATAATCCTGGCCATTAGAACTTCCACTTGCTCACAGAGGATCTTCTATTTCCCTACCTTAAAGAAGCATGCTTCAATGTTTACACTGAATGTATGTGGATTCATTTGATTTGCAGGGTAATAACCATAAAAATCACTTGCCTCAGAATTTATGAGGCAAGAAGATTCTTTGGTGGGATGATGGATAAATTCCACATCCAGAAAGTGACAAAGATAGAGCACTTGAGGCTTAGAAGGGATTTTCAAGATCATTTGATGACTGGATTCTAGCCTGATGCTCTGGTTTTTACAGACTGTGGGGAAATCCAGAAGATTTTGTCCATCTATAGAGTGTGGTGGGTCAGAAGTGAAAGCTAGATTTCTTATCTACCAATTCAATGATCTTTCTAATATACACCAAAGGAGAGAGGATCAAATTGGAAATGTACTCTTAGATGGGAAACTGGTTAAACAATACATACTAAAACCTTATACTAATTCGTTCTTATACATTCTCTTTGATTCTAATGAGTAGGTTTGTGGTTTTATGGACACAGTAAGTTTCTTTGATGTCATTTAATGAAAATAATTTCAGAATAATGGGATATTTACAAAAACTGAGTTGCTTTCCAAACATGCATGAGAGGAAGTCCTTTCCAGGTCTCATTAATGTCCTACCCCATCAGTTTTCCATGCCTTCTATTTTGATATCCTGTAACTTTCTAATTGTGATTTGGGATAGCAAAAGAAACAATGACATTAAAAAAAATCATTCCACACCAGAAAGGCCTCTTGCCAGAACAATCAATGATTTAGGTGTTGCTGAGGTACAACTCAGAGGATACGTATACAAAAAGAATGAACTACCCTTCTTATACTCTCTTTCCTTGTGCCTGGAGATAATTCAGAACTACTTTGGGCAGATTCCTGAGAGTCAGATGAGAGAAGGTAAGCAGCCCTGTTCTTCCTCCCGCCATTCTGGCTATGAGCAAGTGGTTTCCTCTGTCCTTCTGTTTTTTATTTTTTTCCTGATAATAGGAAAACAAACATTCCAAGATGGAAAGGTCTGGGGGGCAAACTAGTGTGTTTCAAAAGGTCTGGAGATTTGTGGCAGTAGAGGAACCATTCCCTATCAGGGAAGTGACAAATAGTATAGGAATTGTCTTTTCCAAAGATGGAGACACAAAAAGGAAAGCCAATGTCAGGGAAGATAGTCCCTTGGGCATACACAAGTGCTGGCTATAGACTCAAAGACATCTCTGTGTCTGAAACCCAGATGAGTTCTTTACCTAATAAAGAGCTAAACCCAAGAGGAACTTTTGGGGACTCTCACAAAAAAGGAAAAGAATTGGAAATGTCAGTAGCTATAAGGTACTCCAATGCTATATTATATATGCTCCCTATATCTATGCCTCATTACCTTTAAATTATAAGTTTGAACCTCTCCTCTCATAAATGCTATGTATATTTGTAAATATGCCCAGTTAGATGGGAATAGTTTCTACTAACTGCTCTTACTGTAAGAACATTAGTAAATTATTTTTCTAAAAGTTAACAGAAATGCACTAGATAATTGTTAATGAGGAAACATACTAATTGGACCTCAGAAGTTATAGAATAATACATACCCTCCCAAAGTTACCCTGATAATTCTGAAAATATTAACAATCACCCTCTGGAAAAATTGTGAGAGTAGTCCAAGAGGTGGTGTTATTCTTTGTTTTGCGAAAGAACTCAGGAACCCAGTTTTTTTTTTTCATTTATAAAATTAAAAGATTGAACCATAAAACCATTAAGCTCCCTTCCAGTTCTAACATTATTACATATGATAATAGATAGAAAAGATGGAGTAAAGATTATATTTTGAATTATTTTATTTAAATAGTTATATTAATTGAGGGCACTGGTATAGTTATTGAAATTTGGAGTTGTTTTAGGCAAACATAAGAAGATTTAGAGGGTTTCTTAATTCTAAGAGTAATACTCCTAACATTCTATGTCTTGCTTATGCATTGTCATCAATCATATTTCATGGATCTAGGTCAATATTAAAATCATTTTCTGTTTATTTGGGGCATTTATTTGGAATTATTTACAAGAAAAGAGACCTCTTTCTATGCATCTAGGCATGGAAAGGACAATAGGCTCTCGAAGACTGTACCAATGAAGTTTGAATTATGGAAGGAACTACCAAGATGGAAAGATCATATATGCAGACTGAGAACCAGCTTAGCTAAGGAGAACAGTTTCTTACCAGCAAAGTAGCCAACAATTGATTAATTTTTTGGCACTTTGGCTCATAAAACAAATAAATATTAGAAAAGGCTCTCAATCCTACATAATCTCTTTCCCCTTTCACAATATTAATTATGGAATGATGGAAGGAAGGATAAAAGTGTTATTAATCACAGTTTTAAAATTCTCTTAAAATATTAACTTAATCATTGGTATTCTAAATATGCTATTTGTACAATGAGAAAAACTGGCTTTGGAGGCAAAGGATATAAATTTAAATCTAATTTATATTACCTAACAGGATGAGCCAGGTTAGACAAGTCAATTTATCTTTCTGGGCCTCAGTTTCCTTATTTGTGAAATGACAGGAATGGAATAGATACCGACTTCTCTTAAGATTTTACTCCCCACTAAATACAGTGGTCCTATAGCCAACCTGATAGACTAAAGAAAGAAATGAAACCATCCAAATGGATGTGCTTCCTATGTATGAAACCAGAAAATATAATGAACCCAGAACTAAAACAAATAATAGGGCACAGGCTTTTCTTGGAGAACTGAATAAATTCTTACTGAATGACAATAGTAACTTCTAAACTTGTATTTCTTATATGTTCTAGCTTTCCTACCAGATTGAAAACTTCTGAAAGGAATTACTGATGATTCTAATAAAGACAGCATCAGCATATACAGTTGATGACTCTTAGGAGATCAATTATCTGTACAGAGATACAATTAAGTGGGTAAACTGAGAAATTAATAAGATAATATAAGTAACCCCTTCTTGAATAATCTAAAGTTGTTCTGGGTGGAGGAAGGAACAGGGTTTTGAGGATTATTTTTTAAGGAGTTAAAAAAGGTATTCAGGATTGTTAGATAATTATTCAGCCCCCCTTACACCTGGATAGAGATAAAGAATGAATCAGTCATTTAAAGCATCATGTTCCATGGGTATTGAGTTTTTGTGCAAGATACTATATTCAATACTGAGGGGAAAAAGAAGAGTCATATAGGTGCATAGTGCCTGCTCTCAGGCTTTCTAGTGTATACAAACCATTAATGCAAAGGAAGATAACCAGAAGAAAAAAAAGTAGGTGATAAACAACAGCAAAAGATTTCAATAGGTAATGGTCAATAAGGGTATGTAATAAATCTTGATAAAATTGAATATTAAGATGAAATAGTACTAACCCAAGTCAAAAGGTAGGTGCAACAAGCTAAAATGATAACTTATTATTAGGTAGATAGGTGATATGATAGATAGAGTATTGGATCAGGAGCCAGGAAGTTTTGACTTTATGATCCTGTTTCAGACACTTTTCTAAATATGTCATGCTGGGAAAGTTTCTGTCTGCCTTAGTTTCCTCATTTGTAAAATGAGGATAATAAAAGAAACTATTTCCCAAAGTTTATATAAGGCTAAAAATGAGTTATTTATAAATAGCTTTGCAAACCTTAAGGTACAATGTGAATGCAAGTTATTAAAATTATTATTATTAGTTTCATGCCCACAAAAGAAGATATGAGGGAAATATAATTATTTGATGAAAATTTCTGGAGAAAATAGAATTTCTAGAATTGAATCAGTTAAGAAATTGAAAGTAAATATGGTGAGAAGTCATTCCAAACATAGCATAGAGATTAAGAGGAGATAAAGAGAGAAAAAGATATTTGGGGAAGTGGGGATAAGGAATTATATTTGTAGAGTGAAATGAAGGAATTTACCAGGGAAGAGAGATAGTAGTCACATAATCACAGTATCTCTGAATTGGAAAAGTCTCAGAGGCCATTTAATCTAATGCCTACCTCTATAACAAACCAAATCTGTTCTTCTAGCCTTTGCTTGAAGACACCCAATCAGGGGGAAGAGAGTTTTCCTACAGGAGACAGCGCATTCACTTTTGGATAGTGCTAATTGTTAGCAAGTTTTTGCTTACATCAGGACTAAAATTTCAACTTATACTATATACAAATTCTATTTCATTAAGTAAATGAAGCAGTCAGTAAAGATTTGGGACAATTGATTTGAAGATAAAACCATTAATTCAATGAACTTTTTTGAGTGCCAATTATATGCATGGCACTATGCCAGGAGGCACTGTTACTAAAACATATAAAACATTTTCCTTTCTTTCCTGGAACTCCCAATCAAGTAAGGAGAATAAAATACACAAATACCTATGATACAAAATAATATAAAGTCCCACATATCACCCAAATGGCATGAAGAACTAGAAAGTTAGAGGAAAAGTGAAATGATCAGAGAAGACTTTAGAGAGGTGGTTTGCCTACTCATGCACAACTTTTCATGACCCCATGGACCATAACGATACACTGGGTTTTCATGGCAAGGACACTGGAGTGTTTGCTATTTTCTTTTCCAGTAGATCGTGTGAATCTTTTTTGTCAGGCAATCAGAGGCTAAATAAATGGCTTGCCCAGAATTACACAGCTAGGAAGTGTCTGATGCTGGTTTTGAACTAAGATATTCCTGAGTTCAGGTCCAGCATTCTATCCACTAAGCTACCCAGTTGCCTCCTTCAAAAAGGTGATATTTGGTCTTAAAGGATGAATCCAATTACATTAAGTGGAGATGTGGACAAGAGAAGGTAGGCCAGCTGAGAGTCTGACAGGAAGCTAGAAAGAGAATAGATAAATTTTAATTCATATGAAACTAGTTGGCTTTTCTGAAAGGATGGAGAACTGGGTTATTTTGAAGTATTCCTTGCAGTTCTAAAGGACAGATATAAGATCAGTGGCTGAAAGTTGTAGAAAGGCTCAAAATAAGGAAGAATGATAAGAGTTGTCCAAAAATGTAAGTGGGGATGATTTACTTGACCATGTACATTTTAAAGAAAAAATTGGCATGCTGTAGAGGAATGCCTATAAAAATGGTAAGGACTTGGACTTAGATGACCTCTAAGTTTCCATGCAACTCTGAGATTCTATAAAATATAATAACAAATCATATAGCAGATAATGAACATTTGAAAGTCAAAATTGAGTAGAAATGTTTTAGAAATAATTTCCCAATATACACCAAGTGCTCAGAAATACAAATTTCTCTGTGGAGAAATGCAGACAACTGCACCAAAAAAAGGAATCAGTTGTTCAATAAACAAACTGCATTTAATTTGAATATCTGTGGCATCTTGCCATTTAATAAATAAACAGTAAATCCTTTCACACCATCTATATGATGGCAGCCACCACTGAATTCCTTCTTGTTAGCTTGTTCTTGGTAAGATAAGAAAAACTATAGTATCAATGCTAGTTAGAATAAAACACCTGTAACTTTGCATTTTTTTCATCATTCTGGTGAATGTTCTCATAAAAGAACTTCCAAGGTAGTTTATCAAGGATGATAGTGAAAAGAAATTTGGGGTAATTATAAGACATTCCAAAAAATATTTCTAAGACTGAAAGGAACCAGAAGGATGAATTCTGAGGCTAACTTAATCACTATGATCAGTGATAGAGGGAAGAAGATGGATTTTTGTTCAGATTCAAATAAGAGCAGGGAGGAAGGGAACCTTTTCAACCCAGGAGAGGAGATTTAACCAGCCAGCAAAATTAAGCAAAGGAAATGGATGTTGAAAGTGAGAGAAAAAAGCTTATCACTGTGACCATTTATATTTTACATCCCAAGTGAAGTAACTATTTGAGGGCTATTTTTGAAGTTTAGATGGATGAAACACTAGAAGATGGATTAAAGGATGAAGAACTACATAGGGGGTGGAAAAATCTCAGCTCTTTCTTCTTGAGTATTTAGTTGATCTAATTATGTGCTCCCAGCCCAAAATTATAAGGTGGACCCCGGCTGCATTACAGACACATTCACAAACCATGTCCTCCATCTCAGATGATTCTCTCCCTCAGGCTGGAAAGGTAGGAAGTCTGCAAATGCCTTTGAACTCCAAAGCTTTCAAATATCATCCATGAAAATGGTTGAAAGAGGGGGCTACAGGCTTCAGATTCAAATTATCTCTATCCAGTATTTTCCAGACTAGATAAATTCATGGCAATGTGGTTATTATTCTAAGTTCAAACAAAGTTGGTATGCCATCTGTCTTAAAGTCACTTAAATTAATTTTTACTGCTCCTATGGGAAAGAGGAGGATATTCCTTCCTCAATATAAATGGTCAGTTTACTAACATCAATCACTAATTAAGATAAATTATTTAGATGTCAGCTCTTAGCTGTTTAATATCCTGTGTAGTTCTCAGAGGAAGGTATGCCCCCTCTTCCTCATGTTGGAATCATAGTATTGCCACTTTGGGGGGATGCTATCGATTTGATGATTTTGCTTGTTTTTGTAACAACAATACCATCTAAAAGCAGCATTCAACCAAGAGAGCAGTATTTTTGGAACAGCAGGCAGTATAAAAGTGCATTGTGAATATTAACATATTCCAGCAAATTAGTTTGCACTCATTATCATAAGCAATTACTTACTGTTTAGATGCTGCTGGTATTAAATTGGCAAGCAATTTGCAAGAATTAAAACATAACATGGAGAGCTTTCGGAAATTTCGACAATATACGACATAAATGATTCTAGGTTCACAGGCTACAGGCGTGGTTAACCATTAACAACATTTAGCTTTTAAATAGTACTTGGTTAACTCTCTGGGCCCTTATGGTAGGATCTTCTTAATAAAATTCATATGGATACTGTAAAAAGAAATGCAAATGCCTGACAAGAAGAAGAGCTCTGGGCTGGCACCCGGAGGCTTTATGGCCAGAGAATGAACTACAGCTCTGGAGCTTGGATCAATTCATTGCATTGTCTTGGGAAAAACCATTTCAGTGATTATCCTCCAGATTTTTCTGGTGGCCTTCCCTTTTTTCCCCTCCCTCATGTCTTTCTCTGAATTTAGCCTGGATTTCCTCATTAAAATTCTCCCAAGCAGACATGCTGTGTCTTGTTTCTTTATTTCGTCCAACTTGTCCATCCGCCATCAAGGTTTAGCTTAGAGATTCTTCCTGTATCCCCTGTTCTAAGAACCCTTCCCCCCATGAAATGATTTTCTTCACTGCAGGGGAGCCTTTGAAGAAAATTATCTCAGTTTTTCTCGTAGAGCTAGTTGGCCCCAAAGATTTGAGCTCAATAGGAGGTTGTTCCTAAAAGAACTTTTGACGAAGAAAGGAAATATTCTTTCTGTATTATTGTCCCACCAACCTGTACGGGAAAAAAATAAAATCCACACTCTCTTCTGAGGACAACATACACTGTATAGGTATGGTTTTAAACTGGCCTTTTGTGAACTATGGCCATGTATTTGCAATTCATGGCTAAGCATTCATGGTTATGGAATGGTGATGCTAAATGGTCCCCAACAGGAGCTACTCCTTAGCTTTGAGCATAGATTTAGAGCTAGAAGGAACCTATCAGAGGTCGTGTATTCCATCCTCCAGGATGAGGAAAAGGCTCAAAGAGATTAAGTCAATAATCCAAAGTCACACAGGCAATAAACCCAGATTCTAGGACTGCTAAACTAATCTGGAGCGTGTTTCAGCTGGGTGACTGTTTCTTCTGACTGTAATTTCACTATTCCAAAAGGGGACATCTACTTCTATTCCCAAAGTAAAACTGATTCAAATATATTGGGAAGCTGAAAAGAAGAGCCTTAGGTTGCCATCTCCTTGGAAGTAACAAAGGAGTTATGTTCCTCAGACAAAGCACCTTCTTAGATGCCCTATCAAAGACTTTAATGATGATTGATAGCAGTATTCCTGGAAATAATTACTTTACATGATTCACAAAAGATCCAACATTTTTAAGGAGAAAAAAATAGTCAAGGACTCCTGATGCCCATTTCTCAGAAACATTAAAGACCTGACATAGTTAAAAGTCGATTATTTTATATATTTTGAAAAATTTTAACAAAACTTGACTAGGTACTATATTGGAACTATTATTGCTTTATGTTTTTAAGTCTGATCTCTCCAACCCCTAATCTCCTGGAGAACAAGGATATGTTTCATACTCCTTTGTGTTCCTTCATTCCACAATAACTACCTGGCAGCTAGGCAGCACAGTAGACAGAGTGTGGGGTCTGGCTTCAGAAAGTTCCAAGTTCAAATCTGGCCTTAGCTGCATGAATCTGGCAAGTCACCATCTCTGTTTGCCTTAGGTTTCTTTAACAGTAAAATGAGGATGATATTAGGGCTGTTGTTATCTACTTCACAGGGTTGTTTAAAAATCAAATGAAATATATCTAAAGAGCCTAATATAGTACCTGGTAAATAGTATCCACTGTATAAATGTGTGATCCCTTCTCTTCCCTTTTGTCTTTTTCTATCCAGTGAAATCTTGGCAAATTGAATTAAATACCAAAAAAAAATCAAGTTAATAATAACAAGTTTAATCAATTACTTTATTTTTAATTTCTTGACTCAGAAAGTTTATCCAAGGCCCCTGGAAGATGAGAACACATAATTCAAGTCACAGGTCTTCCATCTTTTGACTCTGATTTTGAGCAAGTTACTTTAAATGCTCAAAATCTTATAATTATTATGTATGAAATGAAGGGGTTGAACAAATTCTGACATTCTATGGACTATTATTTTGTCATGCTTCAGGTCTATAATGTAGAGACTGATGTTCATTAGAAGAAAATTAAAAGATGTGGCAATCAACAAAATAGGCAGATGAAAAAGAGAGAGAGGGAAAGAGAGATAGAACATTATATATTCATATTCCTGACAACTAATTTTAGCTATAACTCATTTTTTAATCAATCAACAAACATTACCGAACTTTTACTATGTCCCAAACTTTGTGCTAAATGCTGGATAATTTAAACAACTGGCTTATTTGTAAATGACAACAGAGTATGATAACAAGAAACCATCAAAATCCTTGAGAATATTCAAAGGATTTGGAAGTTTAATTTTCTTTTTCAAAGATATATTTCCAAAAAGAAAATATGGAAGGAAAAATCATTTTTGTTATAATTTTGTTAATGTTAACACACACTGTTAGAAACAAATTATAGACAATGCAATGCATTCTTTTATATATATATTTAATTTGGGGGGGTTTAAAGCTTTATTTCTGAAATCTTTTGAGTTTTTAGTCATAGGATGGTTTTTAATTCTATTCACATACATCTTTTAATTCTAAAAAGTAAAGAAATATTTCCCTGAAAGGCAAAAGGGATTTTTTTCTCTAATTAGCTGTATAATTAAACTATATATAGTTAATATATAATTATAATAGTTATATATATAATATATATTATATATATATGATATATATAATATATATAATAGTTATAATTAAACCACCCACTAGAGACAGATAAGCTTTAAAAGTACAGACAAAACAGGATAAATTAAAAACAAAAGGACAATATTTACTCATCAGTAGCCTGACCAGAAGACCTTTCTGAATTGTAATCCAATTGTGAAATCTTCAATTCATTTGAAACTCCAATCTCCCCCTTTCTCTCCATTCCCACAAACAGCCACCCTAGTTCTGGCTTTCATCACTTTTTGTGTTGGTTATTGCTAAGTAATTCCCTAATTGACCTCCCTAATACAGTTTCTCCCCTCTCCAATTCATCCTTCTTGGTCCTCTTTTAAAAGAAGGACTAACAACAACAGGGTTACAAAATGAACACTCCCAAGACACAGTTCTTACTATCTTATTTTCCTCTTCACAAATCTGCTATGGCTCCCTATTATCTCAAGGAGAAAATACAAACTTTAAAGTCCTCCAGAATCTAGCCCTCATCTTTCCAGATTTAATGAACAATACTTTCTTTTACATACTCTTGGCTTGTCTACTAATTATTCCCTGTCTTGGACATGCCATCTCCTATCTATGTGTTGGTTGCCCGAGATTTAAATATTTTCTCGTGACAGACTTTCTGAGCAAGTCATGAGTCCCCTGAATTTGCACAGGGGTACCTCCAGTCCTTTAACCCAGTCTCTCTTTCCCTCCCTGGATTCCTTGAAGGCTTAGCTTAGGTGTCACCTTTACAGCCCAGGCTATAATGCTTTCTCTCTTACTAAATTACTTTATATTTAAGTATCTTTGTCTAAATTGTTTTCCTTTTATTATAAAGTAAACTCCTTTAGGACAGAAAGTATTTTGGTTTTTGTCTTTCTTTCTCCAACACCTGGTATTGTGCCTGGCATATGGTAGGAATAAATGTTTGTTGAATTGAATAAAACAAATGTAAACATTTTCTTTGTGCAAGAAGCTTACATCCAGGGAGGTGGGGGGTGGCGGTGGCAAGGAATAGGACATACTCAAATATAGGCAGAGCACTCTTTATAGGGAAATTTGAGGAAAGAGAAAACAGAGATGGAAGATGGAAGGGAAAAATTAGGGAAAAATTCATAGAGGAAATAGAAGGATGAGAATTTAACTTGCAGAGATGGGGAGAAAATAAAATATCAATAGCATATAGCAGAGGCAACTAGGTAGCCTAGTAGATCAAGAGCCAGGCCTGGAGATGGGAGGTTCTGGGTTCAAATTTGACCTTAGACACTTCCTAGTTGTGTGACCCTGGGAACGTCTTTTAACTCCCATTGTCTAGCCCTTAGTGCTCTTCTGCCTTGGAACTGATGCTTCATATAGATTCTAGGACAGGAAGTAAGGCTTTAAAAAGAAGTGGAGATAAGAAAACTTAGAATCTGTGTATTTTAACAAAATTAATATTTAAATCATTGCAAATGTACATGTGTATATATGTATACACATGTGCATTTATGTATGTATATGCGTAGGTATGTGTGTGATAGTGTTCTAGATTAGATAGAGAGCTGGACTTGGAGCTAGGAAAACAAGTTCAAGTCCCATTTCTGACACAATTTGGGTCTATGACCCTGAAAATACAATTTAACTTTCTTAGTGTCCCAGTAAACACTCAAAGTTACAAACTGCTGGAAAAGTATTCATTTGTATCAGTGGAGGGAATTTCCCCCTCTCAAAAGATCTATAGCAACAAAATCACAGTCCTACTGCCGATCCCGTGTTCCCTATAGGCACTATTTATATATTTTGTCTGCAAATTTAGAGATGAAATGTTTCTTCCAACTTTAATAGGAGAAAAGGTCTTAATATCAATGAATTTTCCACGTTTCATTTTTTTCTTATTTTTATCTTTAAAGATAGCATTGTTCATTAATTTATGCTTTCATCTACCTGAAACATTCTCCCAACTGATTATCGTACATTTGAAAGTATATATTCGAAAAGTGTGTCCTTATTTCCCTTTTAAAGCAGCTAATAACAAGAAACTATAGAAAGCATGCTGTCAGCACTCTGGAGTAAGATTTATTATAATGCATTCAGATAACATAGTAAGCTCTCTTTATAATTTACAGGAAGTTAACAATCTCATGGCTTCTTAAGTCAATAAGCCAGCCGCAAGTCTCTTATCTTCCATTGCCATACTCCCCAACCCTGCCCTGCCAAATTTCCCAAACAATATCTAATCCCAGTATGGGGAAGAATAAACATAATCAAGTGTCAAGAACCTTATATTTGTCACTAGCAAACTTTGTGGCTTTCGATAAGGTATTTAAACTCTAAATGCTTCACAAAATCATAAACTTGGAGCTGGAAGTCATCTCAAAGATTATCTAGTCCAAAGCCTTCATTTTACAATTAATGAAACTGAAGGAGTGAAATGAAATGAGGAAACCAGAAAAGGTAAGTGAAATGTCCAAGGTCACAGAGCTAGTAATGACTGAGCCAGGATTCTAACCCAAGATATTTAGACTTATTTCTGAGATATTTCCATTGTAGAATATCTCATTTTAAAGGTGGGTCTTGAATTTCACAAGGTTGCTCTGTGATCCCCTGATTAACAAATCCAAAGACATTTTTTGCTTCATCATCACTGACTTGCATAGAAATGCTGACCACACTCTCCTTCAGTCTCTGGAATTCAAGTGCCACTCAACTCTTGGTTCTCTTCATAGTGCTCTATTTCTTTCACTGTTTCAGTGGATCTTCCTTTTTCCAGCCTTCAAGTGAGGACTTTCCAACTTTGAGTCCCTGGTCCCAAAACAATACTACTTCATGATTTCTTTGCTTATCTTTTACATATGATTCTCAGATTTTTGTTTTCAACACCTAGTCCTAAACCTCTATTTTTAACTACTGGATAATTATGACTAAGTTTGCCTTTGTTCCTTTAAACATTCCTTAAACAAAATACATTTACCTTCCACTCTTTCTACTGATTCTCCCATTAGATTTCCTGATTTTTGATCATTTTTCCAATCATATGACTTTAAAATTTTATATTCAGCTATCTTATTCTCCTTCATCTTCATTAAATCAGCAAATGAATAATTCTAATGATTGTCATAATATCAATCAAATAAACTATGACCTCTTAATAAGAATAACCTGGGAAATCATATGCAACCAAGACAAGGAGAGACGTGCTCTCCAATTAATTTACCCTCCTCCCACCACCAATATATACTAGAAATATGAGTAGTAACAAGTTTAGGCTTCCCCAGGGAGGAAGGGTTATGCATATTGACTAAATAATATTATGAACAGACAGCTTTCAGGAGTAAAATCCTTAAAAGATAGGAGATGTTCACATATTGCTAATATAAAGTCCAATTAGATTTCCCTGAATAGATTGAGCAGTGTTTTTTTTTGAAACGAAGATTTTAGTAGGTCAAAATAATATCTTGAAAAGAACTAGGTAGTCCTTTATCCTGTCATTGCTACTCCAGGGTGCAGGTTTAATTATAAGGCTAGTTAAAGCTGAGAACCAAATGAGATTATTGGCCTAATGAATTTCTTTCCTTCAGTTGAAAAAGAAAAAAAAATAAAATATGTTTGACAGATTCTGGTCAATCCTTTTCTTCTAGGATTAGTTTATGAATCATTCTGGAGGGAACCTATTTGTTTAAACTTTAATCTTTTTTTTCCATTTTACTTTGCTATGAGATGATATTCATGCCACCAGTCAGACTTGCCTCTAAAAATCTATAGTGTGAAGACCTTCCACAGGCTTCCACGAGGGCTAACATACACATTCCCCAAGGACAAATTTGGCTCTGCAAAGGTAGTCACATGCACCAGCTCTCAAAATATATAATTATTTTCCCAGACTTTGCTTGACAAATTTCTGTAACAAGGAAAGTCTCCAAGGCAAGCCCAGAGTGTTTCATTTTTACATAAGCTAAATCATAAGGAAGCAAAATGAAAACTCCTCTTATTACTCTCCTGGAAAGAGTGAGATTACTTTTCAGTCAAGTGAATGCAAGGTTGACAGGAGTTATGCATGGGCTAAAAATGGGAGAAAGGTTCAAAAGTACTAAAAGCAACCATTCTTCAAAGGCTTAGTCACCAATGACATCAATATGAGATGAAATGTTCTTGAAAGTATCAATAATATTGAATGAAAGCTAGTACCTGGATTCAGGTATGAATTCTGTTATTAACTACTTGTGACCTGACCACTTTACCTCACTTTATTCATCTATAAAATTAAGAGCTAAATCAGATAATTTTAAAGGTCTCTTTTAATTTTAGATTTTATAAAATGTTTACTGAAAGCAACCCCTATCTTAAGTGGTAACTAGTCAGAAACAGGATTCTTATTATATCAGATTTTTTGAAGTAATTAAACTCTTTGACTTGCTTCCCAGGGCACTGCTTAATTTAAAAATGTTCTATATAAACTATGAAACCACTATCAATAACAACACAGCAAATCAGTTCCCTCCCCACCCCCACCCCCAAATGAACAGACTTCTCTAAGTAGTGAATCTGAAAGGTCAGGTTCAAATTCTGCCTCAGGTACTGACTAATTAGGTAACCCTGGGCTAGTCACCTTCTCAGGGCTTCAGTTTTCTCACCTGAAAAATAAAAGATATGGACTCCATGGCCTCTATGGTCCCTTTTAGGTATAAATTTATGATCCTGTGAATATTAGCCAGCTAATACTGACATTAGTCAGAGATTGTACAGTACTGCAATATACAAGTGAAATCTTCAGGGCATAAGAAGCAAAGTACAATTTAAACATTTTAGGCCTAGAAGAAATCTTACAGACCATGTAATAAAATACCTTCAATTTATATAGGAGGATGGAACAACCTCCAGGAAGTGATGCAGAGCAAAAGGAGCAGAACCAGGAGAACATTGTACACAGAGATGGATACACTGTGGTACAATCGAATGTAATAGACTTCTTCATTAGTACCAGTGCAGTGATCCTGAACAACCTAGAGGGATCTAGGAGAAAGAGCACTACCCACATTCAGAGGGAAAACTGTGGGAGTAAAAACACGGAAGAAAAACAACTTCTTAATTACATGGGTCAAGAGGGTATGACTGGGGATATAGACTCTAAATGATCTTCCTAGTGCAAACATCCACATGGAAATAGGTTCTGATCAAGGATACATGCAATACCCAGTGAAATTGTGTGTTGGCTAAGAGAAAGGCAGGGGGAGAGGAGGGAGGAATAGAATATGATTTTTGTAACCAAGGAATAATGTTTGATATAGACCAAAAATAAATATTACAGCTTTAAAAAATTATACAGGAGGAAATTAAAACCCAGAGGGTGTGGTTTGCCAACATCACAGTTAACTAGTGAGAGCAAAGTGTCTTCTGGTCTTCTAAACTACTGTTCTTGCCATTATATCATGGACTGTTTTCTCTAGTGTTTAGCTATTATGTCTGAGGAAAGTAGAGAAAGAAATTATGCCAAGATACCTACTCTGTTCCATAAGATTCTAAAATAAAAGCAATCAGAAGAGTTCAGTTTAGCAAATAGCCACATCCAAAATCACCAGGGGGAGTAATTAATTTCAGATAAGTGAGAAAAAAAAAAGACTGACTTCATTCTTGTTACTTGGGTCCTCATCTAGAGGCAACAGAAACCGATTGATTAAATAACGAACAAATGAAGAAAGCAAACTTGCTAGGCTTTCTGACTTCTTACTGTTCATGAACTTGTTAGAATTTATCAGATATACCTTACAAAAGAGCACTTTGACTTATTAACTTAATCTGAGATACTTTATTGGATATTTTACAAAGAATTTCTCAGGATGCATGTTTAATTTTGAATCTACCTTGCCTTCTCATGTACCCAGTATAGAAGGGGGTAAGTGTTCTTTAGACCTATGGGATAAGAACATTCTACAAAGAGTAACATATTTCAATGGCAAAATTCCATGAAGCTGAGATGAAAATTCCTTCTTTCCATTCTGTGAAAGCTAGTTACAAACCCTGAACAATGAATATAGTATTTTTTGGTGGGCTTTGTAATCAGCTACAATTTTCATTTAATGAAAGTACAGAGCCTGAGTGACTGATCTAAGGACTCCCTAACCCAATAATGAGCAAAGTCCATAGAAATCTGTGACTCATTCCAGTAAAACACAGGCCAAAATTATCCCCAAATGTATTTAAATCCTAGTTACCTAATTGCTGTGGTCTTCACTGTCTCAGACATATAATTAGAACAGCTACCTCTTTGAAGGTTGGGTTAAATGCTATTCAGCAAGTATTACACTGGTGGTTCTGTTTGGTGAATATTTGTTAAGGTAATTCCTATTTAGAATAACATAATCAATCCAAGCTGAGATTATTATCAGCCTTGGTGGGTTATACTGTCACACAGATGGCTCAGATCCATGAAAGGATTCATTATCCTTTCCAGTAGTCAATTTAAGTTGTGAAAATACTAGCAAAATTGTATGTTCGCTCTCTTCTGGGGAATTTATAAAGCCTATTCATTTCGCCTAATGTCTCCCAAGTTCAGGGGGAAAATAGTTGGCACCAAATCAATAGCCCAATTTAAAAAAATAAAATTTTGCCCCCCAAACCAAGCCTATAGCTAAAACCATGTAATAATACCTTATCTAGTCATTATCCTTTTCTGTAAAGAGATTAAAAACATCTATGACCCCTAGTCAGATCCTTCTAGACCAGGTCCCTGAAGGCAAATTATGCATTGATGAAAACTATATTAACTCTTTCAGGATACTGTGGTTACTATCCTATGCAAGTGAGCAATTCTTAAGCCACTACTATATGCAAGGTGATAATAATACAAACATAAATCAAATACAGCCCTTTTCCTTAAGGAATTAATATTTTATTCTGAGACCAGGATAAAGTACCACAAACACTAATTGATCCTCATTAAGGATATGTGTTTTCATTACAACACCTTTTGGACAAAGATGGCTGCCTGCCATTGTCAGCTCCCTTTTACCAGGAAAGAAAGGTTAAGTGACCTGCTTAATGTCGTAAGTGAGCAGGGAGAATACTTAGGAGGTGCCTTTATTCATTTACTTACTCATTTTTTAAAAGTGTGCCCTTCACACACTTTGCCCCAGGGCCCAAATAGTGAAAAATAGAACCAGGACTGTAATAAGTTACAGGTCATATAACAGCAGCAATAAACAACTTAAATTCATTTTTAAAAAGTAGGGTTTTCACTGTTACCTCCCTAGGAGGCACCAGCTGAAGAAAGAGCTGAAGACAGAAAAATCGATCTTCAGTTATGTGCGTACACATACACACACAAATATGATTCTGTTGCTGGTTTTTAAAGAAATATTGGCCAATCTGGGAAGCAAATTCTTAACTTTTGAATTAGTTAAAACTGACAATGAGAGGAAAGAGATGAAGAAAAGTGATTACAGACATGGATCCTAGAGATAAGAGTCTGGAACACTTAAGTGACCAAGAGGAAATATTTCATAACCCCTAGATATTTCACATTCTCCCTCCAACTCTTTACAATAAGAGGTGTGTGAATAACGATAGTTAAGTCTGCATTAACGTTGAAACAATCAGCTCTGAAGTGAAAAAAATGCAGCTAATCAACTAGCTTTTTTTTTTTTCAGAGAATTATATTGTTGGTGGGAGAGAGGGAGATATATTAAAGAATTACTTTAGTATTATACTGACCCATGTCTAGACTGAGATGAGAAGCAGCTATAGCTTTCTTGGTTTTGAAAAAAAAAACATTTAGCAAGTCACATCATGTGAAATCAATGGTCTGTTACTGCTTTCATCTTTCTTGAGTTCAATATCACAAGAGTCCTTAAGATTTAATGAGCCTCATCTGGTGAGAGAAGGTTTCAGCCTCCTTTATTTCTTCTGAAGTTATAAAATGGCTCATATGAGAAATTAATTCTACCCTTCTCAATAGGATGATTAGAAATACCAACTGGTTTACAACAACAGTTTGCTTCATTGAGGCATCACAAGGTACTAGGGTCAATCCAAGCCATTTCTGCCATAGCAGAATTGAGCATCTTGTCTCCTTTTTAAATATGTGGGATAATGAAACTCCCTGTGGATTTAAATACAACAAACAAACCCCCAAGTCCAACAACACAGAATACATAGGACTGATAACATTGTGCAATAGGATTCAATTCCCTAGAGGTGTCATTATTATTTCAGGTCTGAATGGAACAACCACTCACTTCCATCCAGAAAAGAAAGTGGTCTGGAATAAGATCTATGAAAAGATGACTGGCAAAGCAATAATTTCCAAAGAAGGCAAATTACAATTAGACTGCTGGAGAAACATGCAAGAAATAATCAGCATACTGATTTAGTGGAAATAAACACAATAGGAAGATAGACACCAAAGGAAAGAGGAAAAAAAAATATTCCTCTAATAAACTAAACGTTCAGCTATTCCAGTAAAGGAAGGATTTCAAATAAATAGCATATCTATTTCTAAATGGTAAATGATAAATTTCTACTGTGGGGTAACTGTGTGAATGTGTGTGAAATATTCCTATGGGGGGGGATCCTCTTTAATAATTTTTTCTGTTTACATTTTTAGTGCAAATAACCATTCACAATTCTAACATTTGTCTGCAAAGAGTTTGTTCTTCTAGCAGCAGTACAACCAGAAACAATGAGTAGCTCCAAGACCCCTCTCATGCCCAACCCACAGATCTAATGCCTTCCATGATACCCCCAATTAAGCAAAACACACACACACACACACACACAAACACTGTTATATGCACAGAGGAAACTATCTAGACAATTCAATTAAACCTTCTCCTTTGGCAAGTCTATGATTTAGTCAATTTTTTCCAGGAAACTTTGTCAGCATATTACTTTATTTGTATAGAGCTGATCTATTCTAATGGGGCTTTCTATATCACAATTGAGCAACAAGTATTTTTTGAGAACCATTTATGTGCAAGACACCGTGGGTAATTAAGAGAAATACAGGGCCCAACCTACTGGTTATGAGTAATTATATACATGGTTGTTGTTGCTTAAAGAGGACCAAAATGGCATCACTATATCCTGGTCAAATGTACAGTGTGCACAACTGTGGTTGATCTGGCCAGTAAGGGTCTATAAAGTTCTACCACTCGTTGTAGCCAATATAAATATTTGGATTGGAAATGTCTCAGTTTGTGCTTGTGAAAAATGGAGGAATTCTCTAATATGGTAAAGTTCTGAATATTTACTTTTTTAAACAGTTTTTATTGAAAGATCATAATATACCTAGAGCTGGAAGAGACCTTAGAGATCCTTAGATCAACCCACTCATTTTATAGATGAGGAAATTGAGGGAAAAAGACATTAAGTGAATTGCCCAGGCCCAGAAAGCTAGTAAATGTCTGGGCTGGAATTTAGGCCCAGGTCATTCTGACTCAAAGGTTCTATCCACTACACTACACCTCTCAAACTGCAAAACACCCACAAAGTAGTACTCTGAGATTCATAGACAACTTGGAAGTTTCCTAAATTGAAAGGATCCTGGATATTTGATTACCTTGATTTCCTCTTCAGGTAGGAATCTTCAGTGCAAGATGATGCAACTATCAAAAAAGTTAATGTAATCTTGGGCAACTTTATGCTGTTGCCTCCTATTGGACTTGCAGCCAACTAAAACCATAAATCTTTATCATAAACTATGGAGTCAATTTACACACAGACCCTTATTTAGTTTAGTCTGGCTAGAATCAGCCAATCATTCTAAACTCAGGATCTTTCCGGATCCCAATTTTGTCACAGAACCCATTTGAAGAGCCACCTCCAACTCTTCTGTTTGTGAATTCAACAGGCATATCGTCTATGTCTTTGTCTAAGTCATTTATGAAGATAATAGTAAGATCTCATGGCATTCCACAATAGCTCTCCCTTGAGGACTGCATTGATCCTCTGCTGAATGTTGTTGGATACAGTTGTCACTCTATCAGCTATAGACTGATTAACTTGGACAATCACTGCAACCACATTTCTCTATTTTGTTCATAAGTATATATTATGTTCCCAGCACTACAGATCATATATTTAAAGCCAGAGATGCCCTTGGAGGATTTATGATATAACATCATCTCTATATCTACCCCCCAAACTCCCACCATCAACCATTTTATAGATGATGAAGCTAGGGCCCCAGGGAAGTTAACTGACTTGTCCAGTGTCACACAGAATGATTTACACTGGTTGGATTTGAACCCAGGCCTTTTGATTCCAGTGGCCCAAAGGAGAGAGTGTTGGACCTCAAATGAGGAAGATTAATCCTGTTGAGTTGAAATTTGGCCTCAGATACTTCCTAGCTGTAGGATCCTAGGCAAATCACCTAACCCTTCTTGCCTCAGTTTCCTCATCTATAAAATGAATTGAAGAATAAAATGGCAAACCCCTCCAATACAGCTGCCAAGAAAATCCCCAATAAGATCACAAAGAGTTGGACATAACTGAAAAATGACTGATCAATAAAAAAAAAAAACTTTGATTCCAAAGCCAGTGCTCCTTCCATTAAAAATAAGAACAATTTATAAAAGGCAGATCAGTGGTACAGTGGATAGAATGCTGCATCTGAAGTCAGGAATTAGTTGCTGTCTTTTAGTTAAATTTTACTGTCTCTAGATTTCCCTCTTTAAAATGCAAGCATAACTGGATAGGATAATATCTTAAATCATTAACTAACTTAACTACTAACATATAAAGGGGTTGATGGCCTCCATGGACCATTCAAAATTTATATCTAAGTTCCTATGGGAACCTTGTCTAAACAATATCTTCAGTTACATAAAGGGAAAGACAGCATGAAAACTAATATTGGCTGGTAGAGGAAAGAGGTAAAGAAGAACACACTGATGGGAGACAAAAGGAGTTTGGGAAGTAGGAATAGGCATAGTTGAAGAAAGACTTCGTTGATTTTATACTTCTGTCTACAGCTGGCTGGGGTATAATGTCTGCCTAAAGATGTCAGAAAGGTAGAATCAAGTCTTAATTCCAGGTTATTACATATTCTCATGTATTACATAAAATGATGAGAAAGAGGAGAGAAAACAAATAAAATAAGAAGCCATATTCTTGTGCCTTGGGAGGTGGAGTTGTATCCATGACTCCACTATCCCCTCTGCTAAAGAAATGAAAACAAACAAATGAAAAAAGATTTGCCCTAGGAAAATCAAATAATGGTGGAAAAAGTAAGAGATAAACTGGAGGCAGAAGATTAGGTAAGGATTTACGCAATCTGACATAAATTAGTTACTAGAGAAAATTGTAGCAAATGAAATCAGAAGCTATCCATTTTTCCACATTCCATTTTCTTCAATATTCTTTCTTGCCACCAATAAGTGGACCTTGAAAGAGAAAGGAGAGTTTTCCAACCCAGAGACCAAGAGGAAGATTTTTGGTATTTCAGGAAAGGCAAGGGAAGTATGCATGACTCAATTACTGCTAGAGTCAAAATTATTTGGCTGGATGAGCAAGGAGAACATTACTTGGTCCTCTGCCTCACTTGCTGAGGGCTGATGGAATACTTAGTATAATGTCTGCATACAGATAGCAGTGCTACCAAGGGAATTAATTATTTGGTTTATGCATGTCTTGTGATCATGTCTCTTAAAAGAAGTCCCCAAACAACCCTGTACACAGGTCTACCAGTGTTCCATTTAAAGAGGCTATTGTGTTCTCTGGAGTAGACAGAAAAACATTCAATTGCCTCTTCTGCATTGAAAATGAGAGAGGCAGGGCAGTGAACAAGTGGGAAAGGTAGGGGAAAGATCAGGCTAATTATCAAATTAAAGTTATTCCTGTCTCTGACTTTATGCTTCTTAGTGGCCTTTGCCAAATTATTTACTATGCCTCCCTTTCTGCATTTGGAAGTAGTTAATCACATTCATCTAGTTCACAGGCACTCTATAGGATTAAATATGCTAGAAAATGCCCTTGAAAAAACATAAAGATCATAAAAGAAATAGTAGGATCAAGGGAGCATAAATTTAGAGCTCAAAGGAACAGTAGAGAACATTCAGTCCAACCCCTTCATTTTAACGGAGAAGAAATTGATGGCTAGAGAACTAAAGGAAGTTTCCCAAGGTCACTGTGGTAAAAAATAGAATTTGAACTCAGCTCCTTTGACTTTAAATACAGTGCTTTTTTCATAATATCACACACCTAATTGGGAGCACAGTTTGTTTGTTTGTTTTTAATTCTAAGGAAGATATTCTTAGATACATTTTTGTATCATTTCACTTTTCAAAGATAAACAGGACCATGAACCTCTTGGATATGTATAAATGGTTGTAATATGAAACAACAAACCTGCTAACATTAGACTTATTAGGAACAAGTATATTCTTTTTGCATCTTAACAGTTACTAACACAGACAATTACAACTGTGTTTTGTAAGGAGGGGCTGCTAGGTGATGCAGGGGACTTTAGGAAGTCACTTAACAATGTTTGCCTCAGTTCTTTCTTCTGGAAAATGAGCTGGAGAAGGAAACAGTAAATCACTTCAGTATTTTTGCCAAGAAAATCCCAAATGGTGTTATAAAGAGTTGAACATGACTGAATAATGACTAAACCATAAGTCTATTTGTACATACATGATCCATTATCACTAGGTCACATGTTGTTTTCCTTTTCTTATATATAATATCAATTTATATATATATGTATATATATACAACATATATTTGGAAACTAACTTTTATATTTCTTTTGTTGTCATTTAGTCATGTCCCACTCTTCATGGATAGAACAGGGAGAGTGAAATTCTTGTGGGAGAAATTGAATTGATTTTATTACTTAAATCAGACATAAGCAAAATCTCTCTCCCAGTAAGATGATAAATTCTTTTAGGGAAGAGTTACTGGGCTAAAACTCTACTACCTAATAGGTGTTCAATAAATACCAAGTTAATTAAGGATTTGAATAATAGAGATGGATTTTTATTTTCCCATCTACTTCCCTAATTCATTCCTTTTTGTCTTGGACAATACACATTCCCAAGACAGAATGGGGGAAAGGAGGAGTAATTGGATAAGTAGCCTATGCTTAAGACCAAAGCTAATTAACCCACACAGGGATCAACAGAAAACTTTGTCTTTATTAACATAGTGCCCTTACCCTCCTAAAAATGATTTTCTACTTTTTTTCCTAAATCCCCTCAATATCTATCATTATACTAAACCTTTTAGCATCTGAACATGCTGTCTGAATGTGTATTAGTCTTGTCTCTCCAAGAAGATTTTGGAACCATTAGGAATAATGATAATGATAATAATAATAATAATAATAATAGCTAACATTTATATGTTTTAAGGTTTGCAAAGTGTTTTTATATGCAATTTCATTTGTTTCTCACAACAATTCAATAAGGTAGATATTATTATTATTCACATTTTATAGATGAGGAAGCTGAGTTTGAGAGAAGCTAAGTGACTTGTCTAGGGATCACATACTAGCCTGTAGTAAAGTGTCTGAGGTCACATTTAAACTCAGATCTTCCCAAATTCAAGTCCATCACAATGTCCACCACCCCACTCTGAGAACAGAGAGCATATTCCTCAAGGATCTGAGGGCTGGATGTCACACAATAAATACTTAATACATTTTCAGGCATAGGAAAGTTGGTGGAACTGATTAGTCTTTTTTTTAATTATTATTTAGAATATTTTTCTACTCTTACATGATTCATGATTTTTTCCCACCCTTCCCCCCTTCCCCCTTTGGGAGCTGACAAGCAACTCCACTGGGTTATACATGTATCATTGTTCAAAACCTATTTCCATGTTATTAGTATTTGCAGTAGAGTGGTCTTTTAACATAAAAACCCCAATCACAACCCTATCAAACCATGTGATCAATCATATGTTTTTCTTCTGTGTTTCTACTCCCACAGTTCTTCCTCTGGATGTGGATAGTGTACTTTCTCTTAAGTCCCTCAGAATTGTCCTGGATCATTGCATTGCCACCAATGGAGAAGTCCATTACATTCGATTGTGCCACAGCGTATCAGTCTCTGTGTACAATGTTCTCCTGGTTCTGCTCCTTTCACTCTGCATCAATTCCTGGAAGTCTTTCCAGTTCACATAGAAATTCTCCAGGAACTGATTAGTCTTAAAAGATGTTCAAGATTTGCTTAAGAGTGAACCAAATGTCCATTTCTTAGATAAACTCTTCAGTTTATAACAGATCATCAAACAGGTTAGGTTGATTCTTATGTTGCCAGACCATTAGGAAGAGGGGTATCCCACCAGATATCTGTCCCCTGTCCCATCAGAGGAATTCAACAAGGTTGAATTACCATCTGGGATCCTAAGACAGTACTGAATGCTCTTTGTGAATCTAGCCTAGATGTACTCTGGTGTTAATTCTTTCAGAGGCACTCTAAAATTTCCCCCATTTCCCCTTTCTTTTCTGATATCTTTTTTCCTTTAAGATCCTAGTTTAGAGATTTGAGGTTCTGCTGTAATGAAAAGAAAGTATGTTCTTAGTAAAGTATTGATGTGACTCAGCACAGTACTTGGCACACAATGAGCACTTAAATTTTTCTCTTCTTTTCATCCTCCTTTTCAGAAATGAATCTCCAAAATAAAAGTTTTGTGAGTCTTCCTTTCCACTAAAATCTCTAGAAAGAATGGGTGTTTTATTTCCCTACTAGCTTTTTCTTCAATATCTCAGATTTCTCTTTATATGCAGAGGAGGTTCTGAATACCCCCAGAATTCTTTACATTTAAACAGTTTTTCTCACCTTTATCTTTCTTTCTGAATCACTTTAAATTTACTTAGGGTTTCCACTTAAGCTTCTTATCCTTATCAAAGTCCCTCCTAACTCATGTTACTCCTAATCTCTCCTTCTATGTTATGCACTGTTCATTTCTTCCTAATAAACGTTTGATGGATTTTTCTTGTCAGTAAGATCTAATAATGAACATAATACTTGAAGGAGAATCAAATGTGGCATCTGTTGCTTTCTCCAGTAACTTGCTATGTGAACAAGCATATCAAGTCCCCTTCTTTTTCTTTGTTTGCTAATCTGGAAAGTGGGTGTTTGTATCTAGTCAGAGGGATATTGACAGGATTTTTTTTTTCTTTTAAAAGAGGAAGAACGAGAAAAGGAGGAAAAAAGTGGCAATATGGATTAGGTATTTAGATCAACTAGGGAGGTCTGAAAAGGAAATAGGAAATGAAATAATTAATATTATTATTATTGGTTTGTCCGTTTTCTACTAACTTCTTAATTATGACTCTTTCAAGGTTCTTTCTTGGGCCCTCTTCTCTCTCTCCTTGCCCTTTCACTTGATGATCTTATCAGCTCTTGAGCTCAGCTGTTCCATCTATGTGGATGACTGCTCAATCTTGTTATCTAGCTCTAATTTCTCTCCAGAATTCTGTTCATTCCTATTAGGACTCTACCTGGAAAGCTCATCAGCATCTCAAATTCCAAATGCATTAAAAAATAGAATACATTGGATTTTCCCTTATCCTGGGTCCTCTTCCAAACTTCCTTGTTTCAAGGCATTTGTGATGGACTATTATCTTTATCCTCTCTCCATGTTGAATCACTTGTCAAGGTTAATAATCTAGATTCTACCTTCACAAATCTTTTACATCCTTTCCTCTCTCCATTCATATAACCTTCATTATTAACTCACAACCCATTTATCTTTCACCTGAACTAGTGTAATAGGCTCCTAATGGGTCTCCATGCTTCCAGATTTTAACTCGGGAAGATGTGCCTTCCTGATTCTAGGCAGAGTGCTCTATCCACTGTACCACTTAGCTGACCCTCTTTACCCACACAGGGCAGAATCTTCTTTACAACTTAGAGATTTTTTTAGAGCAGTGAAAAATGACTGACTTAGTGTGAATTTTAAAACATAACTAGCCTATCAAAGTAAAGGTTCCCAGATTTTCTTGACTCACAGAATCTTTACTGTTTCTATAATTTTTACAGTTGCCCTAGGTCAAAATAAATACTTAATAATACTTAAGAGTTATATTTATTAAGGTCAAAAATAGAAAATATCCCATAGTGTTCCTGTGAATTTGTGGCAGCATGTAATTTTGGAACCATGGTGTCAGAGGAAGGTCTTGAACCTAGGTCTTCCTGGACACCTCTCTATTCATTATTTTACACTGCCTCCCTATCATAGGAGATCAAATTAAAAAAAGCAAATATGAAGGCATACAAAAGTGAGTGGGAAACAATGTCTCTGCCCTAAACATTTGAATTTAACTAGTCTTAGTATCTGGCCTTTGGATGAAAACAATGGAACAAAAAATGTTTTGAAGCAAAAAAATAAATGGCCTCTCCATTTCCATTAGTCATAGGATTTAGTCATTGATTTCAGCATATTGAACAATTTTCAACTCAAAGTACTTTAGCGAATAAAGTCAGGGTTCTTCTCCACAGGCTAGTCTCTGTGTGTCACAGAGTGTGACATGGCCTGGAGTTAGCTCTCTCCACTCTCCCTTAGCTGGACTTGTCTGAATGCATTCTAGTGTGATCATTAATTTGCTCCCTTAGTTTCCTTTTCTTTTTTTTCTCTTTTCATTTTGAAAGTCCTTTTACCTGCCAAATGCCTGCTGTCTCTTCAACCATTTCTTAAGGCTTCTAATGAGATTTGAATTAGTGTAAGTGATTTGAAAAACAACACTTAGCATGTGGGAACCAGAAGTGTCCCCAAACAAAAGTCTAACATTCATCCTAAAACAGTGGGAAAGTCCTACTGTGGGAAAATCACTCTGCCTATTGAATCCCACTTTCATGGCTCTTTTTTGCCACCCCCAAAATATGTATGCACCAGACACAGAGGCCATTTCAAAATCTACTCCCCCCAAAATATGCAAGCTTCTTTTATAGCTGAAATTTGAGATGTTCTGTGCAGCAAAGAACCATGATTGGAACTCCAGTCTCTTTCCACCATATTGTCTAGGAGCCACAGAAGCTCAGTTCCTTTTCATAACACATAAGTGTCATCACATTACTCCAGTGTGGAAAGCCTTTCGGTTGCTTCTCATCATCTAAGTAGAATGAAAATGAAATTCCTTTGCTTGGCATTCTAGATCTTCCACAGTAGTCTCCAACCAGCCTTATCTCACATGCCATACGAAATAAAGTCATACTGAATTACACTTTGTCCTCTGACTATATACAATATTTTCTTGCTTCTGCATCTTACTTTAAGCTTCCCTCTTCACCTAGAAGGGTCTCCATTCTTTCAATTCTACTTGTTGAGAGCTAATCCATCTTTCAAAGGATATTGAGAGCATAACTTTTTCTTATTTAGGGACTAATGGAGAATAAGCATGGTGAAACAAAGTGGTGGCATTAAAATCAAGAAAGCCTGAGTTTAAGCCCAGTCTCTGCAAGTCTTTTAACCTCTCAGTAAAAACAACAAATAAAAAACCAGCACTACCAACAAAACCAACTTCTTGGTGACCCAAAGCAATTTTCTAAAACTTAAGTTGTAGAAAATTTCTGATTCCCACTGGTAAAGGAAATCTCTTCAGGTAGAGATATTCACCCTCATGGAACCAAAACAAAGACACAAATAAGGATTCCTTGTGTTCTCATTCTCATTAATATAATAATCTGTGTACATGTTGACATAATAAATCATGAGCCTCTGGAGGTCAGAGACAGCATGTAATTTATCATAGTACCTCCCATGATAAGTAGAGAAGTACTTTGTAGAGAGTACTTAATTTAAAAAAATATTTTTTGAGTACTTCATAAATTTATATTCCTTAGTTGGACCATTAAAAACATCTCATTTCTTTAGTTGGAAATATAAGCATTCAAACAATCACTTTAAGTACAAGGCAGAAATATACTTTTTAAAAATGTCAAGATCAGCCTAATTTGAATGTGAATGTAATGGAAAGTTTAGACTGGATACAACATAAAATGAACTTGAACAAAAAGAACGTGGAAAACAAAGCTTTTGTGGGTACAGGTAGGTTTGGTATCTGGTTTGAGTCCTAGAGAAACATTGAGACCTCAACATTTCAGCCTAGTTGAGGGAAAGGTCTAAGGAATTAGAGGAAAGGTTTTAAAGAAAAGGGTTTTTAAAGAGATAGTTTTTGAAGTGTCATCATTTTCCAGTACACTCCTAGAATAAAACAGCTGGAACAAAGCTAACAAAGTTTTAGCTCTGAAGACATCCTGTTCTAAGAAGCAGATGAGAATGACTGACATATCAAATAATGACCTAAGTAGTGTTTGCATCTGCTTACTTTGTATGGCATTATAATGTCAATGGGTGTTCCTAAAACATGTGAACACATTTAAGTAAGCAAACATGCCACCTGCAATCTCAGCTAGCTACTCATTTGTTAGACGAACTGTTTCTTTACACAAAACAAAACATAAACGTTAGCCTAGCCTGGTTCTAAATTAAAGCAAATTCTGAAATAGTGATATCTGAATTAATGAGATTTTTATTCTATAAAACTACTATGTAAAAGAAGCAACATGGTTTAATCTGTAGAAAACTGGCCATGGAGTCCAGAAGACTGGCTTAAACTCCTACCTCTGATATATCCTGCAAGTCACTTAACATTTCAGTGACCCAGCTAACAGCTAAGTTGGACAACTGATCTTTCTCTGTACTGGTAAAGGGGGTTTCTTCACTAGTAGTCCTTTATAGTGATCCAAGCTTAGGTCCAGATCAATACACACACACATCCAAGGCACTGATATCCAGCAAATAAAAGACCAGGGTTCAAATCCCAATTTTTACATTTACTACATATGCAATCTTATGTAATGATTCATTATTTGGGATGGGTATGTATGTGTTGGAAGATGGGAGTTATAGCAACTTATGAAGAGCTTATGGCATTTATCAAACTTTAAAGAATTATAAGAACTCTGGAAGAAGCAACATTGCATAATGGAAGAAGGGCTGGGCTTTGAGTTAAGAGAAACTTAGATACAACACCTGGCTCTAACACTTCTTTGTTGTACATCTGGCAAGTCACAATGTCCATATGTCTCCATTTCCTCTTTTAAAAGAGATAGCATTTTAGAGATGGGAGGTCCTAGGTTCAAATCTGGCCTCAGATACTTGCCAGCTGTGTGACCCTGGGCAAGTCACTTAACACCCATTGCCTAGGCTTACCACTCTTCTGCCTTGGAGCCAATACACAGTATTGATTCCACGATGGAAGGTAAGGGTTTAAAAAATAAAATAAAATAAAAGGGATAACATTTGCACTAATTTAGAGGACTGTTGCAAAGACAAATTGAATATACCTGAAAATGAGTCAATACTATAATCTGTTTAATTTGGGAAATTGTGTTATATAATATAAATTGTTACTGAATCTGAAATCAGAAAATTTCAAAATGAATTCCAATTCTTCCAGATATGTGAGTTTCATAAATTGCTTAATTTCTCTTTGATTCAATTTCTTCAGTGGAACTTGTTTTGTTTTGTTTTGTTTTGCTTTGAGGGTATAAGAATTAAATAATATTTCTACCCAGATATATATTTTATAAAGTTTATTGGAAGGGTAGACAAACATTCCTAACTAAACTGCCCATGTGGCCCCTAGCCTGCATGTCTATTCTCTCCTTCCCCCCTCACCTGCCTCTTCTGTTCTCTTCTCGGTTCTCCCCCGATTCTCTCTCAATTCTCCTGATTCTCTCCAAGTCTTGACTTTTATTGATGTACAGAATATTGACCAAGGCAAAACCTGGAGCAACTGTGGTATGTCAGGAATGCTTGATAGACAGGTAAAGTTCCTCAGGAGGGGGAGAAGATAAACTTCCTTGACACAATGGAGGTGTTCAAGACTCATAATACACTGACATAGGTAACTCCTGGTAAAAAGGCTCTTCTTTCCAATGCAGTTTGGTAACTATTCTATATGCCAAGGGTGACTAAGAAGTTATATAGCCATTATTGTTCAGAGATGAGACTTAAGGTTCTTCAGACTCTGAGGCCAGAACTTTGCCCATAATGTCATGCTGACTCTCTATTGTAAAAATGGGGATAATGATTTTTATTTCAATACTTGTCTGGAGCTATTATTTCATCAGTATAGGGAGCTACCAGTATGGAAAGGGAGGGATACCGTGGCATCATGAATAGAGTTATGGTCTTGGGGTTATGAAGATCTAGGTTCAAAATCCACTGCATACATTCATTAGATGTTTGAAAATAAGCAAGGTGCTTAACCTCCCTGTGCCTGAGCTTCTTTAACTATAAAATGAAGGGCTGAATTCAATGAATTCTAATGTCACTTCTAACTCAACATCTATAATCTTCATATGATTCATAAGGCACTTATTGCAAATGTTCTTATATTCCCTTTAAAACTGTATTATTTGTATATATCTCCAGTTAAAGTTATGTTAGTTATGTTTACATGATCCATTGGGGAGACTGGTCTCCCAAAGGATCACAGGGGGAAGTATTGATTGGAATCTTAAACCCTTGGGACTACAACCCCCATAATTCCCTTTCCCCTTTCCTGTTTGTGTGTCTCTTTATGATGATTGAGTTTTGGTTTTGTTTCCAACACCCACACTCACTTGTGCTGCCTTAGACCAGTGTGGAGGAAGGGAGCAGCTTTTTTTTTTCCTCTGGAGTTACTTTCCCTTTGCCCTAAGTTGATTTTAATACATAGTATTAAATAAATACTTGGAGTATCAAATATTAATTTTAATCTTTACATATGGTATATACTTTTGTAATTGTATTATCTTCTGTGCTAGACTGTGAACTCCTTAAGGTTATTATTGTTCAGTTGTTTTCAGTTATTTCTGACTCTTCATGATCCTATCTGGGGTTTTCTTGGCAAAGAGAGATATTAGAGTGGTTTGCATTTTTCTTCTACAGTTCCTTTTACAGATGAGGGAATGGAAGCAAACAAAGTTGTGACTTTCCCAGATCATCCAGTTAGTAAGTATCTGAGGACAGATTCAAACTCAAGAAGATGATTCTTTCTGACTCCAGGCCCAGCACTCTAACTGTTGTGCAATCCAGCTGCCCCTGAACTCCATCAGGACAAAGATCATATGTACAGCTCCCCATAGGGTCTTACTCAATATAAACAATAACAAAATCTTATAAAAAACTCTCTAATTAATAAATATATCATAAAATATCAAAGTGACTTTGATATAAATTTATTCCTATGCAGAGATAAATGTTCAGTTTTCATAATTTGTTCATGTAGCAGTCATCTGCTGACATTTTTGAAAACTCAGTATGTTCTTTACTCTCATATATAATTAATTTTATTCTAAGATCATCAAATCAGAAAACTTGAAGAAATCTTGTTATTGTTGCTCAGTCTTTTCTGTCATGTCTGATTCTTCATGATCGCATTTGAGGTTCCCTTGGCAAAGATAATGAAGTAGTTTGCTGTTTCCTTCTCCAGCTCATTTTACAGATAAGACAAATAGGAGTAAATGACTTGCCCATGGTCAACAAGCTAAGTGTCTGAGGCCACATTTGAACTTAGGTCTTCCTGACTCACAGCCCAGTGCTCCATCCACTGAGACACCTGAAGAAATCTTAGGAGTCATTTACTCTCAACATGGTCTGTTCAAAGAAACGAGAGCAAAACATAAAAATGCAAAATCATAAAAAACTATTAAATAGGATGTTTTGTACAAATAAATAGGTTATACTAATTACTGGTGAAATGGGTAATTTTTTCTGTTCCCCTTAAAGAGTTAGCATGGTTTTAGTAATAAATAAAGGGCTGAATTTAGGGTCAGAAAGACTGGGATTTAAATCCCATCTCTGACACACACTGGCTATGGAAGGCTGGGCAAATCTCAGTGCTCTACTCAACTCTGTAAGATTATCATTTTAAGAGAGGATCATGGTTTCTACTGGAAAAGGGACATAGAAATTCTTACATGGATGTTCTCTTCATCAGCAAAACCATGGGCCCAGGACTTATTTCTAACACAGGTGAGGCCTTAGTCACAATTATGTAGTAAGGGAAGTGGTTTTTAGTCTTAATTCTCACCATAGTCCCTCAGGCAGCAGATCTTAGTACTCAAGCTGTCTTTAGGCTTTAGGCTGCCTCTAGTTTATAAATATTATGCTATTTTACTTTCCTATGAAAATTTACTGACATGTATTAATCAATCAATTGAAAAATATTTACTGAGCAGCAGTGCTAGAGGCTGTGGGTAATATTTAAAAAGCATAAGATATTATTTGTGCTTTCAAACAGCTTAAAAGCTACTTGGAGAGATAAAACATAAGCATATAAAAATTTAACTAATTAACAATGCCAAGTAGTAAATAATCTACAGGCAGAACTCAAGTGATAGGGCACTCAGTACCTTTCACGTAGCTCATTCCACTTTTGTAAAGCTACTTTTTTAAAACTGTAAAGTCATGCTCCTAATTTAGGAACAAAAGAATGTATTATTTATAACTTGCTTACTCATAAAATTATTATATTTGGCTTATTTAGAGATGAGAAGATATAAAATACTGGAAAATAATGGAAGGAAAAAATTTCCATTCCCCATGATTTTACAACATCATCTTACTGATCATTTTTGTTTTTACATAATCTTCATATTCTTATATATGCCTCCATAGACTCAAAGTAATAAACAAAGTTTAACAGACCAACCTCGTATGTTAATAATCAAATCTGGCAGTGTAGATAATTCCTAATCTATTGTTTTCTCTACACATGGGTCCTGATCTGCTTTTATCTTTTTTTTTAGAATATACACACAATTGGCCAAAAAATATGTAGTACTAAATGACTTATTTGATACGGTTCCAAATTGTTTTCCAAAATGACTATACCAATTCATAGCTCCACTAGCATTCTAACAATTGTCATTTTCCTTTCTTTGTCGTCTTTGTAAATCTGATTATTTTGAAGGAAAATCTGAAAAGCTGTTTTAATTGGCATTTCTCTTATGAAGAGATTTGAAGTATTTTTGATTTGGTCACTGATAGCTTACATTTTGTATTTTAAGAATTGACTGTTCATATTATTTGATCACTTATCTCTTATGAAATATCTCTTGTTCTTTTACAGTAGAATCAATTTCCTATAAATATTAGATATCTGACCTTTATCAAAGTAATTATTGTGAGGAATTTTTTTCTCTTGCTTTTTCTGTCTTCTAACATGGCTACATTGATTTTGTTAATATATAAACTTTTTTAAGGCAATCGAAAGGTTCCATATTTTTCCTCCTATGATCCCTAGTTGGTTCAAGAACTCTGCCTATTTCCATAGTGGGAAAAACCTACTTCCTTACTCCTCTAATTTGATTAAGATGTGTCCTTTTAAATCAAGGTCATGTATCCATTTGAAGCCAGTCTGAAATACTCTAAGCCTAAATTCTGCATGTTTTTCAAATTTTACTTGCAAATTTTGTTGAATGAGTCCTTACTACAATATATGGAGACATTCCATTTTGAACACATGCTCCTATGCTCATTTGTCCAAATATTTACTAGTTCTATTCATGATTAATTCCTGCATGCATCTGGACCATTGGACTTACAGATATTATACATTCTATGATAGTTTATAGCATTTTGTTTCTTCCTCCTAGTTTTTTTTAATTGATAATAGCAAAAAGGGCTAATGTCTTATTTGTGTTTATATTATCTGCTGCTCCTTTGCTGAAGTTAGTCCTTTAAGTAATTGTAGTTGAATCTATTGGTCTCGAAATACATCATCTTTAAAAAGAATAATTTTGCTTCCTCTTTTTGTATGCACAATTCCTTAATTTATTTTTCTGGTTTTATTGTGATAGCTAGAAGTTCTAGGACTTTATCAACCATAGTTGTGGTAATGAACATTCTTATTTTATCCCTGACCTTATTAGAAAGGCCTCTAGCATCTCTCTGTTACATATATTTATTTTTAAAATTTTAGATAGATATTACTTGTCATACTGTTGAAAGGTTCATTTATTATTCTTACTTTTTAAAGAGAAATGTGTTCTATATTTTGATAAACTTCATATATTGATAAAGTCAATTTTATTTTCATTATTTTTATTTATGTAATTTATTATATGTTTATACTTCTCTTATGTTGAAACAATCCTCTGTTTCTGGTATATATCCAGGCTGGACAGAGTTTATATCTTATTAAAATGTTTCTTTAATCTTGTCGTTAATATTTTATTTGATGTTTTTGCCTAGGTATTCATTAGGGATATTGATCTATAATTTGCTTTCTCAGCTATGTGTCTCCCTTTTAAAGATATATATATATATAAATATATATATATATATATAAAGAGATATATAGATAAGTAGATTATATTTGCATTATAGAAATAATTTGTTATGACCTATTCTTTTTCTATTTTTGCTCTTTTAATGTTTGGCAGAATTCACTCATATTATTGATATAAGATCTAACCATTTTGGAGAGTAATTTGGAATTATACTGAAGGAATTATAAAACTGTATATCTTTTGACTCAAATAAATTATATGTTCTTTTTTGCTTATAATTTTATTAATTTTGATTTTTAAGAATACCTATTTTATGCTGGTTTAGGATTTTTAGATTTATTCCCCAGTTTATTAATCTGTTCTAGCTTTCTTTTCATGATAAAAATGTTTATTGTTATGTCAGTTTCATTTTAGTTTGTTTGGTCTCCTTCCTAAAGATTTTGGTATGTCATCTCATTCTCATTTTCTTTAATAAAATTGTCTTTAATTCCTATATTTTTGTTTGTGACAAATTCTTTTAGATTAAATTAGTCATATTTTATATAATTTTTGGTAAGTAAATGATAGTTTAATGTTTCACAGTTTCATAGATTCAGAACTGGAGTGAAACTCAGGAGCCATTGAATCCAACCACCTCATTTTACAGATGAGGAAAATTGAGGGCCAAAGAATATAAATGGTTGCCATAGTGATTACACAGTTTGTAAATGGCAGAACTAATATTTGAACTTGAGACTTCTGACTCCAAATTGAACATACATTCAGTTCTATCAGCTTTTTTTCATTTGCTTATAAGATTTTATGCACTAATATATACTATAGTCAATTGTAAAATGTCACACACAGGGAAGTCATATATGTATTTCCTATCCTCATTCAGTAATTGCTCAAGTTTTATTTGATCTCAATTTTCTAAAGTTCTACTCTAGTAAATAATGTCTTTCTTTTAAAATTTTTTTTTGGATTTTTTTAGGTTGCAATGGGGCATATAACTCTGCCATTTATTCACCCAATAATCCAATTAAGTATTCTTTTAAGTTTTTAGATGCAATGCCATTTATTACATATACATTAAAAATGAATGTTATGCTATTTTCTTTGTTGCTTTTAAGCATAACATAGTTCCTCTGTTTCTTTTCATCACAGCTGATTTTATTATTGTTTTGTTTGTAACCATGATTGCTAACTATTCTTTTTTGAGTTTATCTGAAGCAAAAAATTCTCCTCTTGCCCCTTATTTTAGTTCTGTGTGAATTTTTTGTGTTTTAAGTGTTTTTCTTGTAGATTGTTTCTTTTCTTTTCTTTTGATCTCTCTAGAAAACAAACCTAGTAGCAATAAAGCTGGTTAAAAGGTATGCACAGTTTAATAGTATTTTTGTGTATAGTTTCAGTGGGTCCTGCTTTCTAATTCATTCTGACATCTGCTTCCATTTTCTAGGTAAGCTCATCCCACTCATTTTTGCAGTTGTGATTTTTTAATTGGGCATTTTCTTCTATTATTAAATCATAACTTTTCTTTTTTTTGCCTCCTACCTTGATGCTTTCACAAAGAATAAGATAACAAAATAAAAGGAATATAGTCAACTTTAGTTATCTCAAATTGAAAAAAATCTGCACGCAAATCATTGTCCTTCCTTTCCTCCTCATCCAGAGTTGGATTACTAATCCTTATACTTCCTTTTAATTTTCATTTTATAATCCAATCTCCAAGGCTGAAGTTTGCTTATAACTGTTTTATCCCCAACTCTACATTCCTTTCTATTTCTTTAAAGCACTCACCTTCCATCTTAGAATCAATATTATATGTTGGTTCCAAGGCAGAAGAGAAGTAAGGAATAGGCAACAGGGGTAAAGTGACTTTCCCAGGGTCACACAGCTAGGAAGTGTGTGAAGACAGATTTGAATCTAGGATCTCCTATCTATAGGATTGGTTCTCAATCCACCAAGGCACCTAGCTGCCCCTTCTACATTCTTTTCTTAAGCCCTCTCTCTATTTTTTTGTGTCTCCAACTATTTTTCTGCCATTTAATATATTGCTATATTAGATTAAATGGTCAAGAAATTCACACTCTTCTGATTTTATTTTGATTACCCCACTTAGCCTTGGTAATCCTATATAAAACCCAGCAATCTCAGCCTTCTTTTTTTTTTCCTTGAAAAATTTAAAAGACTATTGAGATAGGACAAAAAAAATAAAACTAATGTATTTTTGGAAATTAACATTAGAAAAAAAACTGAGTTATCTTTGTTTTGCCCATGTTTGTGGTGTCAATTTCCTGTTCTTTAAAACTGCATATGATTCTCTATCATACTTTGAAAATAATTTAGCAATAGACAGAAAATCTGTTAAGATCCTTGGAGGAGAGCCATTCTAACCATTTAAGTACCAATTTGTGTTGCCTAAATAGGGACCATTCAATCATATCTTTAAAGTATATTTAGTAAGTAGTTGAATATAGGTTTTAATACACCAAATTTCATAGTCAGATGTCCAGCTTAAAGCTAGCACCAGAGATATGGTATATGTTAATAAATTGTGGGCAAAACAATTTAAAGAACTTCATTTATTTTGAATGACAAGGTATTGACCACTGTTTCTACAAAATAGACTCAGTTATATGAAAATGTGTCCTTAAAACACTAGGAATAGTATTACTTCATTTGTCCTGTCTCTTTAAGTCATAAATAACTGGAAATGAAGATACTGGACAGCAATGCTCTCTCTTTTTTTATGCACTACCAAATTTAGATATCATGTCAATGGCTGAAGAAGGCTGTGTGAGTGGAAAATAAATTAATAGGGGTGGTGCAAACCAAGTCTCTCTTAAGTTTAATGATAGTCTTAAATCTACTATAACCTACTTCTACCTTGCACCCCACATATTTTTTTCATCAACCACACCAAATCCCTATATTGTGAAATTCAACTATACAAGAAAAATAGCCTACTCATCTAAGCTTCATTTAACATAGGATAAAAATTTAAGTCATTCAAAAAACCTGAGCAAAGATGAAAAAGATTCCATGGAAATGTCTTTTTAAAATTTTCAAAAGGCTATATGTACAAGGGGCAACTAGGTTGTACAGTAAATAGAGTGCCAGGCCTGGAGTCAGGAAAACTCATCTTCATGAGTTAAAATCTGGTCTCAGACACTACCTATGGGATCCTGGGCAATATTTAACTCCTCACCTCAGTTTTCTGTAAAATGAACTAGAGAAGGAAATGGCACACAACTTCAATAGCTTTGCCATGTAGAATTAGATACCACAAACAATTGAGCAAAAACAAAATATTTATGCGTAGTCTTGCTTTTCCTCCTTTTTCCATAAATCCCCTCATCCTAAAGAAAATGTGTTTGTATTTAAATCTATTGTTCTTTTTAAAATATTTTTCCTTAGGTTCATATATTTAGAGAAATTAGAGGTCATCAAGCCCAACCCCATCATTTTACAGATTCAAATGAATAAACACTGAGGTCCAGAGATACTAATTGAATGGTCAGACAAACTGTTTTAGGAAAGATTTGAACTTAATTTTTTTGGCTCAAGTTCTAGTAATCTATGTGCCATACCACAGTGCCTCTCGCATTAAAAAATGCCTATTCCTATGGACCCATTTGCTCCTTAATTCAAGGGTGAGGGAAAAATACCTTGCTTCAATACTTCAAGGATCTGAAGTTTTGGAGGCATAGGTGTTCCTTCCACCTGGCTGGAGGTCACCCTTTTTACCTTAGTAAAGTCTTTGAGAGATTTAGTTGTTGGGGGGAAAAAGTCATCACTTGGCAATTAACCTTCATGTGATGAATTTCTCTGCTACTGGTTAGGATGGTCTTTAGATGAAATACATATATTTGGTCTCTGGGCTCATATTTAAGCCTTTCCAATTTTGAATAACCTATCAGAGCCTGAAGTCTGCTAATCTACTGTTCAAACATGAGTCACAGCTACACCATCATGAGGCATTGCAAAGGGATGGCAATGAAAATCAGAGGAAAAAAACACAAAAGCAAAAAGTCAATTAGCATCAAACACTTTTCAAAAAATATCATCAAAGATTTTCTCTTTTGTAGAAAAATATGAGCATACCAATGTTATCTGCCATATATGGGAGGCAGCATAGGACAAAGGAAAGAACAGTGAATTTAGGGTCAGATGATTTGGGTTCAAAATCAGTCTTTTCTGTTTTCTATCTATGTGATCTTGGTAACTTCATCTCTCTAGATCTCACTTTCCCATTTATAAAATTAGACAGTTGGACAACATCGTTGGTATATAGATTTAGAATATGAAGGGAATGAAGATCCTTCTAATAAAGGAAATGGAGAAGTGAGGTTCAGAGAAGATCAATGAACTGTCCAAGGTCACAGGAGGAGTAAGTCATAAAGGTAGAATTAAACTTAAAGTCTTTGCACTCCATATCCATGGCACTTTTCTATTTTACTATACTACCTTTCTGACCTCTAGGTTGCCTTCCATTTCTAACTTGTGATCTATATAGCTTCCCTCCATGAAGATGTTATTCAGACTCTACATGATCACCTGTATAAAATCTGCCTTTTCAAATATATTTGTTACCAGCAAGAGCTCAGGGGCTGTCCACACTTCTTCTGTGCCACACCATGCTCAAACAGGTGTTTTCTCAATTTTGGGATGATGCCAATGAAGCTATGATTTTTTTTGTAGGAAAAATGGTTTTGTACATGGGGTATAACATTATAAACTCAAGACAACTCATAGACAAAAAGGGCAACTTCCCACATCTATCACCCTTCTATGGGTGATAGCTATGATTTTTAAAGAGAGATCCCGCATTGACTCAGCAATATCACTACTATGTCTGTATCTCAAAGAGATCAAAAGTAGGGGAAAATGACCTAGCTGTACAAAGACATTTATAGCAGCTCTTTTTTTGTGGTGGCAAAGAACTGGAATTTGAAGGGATGTCCATCAATTGAGGAAGAACTAAAAAGTTATGTTATATGATTGTAATGAAATATACAATTGTGCCATAAGGGATGATGAATAGGATGAACACAAAAAATCTGGAAAGATTTTATTTGATGTGATAGAGGGGGCAACTACGTGGTTCCATGGATAGAGACTCAGACCTGAGATAAGAGGTCCTGGGTTCAAATATGACCTCTGATACTCCTTAGCCCTATGATCCTTGGAAAGCTACTTAACCCCAATTGCCTAGCCTTTACTGCCTTTCTGCCTTAGCACCAATGTGTCATATTGATTTTGAGATGGAAGTTAAGGGTTAAAAAATGAACTGATATGAAGTGAAGTAAGCAGAACAAGCAGAATGTTAAACAGAATTATGGCAATAATGTACAATGATTGACTTTGACTTAATTATTATCAGCAATGCCACAATTCAACTCCAAGGAACTCATGATAAAAAGTCTATCCACTTCCATAGAAGGAAATGATGGAAGTCTGAATGCAGATGGAAGCATATCATTCTTCAATTTATTTTATTCATGACTTTTTCTCTAGTGAAAGTGACATATTTCTTCTCTCACAGCATGTCGAACATGGAAAGACATATTGCATAATAGTACATGTACGATCTCCATCATAATACCTGCCATCTCAGGGAGGGGGGAAGAGTAGTAGGGAGGGAGAGAATATAGATCACAAAATGTCAGAAAATGATGATTAAAATTATATGCGATCTGGAAAAAATAGTTAAAATTAAATAATTCTTTTTTTTTCCCCAAAGAGAGGGATCCTCCTCCACAACAGACAGGTATGGATTGGAAGGATATTTTTGATAAGCCAGTAAAACTCAAAGAATCTAAAGCAGCTTATCGGCCTACAGAACTCCCAAGGACTTGTAGAGGAGAACTATGAAGTTTTTCAATACTCACTTGAAATGACCCTGGATATACTTTTGCTGGAGCCAGCCTGGTTTGAAATATATCATTTCTTGTAAAGTTCAGAGTGAACCGCAACACTCTAGGCTGTACTTACATTGCTGGCTATCCACAGCAATGAAGATTCTCCAGCAATTTCACTTGAATTCAGAATACCAAACTTTTGAAATGTGAACATGCCTTTCCCTTGGTTAGTGCCACTTGTAAAAATATCTGGAGGTGCTATAAATAAGCTGAAAAGATATGGCAAAGCTGAGCCCAAGAAACCTGAAGGCCATCACATTTTAGAAAGCTACACTAAAAAGCACTGCTTCCATTTAGTTTTAAGTCTATTATTTTATCCAAGGTAGCGTATCTTCTATCAACTTATAGCAAATTTCTACAAAGAAGGGGCATAAAAAAGGCACTCTCCCAGCACCAAAACAGCATAATTGAAAAGAGAGACAGAAGCAGCAGGAGCAGGCCACTTGATTTTAAAATTAATAACAGGGACCCAGGAGTGTAGAATGGGCTAAGATTGTGGTGATTAAGAAATATCACAAGCAATATTTCCAAACCTACTCAGGACACTTTTGATAAATAATGGAAGAGTTTGGCCAACAAACCTAAAACTACCATTTGGGCCTTTCCTAAAGCATTGAAACAACCTAGAAATTACATTTTAACTGGAAAATAGCATTCTGTACTGAACTAAAAGGTTAAGCAGCATAATGATCTTAGTCTTTCAAATATGTAACAATATTTTCCCTTTCACTTCCTCTAAATGAATTCAGATTTTCCTGGTGTTAAGTATTTTACACTCTTAGATTTAAACAACTATAGTCACATGCCTCATGGGACAATTCTGATGGCCTTAGAATTCTGGGCCATATGCTCTCAGCTGGTACATTATTGTTTTCTAGAACTTATTCTTTAAATCACCCATCTGCCCAAATCAAATGCAATGATTTTTATGGCATCATTTTTAAAACTTAAAATTCAAATTAATTAATAGCTATAAATCCTTTTACATACATTATCTCATGTGATGCTCAAAACTACCTCCAGAGATAAAATGTATAAATAGTATACACATAGAAAACTGAGGTATAGGGAAATCCAGTGATTTACTCAAGGCCACATGGTTAGTAAAAAGCCAAGCCAGGCCTCAGACTTGGGTACCTTACCTTTAAGCTCAATGATCTTTCTCCTATCTGGTACAGCCAGTCTTCCCAATGACTCATTACTTCATCTGGTAAGTAATGCTACCTTTTCATCTATTAAATTGGCCCAATATAAGTTCAGGTATAAATTGGCCCCACCTTAATATCAGAAATTGAAATTAAAACATTAGTTTTTTAAAAGAAAAACACTTTCTTCTAATATAAGGATTAAGTGAAAAAGAAAATCAAAGACTTTGTTCTTTTATTGCTTGGGCTTTACTAGTGTTGTGTTTCACATAAAACTTTTGCTATGATGAATATGTTCTTTATGATGAGAAAAACATTTAATCTAATGGCTGATTATGAAAATAAAATATCAAAAATCTTTTGATCCTATAACCTCATCCTTTGGTCTTTTAGCCCAACTAATAAACGATGCTGGTCCTAAAATTGGTTTGGAATAGCAAGACATTGATCCATAGTCTAAAATATTTACATGAATAACCTATAAAGAAAACTTTGAAGGAGCTATAACAGTCCATCAGATTTAATGTGTAAGCCTTCTGGTCCTACTCAAGGTAGCCACAATGCATTAAATGGTGCCTATCTTCTAGACTACACTGGGGATCGAAAGATTTCCTTTGTAGTTCTTAAAATTGATGGAATACCTGAAAATAATTCTCAAATTAGTAGATATAATGAAATATTGATGTCTCTATCAAAAAAAGGTGGGAGGAGAGGAAAGACTCAGGGTGTGGGTACCAAATAACTAATGTTTATATTCATAAATTTTAATTCAGTCTTAACTCATGTCAGTGTTACTCTTAAGAGAAGAGTATATGCCAGTCCTGATATGAAATTTTGCTTTAGGAATCCATTTCCCAGGTAGAAGTGTGGTTTTTTAGTAAAACCTGTTATTTAAAAACCCAAATTTACAAAATAGATAAATCAAGATCCCCAAATTAACAAAACAACAGAAGCATATGCTTTACTTTTAATGATTGGAGGAGCATCTCTTCCTTACTTCCTATATTGCATGGACAGTCTACCAATGCCATGCTAGAACACTGAACCTCTTCCTTTGAATTGCCTTAGGAAGATTGTGAAGGTTACTTAACTAGATAGGTACCAGACACCGAGGTTTTCTCTCCAGAGGAACTGCCTCACATTTGCACTTAACTGCAAAGAACTTGATGCCAATGGGTTGGCCCCATAGTTCAAATGCCAAATGAATGCTTATCCCAATGATTACTTTATAGAGCACTCACATAAGGCAAAGTCTCACATGATAGTCAGCATTGAAGGCACACTTTCAAGATTTCTCTAAAGAACTTTAGTATCAGTTTGAGATAGCATAGGACCACCCAGCCTATGGCTCCAATAAAGTGCTATGGTCCATGAGCAAAAGATAATTGTGGTAGCATCAAGGAAACATGAGATTCGGAAATCTAAAGACATCTGCATCCCAGATTTTCAAGCAGACTGTTTGTGCCTGGCCTGTGGTAGAGCCCCCAGTTTATTTATTGGACTGATCAGTTACAGTTGAACACACTGTACCCTGATCCCCACGTTGCAATGCCATTGGTCTTCTTTGAGTACAAAGTATGAATAACAACAACATATTGTTTAGTCGAGATAAACCTTTTAAATATATCTCATTTGATCCTCAAATCAACACTATCAGTTAATAACAATAAACATTTATTAAGTGCTTAACAATATTCCAGGCACTGTGCTAAGTTCTAGGAATATAAATATTAAAAGAACAAAAGATAGTCCATGTTGTTTCTCCGGACTTATAGAGTATAAAAGAGAATATAAGCTCTTTATGGCAGAGAACTTTCTATTTTGCTTCCTTATTCCCCAGTTCAGTACTTAACAAATATTAGGTCAAAAAATGTTTGTTGATTGATTTATTGATTGAATAAGCTGGAAACTGTTGAGAAAATGTGCATTTTCCACAATAGTATCAAAATAATTAGAAGCACCTTCTAAAAATACTATGCAAGCCACAGTTTCACTTTAATGGCATCCATAGATTTTTAAACCCTTCTGGAAGTTGTTGCTATTCCATAGTTTGGTTAGTCATTTCCTTCTTCACCTCATTTTATAGATGAGGAAACGGAGGCAAACAGGGTTAAGTGACTTCCCAAGAAGACCTACGTTCAAATCACACCTCCAAGTCTTATTACTTGTACAACTTCGAGCAGGCCACATAACTTTACTTAGTCTCTTCATCCATAAAGTCTAATGTTTGTATTAGATGGCCTCTGAGGCCACTTCAAATTCTACAAATATGGTAGTAGTTGCTTTTTAATTGTGTTAGACTCTTTGTAACCCCATTTTAGGTGTTTGGTGTTATTTTTTTTTTTTGGCAAAAACCTTTCGGAATGGCTTGCTAATTCCTTTTCCATCTTATTTTATAGATGAAGAATTGAGACAAACGGGATTAAGTGATTTGCCTAGGGTCACATAGCCAGTAAGAGTCTGTGACTAGGTTTGAACTCAGGCCTTCTTGGCTCCAAGTTTGGTGCTTTAGCCACTGCATTCCCTAACTGGCTGGAATAATATGGACTGTTTTGTCCCTATAAAAGAAAGAGCTATTCATGTGTTTTGTTGTTTTATTGCACTAAAAGTTAAAGCCTATATTAATGATAGAGAATTATCCCAGAACTCCCATTTACCATATAGGTTTGTGAATAGTTTTTCTGAAACCTACTATAGATGGAGAGCTGCCTCAAGCTCTTTTCCCTCTCAGTGAAAGATGATGTCTCTTACAGGTGAAGGCATCTTGATTTTCTAAGACAATAGGATCATTCCAATCACAAAGGATTTCAAGATGCTAATGAGTCTGCTCTGAGAAAAGGGTAAAAAAAAAACTTCTAGGAGTTTTTTTAACCCCAAGTTCCAAATAAACAAGGATCAGTTTTGATATCTTCATTTTTTCAAGGTGTATCAAATGTTGGGAATATGTTTATGTCCCACAGTAAATCTCTCAGTTCCATATGGATATAGAATTAAAAATCAATGCAATCAGCTTGCCCATAAAAATTAAAAAACTCAAATCCCATGACTACATATAATATATGCATATTATACATAAAACTCTGTCATTAAGGAGGATGTTGCCAGTAAGAATCTTATTTTCCTAAACAAGGAGCTAAAGTTTAAACTAAACTGGGATTAGAGTTTAAAAAAGAGATATTTTTCTTTTATACAGTTTAATGTTCCAACTGATAATTAAGTTCTATTTCACTATCAAGATGTGAAACTTCAGTGACTTTTATAAAAATATTTAATACCTTCACAGTTTTCTTCTTGAATATTATATGTTGACATTCTTTTAATTGAATGGAATCAATTAAGACTAGAGTGTCTATATTTACAATTAGATAAATTTAATAGTTTTTAATCTGCTATCCAAGTCTCAAATTGAGGAAAATAGGGTTAAGTGATTTGTCAGGGTCACACAGCTGTATGTGTCTAAGGCCAAATTTGAACCCAGGGAAATGAGTCTTCCTGACTCCGGTTTATACCACCAAGCTGTCACTAAGTGAAAAAAACTGTAAATTGTCAGATATGGTCACTGATAATTATTTTTGTTTCACTTTGTTACAAAGAAGATTTTTCTACTGAGTTCTGTTGCGATGGTGGTATAAAGTGATAGATAGATAGATAGATAGATAGATAGATAGATAGATAGATAGATAGAAAGATGGATGGATGGATGGATGGATGGATAGATAGATAGATAGATGGATAGATAGATGGCGCAATGGATAGAGTTCTGGAGCTAGAGCCAGGAAGACCTGACTTCAAATTAAGCCTCAGATACTTAATAACTTTGTAACCCTGGGCAAGTCACTTAATCATTGTTAACTTCAATTTCCTTATTTGTAAAGTGGGGATAATGATAGCAACTATCTGACAAAATTGTTGTAAAAATCAAATAAGATAATAATTATAAAGCACTTCATATAGTACTTGGCACATAAAAAGTCCTGTATAAATGTTAGCTACTATTGCCTTTTTATAGAGGTATAAAGATGTGATTGTGATAAAAAATCAATAAGTGAATGACTAAACTAGAGTCAAAAACCCACAAGGGAGGGTCTATTTTATTGAGGATAAAATAAATGATTCCTTAGAGGGTTTAAAAAAAACAATCTGATCATCAATATGCCTTTAAGAAATGTCAAATAAAACTTCAGAATAATCTATACAAACAAACTGTAAAATATTAGGAAAGTTGACTGATAGAAAATTGAAAAGAACTCAGATTTTCCTTGCTGTACTGCTCTTTTCTTTTTCCTCTGAAAGAACAGGATGCACTAAAACTAAGCTTCACAACTTAGTGGGCTCTTCTATTCTTAAAGTTCTCTTCAATCCATATGAAATTCAGTTCTTATTGGTGAAAATAAAATTTCATGATAGCTACACAGAGCTGTTAATTTCATATGGTTTTGGGCTATTTTAGAGTTGACTCTTTTCTTTGTCATGGACCCAGATGGCAGTTTGGTAAAGCCTAGGGAACCCTTTTCAGAGTATATAAAATAAACATATAGGATTATAAAGAAATCAAATCTTATTGAAATACAGGTATAGTGTTTTTTTTCCCATTCAACTTCATGGATCCCATAAAATCAGTGGTGATGACAGGCTAAGAACTCCTAGTCTAGAAAAATGCAGCATTAACTTGAATGGCGAGAGAACCCATGGAAACAACAAGCCTTGGGGCACTATCTAAACATACAATTCATTTTTACTATTTCAAAGCCTGTATTTATTTATGTCTTATGCTTAAAATCATTTCAACAAAGATTCCAAATTCAATATTTTAATGTAAGCATATAAACATGAAATTCAATTTAATGTGTATGATAGACAAAGATATTGTCTATGCAAAAGTTTATTTTCTCATTAGAATTTGGAATGAGCTGCCTTTATATTTTATTCCTGAGGTTTAATTTTATTTAATGTTTGTTTTCTATTATAAATAAAAGACAAATGTTTGCTGTTGTTTATTTTCTTCTTTCCCTGATAAAGTGATGAGGTAGCATGTTTTTATTCCTTTTCTTTATGTTTAAATGAAGGCCTAAAGTCAGAAAGACTCATCTTCATGAGTTAAAATCTGGTCCCAGACATTTGCCAGCTGTGTGACCCTGGACAAGTCACTTAATCCTATTTGCTTCAGTCCCTCATCTGTGAAATGAACTGGAGAAGGAAATGGTAAACAACTCCAGTATCTTTGCCAAGAAAACTCCAAATGGGTTCACAAACAGTGAGACATGACTCAAATAACTGAACAAAAAAGAATACATTTAAATATAACAGCGATGAGGTAGGGAGAAAGCAAAAGCAAGAAACTTAGAAGGAAAGCTAGAGTACGTATATGATTTTTTTTCAGTTTTAAATACTGAAGTAGAGTAAGATTTCTTTGTTTTTTTTTTCTCCAAAAAGAAGCACTGAATTATTTTTATATGAGATTGGAATCAGTATTTGAACAGACACTCTGGTCATAATATTGCCCAATGCTTCACTCTAGTATATTGTCTGAATGTCAGCTAATCTTATTGTCCCAAAGATAGGAAATGTATTAGAGAGTACACACTAAAAATAGTGTCTCTTTTAAGATATGGCTAGCAATGTCTGACTTCAGGATGTAGTATTCATTAGGGGATACATACATATACTGGAATGATGTATTCTTTATTTATGTATTTCCTCATTGAATCATATTCCGCCGATAAAGTTAGGCTAGTGAACAACAGAAATAGTTATATAGAGGACATTCAATTTCCTCTATTTTGAAGCTTCCTTTATCCATTTAATATATCTGCACCTGATACTTACACACTCAAAATATGGGTGGTTATGAATTCATTAAGGGATCTATACTTAAGCTGGAATGATCTACTCTTTATGTATTTGAATCATTCTGACAAAGTTGGGCTAGTGAACAATTGGAAATAGTCATAAAGGGCATTCAATTTCCTTTATTTTGTAATTTTCTTTATTTATTTAATATATATCTACATCTGATACTTACACACTTTAAATATTATTAAAACAGTCTCAAAAGCTTTTCATTTGGTATAATCTGTTCAGATTTCTGTGCTGTCATTCTATGATATGCTGATTTTCAGATATTCTTTCTCTTTGAATTTGGACAATAATAAATTCTATTAGAACAGAACAGAACTGAACTGAACTAGAACAGAACTGAACCTAGAACTGAAGTGAAAGGATGGGGATAGGAGAGGACCTTGAAGTATTATAGTATTTATAATCTTTGTATTATAGAATCTTCAACACTAAGCTAAGATCCAGCCTCTGGCAGCCACAAGAAGGTAATTAATGTCAATGCAAAATTAAATATAAAGAAAATTTCTATTTTCTTTTTCTTTTAAAAAAGAGGTTACTAAACTAGTAGATGAGGGCAATGCTGTAGAGTTCCCATGAATTCTTACAAAGCTTTTATTAAAGAATTTCATACTATTCTTGTGGACATGATGGAAAGAGATGAATTAGATAATATAGTTGGCTGGATTTAGTTCTGTTTGGGCAAACAAGCTCAAAGAGTCATTATCCATAATTCAATGTTAATATGTCAGGAGGGCTTCAGTGGATTTGGATGAAGATGGCATACTCATCAGTATTTCAGATGATACAAAGCTAGAATAGATAGGCAACATACTGGAAGACAATCAAGATTCAAAATGGCTTGACTGAGCACTAACATTGACTTGAATCAAATTAGATGGAGAGATCTGGTTAACAAAAATTCTGAAAAAGAATTTTGAACAGTTTTGAAGGGATTAAAAGCTTAATATGAATCAAGAATGCAATGTGGCAGTCAAAAAAGCTAATACAATATTGGGCTGTGTCAAGAAAGAAATGTCTTCTCAGAAAAGGAAGGTGATAAGCCCACTGTGTTATGCCTTATCAGTGCTCATCTGGAATGATGGGTTCAGTTCTGAGTACCACAGTTTAAAGACTGATACCTTGGGGAAGAGCCAGAGAGAACAACCAGGCTGGCAAAAGATATTGATTCCATGGCACATGAGGATTGGTAGAAGGACCTAGAGAAGATTCAAGGGACATAAAGGTTGTCATCAAGTAGTTGAATGGTTGTCCTGTAGAGGAGGGATTAATCTTGTTTTGTTTAGCACCAGAGGATGGAGCCATGAATAATGAATGGAAGCTAAAAAGAGGTCAATTTACACTTCATGTCAGAAAAAAAAAGACTTGAAAAATGATAGGTTTCTGCTCCTTCCAGGACTTCAGGTGGAATCTGTATTACTATTTTTTGGGCATGTTGTTGATGTTCTGTTGTTTCAGCCATCTGATTTTTCATGACAACATTTGGGTTTTTCTTGGCAAGATACTGGAGTGGTCTGTAGTTTCCTTTTCCAGTTCATTTTGTAGATGGAACTTGAGGCAAACAGGGTCATACAGGTAGTACCTGTCTGAGATTGCATTTGACCTCAGATATTCTTGACCTCTAAGCCTGACATTCTAGTTCTTTTGCATATGGGTTGGATTCATTGATGGCTAATATCCATTCCAACTCTCAGATTTGGTAATAGGAAATTCTCCCCTTGCTGAGAAGGCATGAACCACTAAATTTATCAAATGAATCAGGAAAGACATAATCATAACATGAATGGTAGGCATTTTTTAGTTTAGATTACCTAGAAATGCCTCTCAATCAATTTGACAACCTGTAGTCAGACATAATCTTTAACATATACAATGAGGATGATTATTTAGTGTTAAGGGTAACTGTTTTAAATATACTTTAACCACTGATTACCAAAACAATGTTTTCTTTCTTATTTCCTTAATCAGTGAAGTATAAAAACCTTTCCTTTTTTTTGTTGTTCATAGGACAACAGGATATAGAAATGGAGTGATAGGACAGAAACCAAATTAGAAATCTATCTATTAGAAAGCTATTAAGTGGTAATTGTCTGAAAATGAAAATTACCCACAAAGACCATGCCTCCTTCCATAGTACACAATATTTTAGTTACATTTCTAAATGTAGATAAAAATTAGCTTAATATTTTAATGATTTACATAAAATTAAATTCATCAAAGAAATAAATTAATTTGAAATATAATTTAGTGCAAATAAGTGTCATATGTTTGTATAATTTATATTTGTGTATGTATTTCCTATCTACAAAATGTTTTTTATAACACCCCACTACTATTGATTTCAAATAGAATCAAGACACTTGAATTCGGTGCACAGGAAGGAAATATGATATCAGTACATTCCATAATCAGCTAATCTTTGGTAAATTCATTAATTTTTTAAAAGGAAAGAAGTAATCTTCAGAATTATAAACCTCAAATGGTAATGATGTTTCCTGAGCAAACCAGTTATTGTTAGCACTTACTTGCTGAGAAACTATTCAAAATTAATTTTTAAGTGAAAACGGAAGGTGGCTTTGCAAAGAGATTAAACAAAATAATAAAATGCAACAAACAAGAAAATGGCTTTCAGATCTGCCCTGATTAAATAAGATCAGTCTTAAAAAAACAAAAACAAAAGAACCCCAAATTTTTGGAATCCTGAAAAAAAAAGCAGAACTCCTTGGAATTCACATTCATAATCAAGGAAAGGATAGGGAAGGCAACAGATAAAGTCATTTTCTGAGAAAATTAATTAGAAGCAGGCAACATGCCTTTTTTCCTTCAAAATAAGTGTTTCATATTGCATTTAATTATATCATTTACCCAGCACTTAGGCAAAAGCAGAATAGTTGTTCTCCACCCACAATAAAATAAAAGCTAACTGTTACCCTGAGCCTTTTGTGCATAGACTACTCTGGAAATAACCATTTACTAAAGAATTAAATATATACCATAATCCTCCCTTTTCTCCCTCTCTTGTTTTTTTTTTAATTAGTTAATTAAAAAAAAAAACTTTACTTTTCCTCTTAGTGATAACCCTAAAACAGAAGGGCAGGAGCTAGGCAACTGAGATTATATGACTTGCCCAGAGTGACATAGAAGTGTCTGAGGCCAGATTTGTACCCAGGTCCTTCAAACCCCAGACCTAGCACTCTATCCACTGTGCAACCTAGTTTCCTCACTGCCCTCTTTTCTTTTGTATGGAAGAGCGAAGAGAAAGGCAAGGAAGAAGAAGATTTGTAGAATCAAGACCTTTATTATTCTTGAGGCAGTATGGGTATTGGGGCTCCACTTAGACACAGGAAGATATGAATCAGCAGTGAGACACAAGGCAAATCACTCTTTCTGAATGTAAATTATTTACCTTCCAAATTTGAGGAGTTCAAAAAAGATGTTTTACTAAAAGTTATATAAATGTTGGTCTTTACATGCCATGCAAAAAATGATGGATGATTAAATATCTGTCAGTTATGATGATAATTCTATCATACATGCCTATGATTAACTTATTATTATTATGAGTAATAATAACAATAAAGCATGGCTTGTGATTCCTGCCCTGTCATCCTAGCAGACATGTATATAGCACATTCGAGTCCCATGTAACTTTCAATATACGTCATTCCATCCTCAACAACAACCATATGAGGTTAGCATTTTTGGAGGTAGAGATGATTGACTAGGTGGAAGACTTCATTAATTAGGTGAGATTTTCTTTAGCAAGGGAATTCGCAATTCCTTTGAAATCTGTAGTCTGAGAGAGTCACAATGGTTTACTAAGGACTTCACTACTTCTAGTTAGCTTCTATGCCTCAGAGGCAAGACTTGAACCCAGCTCAATCTTTTGATAGCTACATATATACTTGTATGTGTGTATGTAAGCATATCTATACATATATATGTTTATGTCTATGTGTATATATAAATGTATCTATAAGATCTAAATATTGCATCTATCATCATTCTTTTAAAAATTAAATTTCTTAAAATAAGTGTTCCATCAATCATCTTTTTAAATTATGTAATTAGATTTAAAAAAATAATATTTATTCCAAGTAAGACAAATAAAGATTACGTATAATTCCTGGGTCACACAGACCCCTAGCCTCACACAAAAAAGGCATTTGCTCTCATTTCTTTTTTTTTTTTTGAGGACAAGGATTTAGTGAACTCCTCCTATTCCCATGGACCCAGACAGATAGTGTGGAAGGAGTCAAATGTACATGTTCCTGAAGCCCCTTTGCTCTGGAATACTTTATGGGATAGAAATGCTGTTTTCAGACTAACACAGAAATGAAATTGGATTTTACAGAAATAAACAACGTTGGTAGAATTAGATCTCAGCTGGACAAACGAATTGGACCAAAAAAAGCCAATAGAGCAAGCTTGAGCAGGCGGTTTTCTGTATCCAGTTGACAGTCTGACTGAATAATGATAGCATTCTTGGAATAAGGCTAGAAGAGGAGCCCTTTACAGCTCTGCATTTTATCTCCAGGCCCATTTGCCTGCAGCAGAGGTACTATTACTGGTAGAATGTGGATGTAATGTGGCCATGTGACACTGGTGTAGTTCTATTTCTAGAAAGATAGCAGAGTGAAATCCTCCAGTGTAATCATGCCAGTGAATGCTTACTGTAGGAGGGAAAGGGATTTCTCATTATGCTCCCAGAACTGAGCCACCAAAGTTGGAAGGATGAGCTTCTGGATTGCAAAAAACCTACTATTAGGAAACACTGCTTTCTCTGCTTTGTCACATTCTTTAACTAAACACTTTCAACAAATAATTCTGATTTTCCAGACCTGTTTCTATAATTTAGTCCTCCTCCTTACAGCACCAAAGGAAAGATGCAGAATTGGCTTCAGCAAAAGGCAAAGATTTTTATTTTGAGGACTAGTTATTAACTTCTTATTTATGGATGCCCAATTCAGTGTCAGGTACCAGCTAGGTAAGTTCCTAGGGTCCTAGGAAGAAGAACATTCTTTTTTTTTGCCCCTAGGGCAAGGGTTCTTAACCTAGGAATCTAGAATTTAAAAAAATGATAACTCTTTCAGTATAATCCATTTCCTTTGTAACCACCTTTATTTTATTTTATAATTCAGAAATAGTATGGTAGGCTTCACTAGACTGCCAAAGGAGTCCATGACAGAAAACAGAATAAGATCCTCTGTTCTCGGGGGATTTGAGAAGTGATAACCAGATGATATATTCTATTTGTGTGCCCTTTAAACCCTTTCCCCTGGTGACACATCAGGTGTTGGGATATTCAGCTCCTTAGAAATCCCTCCCTTCCATGGTCTGTACACTCTGACCAGTAGCCTGGATTCAGATGTAAATCTGTCCAGTCTGGAGATAATCTGACCCTGTCATGGGCACTGTGTGGAATTGTTGGCCCTCTCCAAGATATTTTCCTATAGTCTTCTATGAAGAAAAAAAAAGGAGATGTCTTTAAATAAATCAGAACTGACTTTTATTTGAAAAGAGCAAGTGTAGCTAGTGTATCCAGGAACTTGAGGCAGAGGGGCAATAAACTCTAGGACCATGTTTCATCTTAAGAAAGAGATCTCAGAAGGGCTATGGGTATTTATGAGTACTGCAGAGCCTTGAGCAAGCATTTTCACAGTATCAGAGTAAAAATTTTAATATGCAATGTTACTGCTCCACAGTCACCTTATTAAACCTTAATGGCATACACTAAATGCTCTCCGCCAGGGCTGCAGATAAGCTCAGCCCATAGGATGGCTCCTAGGAACTCTCTTGGACTGTGAAACCACCTTGCAGTTTATGATAATCCTTCTAACTTGGAGCTCTTGGGTTCTACTTCTCCCATTTCAAGTAAGATCAATTGTTTGCATACACAAACAGGCTCCTAGAGAACATTTGTTATTGATTCAAAACTGTGTTGACTCATTTCTTTACCCGAGTTAACCAACCCTTAGTGAGATGGACTCTTTACTAAAGCCTGGGCTCTCTGATCCTAAAAAGTACTTTACTGGGATCTGGGAATACAAATATGAATATAAAGGTAAAATGGCAGCCCTGCCTTCAAAGAGCTTATAGACTAATAGGGATATTACATATATACTACATAGAGAGAATATAAAATAACAGGGGCAAAAGACAGACTAAAACAAAGTCCATTATTAATTTGGGTGGGTTACTATCATTTTCATTAATAAAGATCAATTTCACTTAATAAGTATAAAAATTCAAATCAAAGGGATCTGTGATCTCAACAATTTGGATATTTTCTCTAACAATGAAAATCATGGCCAGTGAAAATGTACAGAAATTAGAACTGGAGCATCTTATAAGAATACTTTGAAAATCAGTTGGGCTAGATTGTAGAGAATGTGGAATAATGCAAATAACAGCTAAATGTTTATATTTGATTGCAAAGATATTAGGATGTCCCTAACATCTATTGAGTAGCTTTGGGAAGATAGTCTAGAGAGCAAAGAGTTTTGGGGTAGGGAGACCTGTTAGTAGACTATGGCAAAAGTCTATGCCAGAGAGAGAGATGGCTCTTTGAATTAAGAGAAAGGTAATATGTTAGATATGTGTGGAGGAAGAATTAAAAAAGACTTGGCAATTAATTCTTTATGGGAGTGAGGACAGGAAGGAGTTGATAAAGATGCCCAGTATGTGAACTTAGGTGATTAGAAGGATGTGGGTGTTCTCCACTGAAAATGATAAGTTCAGAAAGGTTGGGTTCATGTAAAAAAAATGATGAAATCTGTTTTGGACATACTGAGTTTGAAATGCCTTTGAGACATCCATTTTGAAACGTTCAATAAACCATTATTAATGAGGGAACAGGTTGAAAGGATTACGGATTATTGTTGACAAACCATGGACAGAACCTCAGTTAAGACACCTAGATTTTCTGAACTTAGTTTCATAGAAGTGCTGGTCATTTCCCCACTGCCTATGTTCCCTTGGTAATGTGTAAATTACCTGTTCCACTGATAAGACCTTTATTCTGTCAATGCTTTTGGTTCAAGAATAGTACACACTTCTTTGTTTGCCTTTAAAGGGTCTGGGTAACAATACAGGCTGGGGTTTTTCCTGAAGAGAGACTTTTTCATTCAAGAAAATATATACTGTACTCATGGAGTCCATGGATGGAGAAACAATCTCCTAGGGAACCGAAAACAGTCATACACATTAGGAATTTAAGCAGGATAAGATATCTCCAGATGTACTAACAGAATAACACTGAGACAGACAGTAAGGGTGTTGGAAATATGGAAAAAAGAAAAGGAACTATTCCTAGGAGTGATAAAAAAGGTAGTTGTGACTAGATGGAAACAAAAAGGGGAAGAAAGACTGAAATAGCACCTGCAATAGGAAAGGCATTTGGAGGCAGGGCCCCTGGGTTCAAATCTAGATCATTTTAGGGCTATCTATAAAAAGAAGAAGTTGGTCATGATGGCTTCCAAAATTTCCTCTACCTCTAAATCAATGACTCTCTTGCTGGCATAGCAAGTAGTCAGGACTGGGCACTTTGGTAGTAGTTTAGTGTCATTAGATTATAAAGGCTTCTGATAAAAGGAGGGGCCTACCAAAGGAGAAACTGGACTCTGAAAGGATCCTACCTTCTTTCCTTTTGTTAGATCCACCCACCCAGGGTTTTATTGTTTGTCTGGAGAATTCTCTAGGTGGAAGAATTATTATTTCACTTTAGCAATACTGAATTGTCTCTCCTTGGCAGAGTGAACCTATTCAAGGCAATAAATAAACTTTAGAGTATGGATATTCCATAATATTTTGCTAGTCTAAGTGTTTTTATGAGGATTTAGGGTCCTTTCCTTTTTTTGGTGTGCATAAAAACTTTGATACTAGCTTCAGTTGCTGGTACTATTCCACCAAGAACAGATCTAAACTGTATTCATTTTGCATGTTCTAATTTATATATGTTGTCTCCCTCATTAGAATGTATGTTCCTCAAAGGTAAAGACTGGTTTTTGCTTATTCTTTGAACTTCGATGGCTTAGCATAATAAATGTTTAGTAATTATTGATTGACTGAAATTCTGATGATACTACTCAGTGTAGGGCAAAAGGAATCAAAGAATATGTAATTACTGAGGAAACCTGAAGTCTGAACGCAGGCATGAAAGCCTGGAAGTAGTCTAAGAACTATATAATATGTGAAAAAGTCACCAAAAGATCATTATAAGTAGAAAATATCCCCCCCCCCCAATTTATCATTTTAAAAACAGTACTGATGATTATCATTAAGAGTAGTATGTATTAATTGAATATGAACTTCTGCTACAAGGTTTCTGAATGCTTCACACAAATGCAGTTAACTAGATTTTATTTTATCCCATTACCACCTTCTTTACTGAATTCACAATCAGTCTTTCAAGAAATCTGCAAAATGACTTACTTTGAAGAAGCAGGCTGACAAAACAATTTGAAAGTTCAATGTACATCAGGAGCAACTGTCCACAAACTGAACTATTCAGTAGACACATGGGAATTTTTTACAAGACTGCAATGCAGGCCCCTTAGTAAAGAGCTGGGCAAATCCTAAAATTTTATAGCAGCGAAAGACAATAAGGATAAAGGATAAACCTCTACCTGCTTGTAAAAGCTTAACTAGTCTATCACCATAATTTCCTTGGAATTCATTATGAAATTATTTGCATAGAGCTCTTCCTTTAAATCTGTCTTAATTGATAGCATATGCAAATGTAAAATGATTGCATTATAAAAGTCAAAGCTCTAAAAGGGAGAGAATAAGTGATTTTCTTCAAAAGGCACAGGATTACTAGTCAGGATATGCTACTGATTTTTATTATAACCCTATGAGACAACAAGGCATTTTGGATGAAGAGTCAACCTCGAAGCCTGTAAGACATAGGTTCAAGGCTTGCCTCTTAATCTAAGTATATGACCCTGATTAAGTAATTTCATCTTTCTGTGTTTGAGGCAACTCTTAAAGATTATATATTACAGAGAAGGTGAAGACCTGCATTGGCAGAGGAATCTTCATTCATCATATAACCAATAAAGTTATAATCCAATCCCTATTCCCACAGAAACAAGAGTGAAATCTTGCCTACTTAATATGCAATCATTTATTATAGATGGACTATATTTGGTTTACAGAAGTATTATACTAGTAAAAAAAAACAGTCCTTGCTCCTCATCTCAACCTTTCTGTTACAGGAGTTTGGGAGTGAGTAGGTTACTGAGAAAGGTTTAAAATACTTGGTTTCAATGATGCATGACATACAAGGGCTATGGCTGAAATCTCACCACAAGTAATTTCATTTTTAGTTTTGATGGTTAATTCATCCATGAAATCTATCAGTTATCAATGGATGTTTTGTTTTGTTTGTGTCTGGAACTCCCTATCTCACTCAGACTGGAAATATAAGGGCCATTCATGGACCCAGTCATTCACTGATCGGAACAAGAATGTTACATACACAACTTTGTTTCTAACCTATTCTAGTTCTCCCCTCCCTAGGCAATATTGTAGCCTCACCACACTCTGAGGCTTGCCATACTGATGACAAATGTAGCCCACTACAGTTCAGAACCCTCCGGCTTGAGATCATAGCCTTCTCAGAAGCTGGTATTTTAGGCATCTGGGCATCTTATCAGTTTATTCTGAACCTTATTTAACATGATAGTACCAAAGAAATATCCAGAGGTCACTTAGTCCATCTACTAACTTTCCATTATATGTTATGTCCCAATATATCCCAAATACATGGTGTATGTTCTTATTTTTAACTTGAAGCAGAAGTTCAGATTCTCCTCTTGGTAAGATATTCAAGTATCTTACAACCTTCATAGAAAGTCCTAGTGTCATCTGTGAGAATGGATGAAAAAGAAATGGATAAAGAAGCTGGAAAAAGCCTTAAGGATCATCTTGGTTACATTCTTCATTTTACAATTGAGGAAACTAAAGACCAGAATGGGGAAATCATTTGACCAAAGTCACAGTCAGTTAATGGCAGAGCAGGGACTTGAAATCAGGTCTTACCAATTCTGGTTCATTATTTTTTTCCATTCTACCATACTGCCTCTTTGTCCTACCAACTAACTCAGATCTCTTTTGTTACAACTTTTTCAGTTGCCTTTTAATCCTTTTTTTGGAAGGAGCTCAGCAGCAGAAGGAAAATTCTTCCTTATATACTTGAAGACTATTATAATCCTTCCCTATATTTCTCTCTTCTGGTCTAAATCATCTACATTTTTTTAGCTTCTCTTCATGAGAATTTTATTCAGAACCACCAAAACTTTCAGGAAATGTACCTGAAAAATTCAAAATAGAGGCAAATAAAGCGAGGCAATGACTTTGATAGGAAAAATTAATAGAATGATGAAGATATTGTTTTATACCAGGAACGACACATCCTTTTCTTAAGGAACCCAAAGAATTACAGAGTTGGAAAGAATTTAAGAGATCATTTACTACAAATCTGAAAAAGAATTCTTCCCATGACATACTGGACAAAAGGCCATCAAGCCTTTACTTGAAGAACTCCATTGATGGAAAGTTCAGAGCTAACCCATTCAACTTTTGTATAGCTCTAATTATTAGGAGGCTATTTTTCTTTTTAAACCAAACTGACAGCTGCACTTTGAAAAAGTGAATTGTATAAATATTTGGAAAGGAATACGAAGAGAATAAGAAGCAAGGAACTGCCTATTGAGAAAAATTCATATACACATTATTAGTTCATTTACTCATCTACCTACCTGCCCTGGCTTGTTGCTATTGGAAGCCCATATCTATTCACAGTGATGATTGAGATTTACAAAGGAAATCTCTTTTTTTTAACTCTTATCTTGTGTCTTAGAATCAATAGTAAATATTAGTTCCAAGGCAGAAGAGCAGTAAGAGTTAAGCAATGGGGCTTAAGTAACTTGCCCAGAGTCACATAGCTAGGAAGTTTCTGAGTTCGAATTTGAACCCAGGACCTCCTCTCTCTAGGCCTGGCTTTTTATTCACTAAGCTACCTACTTGCCCCAAGGGAAATCTTTAAAAAAAGAATACAAGAAGAGTTTTTTTTTTTTTAACTCAGATGAATACCTAAGACTTTTCTTAAAATCCTATAATAAAAAAACACTCTTTTGCATTTTATGACATTCTATATAGACATATGTTCTTTCTCTAGGTTAAAATCTCTGAAGCCTTTTCCCTCTCTCTGGAGATTCTCCTCTTTCAAAAAAACCAAAGAATTTTCATTAGACTATTCCCTCTGACCTGGCTTCTAGAATTCCTCCTAAAGAAAGATACTGCCTTAAACAAGTGTTATATAATCCTTTCCGGAACCTAGTTTTTAAGTCTGAAAAAAATATATAGCTTAATTGTCTGCAAAGAAATTCTTGCCTGACGCAGGGTGTTTAAAACTGATTTTTGTGATTAAGAGGTGTCTGTGTAGCACCCACAGAACCACTCCAATTTCCCCTTAGAGCAGAAAATTTATTTCCCATAATATAGACTCTCTCTGGGTAGCCTTTCTGCTTTTCAAATGTAATGATCCTGCCTTCTATAGATATGAAATTATCAAAAGATATTGGCATAATGCAGGGGGGAAACGCCATCCTTTTATTATGTTCAAGATTGATCTGACCTCAGAACTGGCACTTTGGGGAATTGGGCTTCCTAATCATGTAGACCTTTTCAGGAAACAGCTTATTTATGGATTTTTTTTTTTTTTGGTAGCTAGATGGAGATTTCACACTTCTGGCTTTCTATAACTCCCTTCTCTAACTCTATTCCCTCTCAATATTTGCCCAAAGACAGGAGAGCTCTAGCTGTGCCTGACTGGTAGGCAAGCTGATTACTTACTTTTCAATAGAAATCTGTTTTCCAATATATATTAAATGGCCTCAATGATATGCAGGTCTCCTTTATAACACATATGCATCCTATCCTTTCTAGAAGAATTTTGGCGGCTCATTCACTGAATAATGGAATGCTATTGTCAGTTCCTATTCTCTCCTTTATTTTATTTCATATTACTTCCAACTATGTATGTTTCTCTTTATTATGTCACAATTGCAATATATGGACCATTTTAACTCTGAAATTCACTTGAAATGTATACTGAATAATGGATTCCTTTTTTTTTTTTTTATAAAGTGCTTGAAACAAAAATGTGACAGACAAAGCTTTATAAGGTTGCCAACTGCTCCCTCATTTTTTTCTCCTCTGGTACAGAATTATTGTGGGAGTTTCATACTATACAAGTTGTTCCTCAGGAAAAAAAGGCACTGGCAAAGCAAATAAAAGAAATAAGCTGTCCTTAATTTAAACACACACATATACTCTGTGACAATAACAGCAGCAAAAAATAGCTGGTAAAACCCAGAGATCTTCTTTGTTCTCATTCTCTTCAAATGACCACATTTAAAATAAAACCTACTGTTGCCTTAGGCTAATAAGAAGTTCATAATCCATTAAGCCTTTATAAACAAATCTAAGGTTTCTGAAATTAGTGCCAAAAATAGAGAGTGAAGTGAATGAATTACAAAGGCATATTGAGGAGATTAAAGAAGATCAATGATCCTCTTTCAATATATCACTCCTAGAACAGCAAGTCTAGGAATTTTGGAGTCTCACTTGACCCAAGATAGCATAGAAAGTTGGAAGAAAGATGGAAAAAAGAGAGCATGTGAATGGCAGAGAACGTATTAATGATCAATCAAGGTTGCTATTCACAAAGGAAAGAATAAGGTCTGATGAATATGATGAGTGCAGAAGAACAACCAGAAACAGTCAAAGATACTATGAACAAAAGAACTGTTGGCTGCAAAGTGAAAATGGAGAACTCCCAGAATAGGCACTATCTCTGCCTACCCAACTGGAAATCACAATCCTTAAATCATTTAGGAGGTAACTCTTAGGGAGTTGATTGAAGCACCCAGAGATTAAGTGGATCTTTTTAACACAAATAGTGTTCAAAGTAAAACTTGAATCCAAGTCTTCCTGACTCTAAATTCAAAACCTTATTTATGAATCGATTCATGATTCATTTGAGGTTAATACATTTACAGATAATTGAAACACTTTCCATTTAAAGTGCCAAAACATAATTCTCTTTTAAAAATAACTCACAAACCTTTGAACATTTTTATGTAAATTGTTCTTAACTATTTCATTTCCCTGGCTTCTTAAACAAAATGTAAAATGTCAAGGGCTAACAAGTTTCTAATGGCTATTGTGATGTTTACAATCATGTTGGAACATCAAGATTATGGAATAATGACATATGACTTTATAATATTTTGACCTCAAAAGGTCAGAACAATGCCCAGGCTTTCTTCTATCTTATCAAAGCTCTGAAATACTGATGGTGTTATTTCTTGAATTTTTCTCAAAAATTCTTGAAATATTTTTTCTGAGTAGAAATGTCCTAGTTGCCCTAATCCTAAAGAGACTTCCCTCTCCTTTTTCCTAAAACACTATATGAACCGGTACTCTCCTCCAGTCTCTTTAGGGAGCACTCAGGTTTATCCAGCCACTTTATCTTCTCCTCCCCATATCCTTCTGTGTGTGTGTGTGTGTGTGTGTGTGTGTGTGTGTGTGTGTGTGTGTTTAATTCTGTCAATGGAAATAAACATCTTTACTTATAGAGCCATAGCCCTGACTGATTAGTTATGTTGCTTGTTTGATTTTAAGACTTATACAAAATATACTGAATATAATTTAATTAAACATTTTTATTGGTGACTAAAAGTCACTATTATTAAGAAAAACTCATGCTGTACGATCAAACAAATCATGTCATAAGGGGCTATGGAGGTGTGTGTGTAGGACTCTTTCCTCCTAAAATAAATGGATTTCTGGGTTCTGGCAGCTCTGCATCTGCATCACCTTCTTCCTCACTATCTTCTTGTCAGGTATCAATTTTTTTTCCTGTTATCCTTATGCCCACCTCGATAAGCTCCCCCTCAGTTCTTTAATTTGCTGTTTCTCAACTGCAGAAAGTCAGGAGATCAGATAACAAAGCTTTGTAGAACTGAGCCTGTTCATAGGCAGGATCCAAGGAATGGCCTCCATTGAGTAAAGTACAGGAATTATGGTGCACTAACTAGGCAACATCGATATGTATTTTTCTGTTCAGGGAACTTTTGGGCAATACCAAAAAAGAGTTGAAATTAACCACCCAAGTGATTTCTAGAGAATATTGCACAACTATTTCATCTCTGTATGTCTCATCTCTCCAAAAGATTCTAAGATATGTCTCAGCATCAGGAATCATGGCTTATATTTCTTTCCAATCTCCCTTAGTGTTAGTTACTTTTAACAGATGTGTGCGAACACACATACATATGCCTAGATGAATAACTAATTCGAAAATAAAAGCAGAGTATTTCATAGTTGGAAAGATCCTCAGTAGCCATCTACTCCTTTCCATAGCAGAAGAAGAATGTCTTTAGATTACTTATAATGCACCAACATAACTGGAAAATTATCTTTCAATCTTTGTTTAAAGATATAATAATAACAAATATCTACATAGCATTTACTATTCTCTCTACCTACTCCCCTTGCTTTAGAGATCAACCAATCAATCAGTAAGCATTTATTAGGCATCTTTCGTGTGCTAGGCACTGTTTAAGTGCTTTACATTTATTATATTACTAGACCTCTAGTAAAGGGGAGCTCACCACCTTCTAAGTCAGCCCATTTACTTTTACAAAGCTCTAAATGTTACAAAATTTTATCTTGTATCAATTCTAAATTTATCCCTGCATCTTACACCAAATGCTCTTAGTTATGGAATTCATTTAATCTAAGTGGTTGTTTAGACACAGCCAAAAAAAGAGCTAGTTTACCATGAATACCAAGTTCCTTTTCTGAAAGAGGTGGAAAAAGATCATTCTGACCCAACAGATAGATGCTTATAGGGCACAGAATACCTAGTGACCTAGCTATAATTCTAGACATCCTAAAAATTACTCAGGCATCATTATGACCAACAAATATTTTTTCAGGCTCAAGTTATTGGACAAAGGTAAGACAGCACAACGCCATCACTGATTAGAGTAAGGAAAAAATACAAGAAAAGAAAGTCTGCAAGGAATTAGGGGACTGGGTCCTAAACTCTGATTTATAACTAACTAGCAGTATGACCTTCAGTAAGTCACTGAACCTTTCTTGGAATTCTTTTTCTTATCATTCTAATCTCTTCCCTCTGTTAATTATTTCCCATTTATCCTCTATCTACCTTGTTTATTTCCCCCATTAGATTGTGAACTTCTTGAGGGAAGGGACTGTCTTGTCTTTTTTTTTTTTTTTGTATCTCCAGTGCTTAGCACAGTACCTACCATACAGAAGGCACTTAAAAATGTTTAATAATTTATTGATCGACCTATAAAGTAAGGAGAGTGGGCAGGGTGATGGACTAGATCATGTGTCAAACAACTGATCCACACTGCTCCCAAGTGCAGTTCAAACCAAATGAAAGTACAAATGAAAACATTCAGTGAAATCAATAAAAATACAATTAAGTATATATAATGTTAATAGAGAATTTTTCTAGGTTGGCAGGAGTCCTAATAAACAGTGGCCCTCGTTTCTATTTGTTTCAGTCTCTCCTAGCTCTATAGTTCATTGTCTTTTGTTAGTCTTTATTCTGTTCCTTGAGTATTAAGAAGGACCTTTCTATTGCATGTAAAGATTTGCAAAACATTTCCACAAACAAACCTGTGAAGTAAAGTAAGTATAAATACCCCTCACTTTGCAGAAGAGAAAAACTGATGTTCTGAATGGTTAAGGAACTAGCCCATGAGCAAATAGCTAGTAAATAACAGAGGCGGGATTGAAATCCAGGTCTCCTGACATCAAATTCCCCAGGCTTTGTAATTTTTTTTTCTTAAGATCATAAACTTCCTGTTAAGAAGCCACATCAAACTGTCAAATCCACTCTGTCAATGACATAGAGAAAATGGAAAGCTGAAGATTTTAATGTAACTATGCATGAAAATGTGTTTTTTTCCTTTTCTCCTCTTAATATTTTCCTCCTCTTCTCCTCAAACTTGTATTTGGCATTTCTGTGACAAAGAACTAGACACATCTCTCTAGTGTCAGTTTTCTGCATTTTCTTTCCTTCTACTCATAGTCTTCAAAGAGTTGATCCCTGAATATGCCTTTGTAGAAATTCAACTTTTAAATTTCTTTCAAAATGAAAAGTCACTGTTGGCTTTAGATGAATTTAATTATAAGTTTAAGAGACAAACAGAGCAAAAGGGTAATATTCAGGTCTTTTTCTACTTTCAAAAAATAATGGAGAATTTGAACAATTAATTTGTGAAGGGAATGGATGATTAATAAAGAATTCTGAACACAACTTTGCTGATCTTCTCTATTGGCAATAATATTACACAATCCATTATACCAAAGAGTTAAGGCCATTCTGACTAGTAATTAATTGGCTTGACTAATTCTGCTATGGTGACTTCATTGTTCTGTTCTCAATTCTGAAAGTAAATGGCTGGTAGAATTTCAGAGTGAGTATGCCAAGGGATGAACCAATATGTGGTTCAGTACTCTAAAGAAAAAAGTACTCTGTTTTGTAGGAAACAAATGTTCCAGGCCCTAAACATGACTGAAGAAAAGCACTTATCAAAGCCTCTGCACAGAAGAAAGAAAAAGTGTCTCAAATATTCCACATCTTAAGAAGTTTGCAACAACCCTAATTATAAAGTCTTATGATTCTAATTGGATTTTATGTTGGTAGAAAAAATATTTCAGGCTATTCATTATACATACTTGCAGAGTTTACCTGAGTATGTTTATAATTTGGTCATTTACTAAAGTGAACTATGTATAAAGTTGACCAGAATTAGAAAAATATTTTCTAGAGAAGACAAAAGATATTATAATATCTGACATTTAGTGTATTTTTTAAGTTTTACAATGCATATACATATTATTTAATTTGGTTCTCACAGCAAAACCCCATGAGATATCTGTTTTAATCTCCATTTTATAGATGAAGAGATTGAGACTAGCACATTAAGTAACTTGCCCACTGTCACACAGCTAGGAAATGGCAGGGATGAAATTTGGAGCCTGGATGCTAGATACTCTGGGTCCTTTATTTTTTTTAATAAAGCACATGTCTTTTGTTTTGTTTTCAAAAATCTATCATCAAACAAGTCCAAAATCAAGCATTATCCTATGACTAGTACCATCACACCTAAAACATCTAGTATACTTTCTCTAACAATTTAGAACACTTTAAATACTCTTCTATTAATACACATGCCTACATGATTATGGATCTCTTTCACATAGTATATAGTATATTGAGTCTACATTCCTATTTCACATTTATATCTACTCTCAACATATATATATATGCATATATATGATTAAAAGATTATTCATATTCCTGTGAAAGAGCTGCAATCTGGTGTTTTACTTCATAATGCCAAAAGGAAGATGCTTTTGACAAATGCAAAAATAATCAAAATTTTTCCTATTCCTTATCCAACAGAACAAGGAACACTACAAAGAAGGTAAAGATGTATGTAAATTGATCGAGGTAAGGAAGAATTTCTTTAAAGCTGCTCAAAAGTGGAATGGGATTACCTTGGGAAGTAGTAAATTTGGCTTCCCTTGAGGTCTAGCAGATTAGAGTAAGTGACTACAAATTGAGATGTTATAGAGGGGATTCTCTGTCACTTGTGGGTTAAGTTTAATGACTTCTAATATCTCTTCTGATCTTTTTTTCATATGTGCCTTTGATTGTGAGAGTCACATATGGTCACACCATTTCAATATCCCTTTACCTACAACCATATCACTTTGTATTACTCAAGGTGAAATGATGATAAACACTCACTGTATCTTTTTGCCACACAGGAATATTACTTTGGAAATATCCCTTACCATTTCTTTAATGGCACTTTTTTCATCTTTTATACATACATATGTGCCTGATTGTGAGAAATTAATTCACGTGTAGTAAATGATACTTGCTTTTAAGTAGGAAAATATGGTCTACAAAAGATATGGGCTGAAATGGATCTGAAGACATCCTGGCTTTTAATGTGAACTTCATAAATCCTCAAGCACACTAAATCCAACATACACACACACACACACACACACACACACACACACATATATATATATATGGTGCTTTTATGTATCATTTCCCCTTGTATTCCCCTTAGAATAAATTCAGTATAAAATCTACTCAGTAAAATATTCACAGTACAGTCATTAACTGAAGACATTCAACCACCTCTTTGCAAAATGCAATACTCCTAAGTGCACCTCAATAGAATACACAGTTATAAACATATCTATCAAGAATTCCAATCCAGGAAGCTTTTGTCCACATAGTATAACATCAAATAGCATTTTATAGAACATAACAGACACATACACATACATAACTTATCCCAATTAGCTGGGAGTCCTGACATAATAGATCATAGTGTTGACTCCATTAAGCTGCTGCAGCACAAACTTGGTTTATTGAGAATCCTGGTTGCATTCAACAAGATTACAAAAAAGTGAAAAATGTGTTCTATTGCTGCTCCCTACTCTGAACAGAGAGCTTCTCTGACCTGGCATACATAAATATATCATCACTTCAAACTGAGAGAGACAAATATCCAAAATAAACCAGTAACTCCTCAAATTGAATAGATATCTGACATAATATAATAAGGATCAAGGGCAACATCATCTATTAAAGAAGTTATGAAGAAGTAACCATTTTCTAGAGTCTCAGGAGACTTGAACAAGCTTAGTTGGTGGCAGCTGATAAAAGAGAACCAAAAGGAAAAATAAAAGCACTTGTGGCCCTGACCCTTTCTCTGTATAGAGTCAAAAGTCCCGGTGAACTTACTAGAAGTCAGAGGCTTTTGACTTAGCCTGTTCTTTGTGTTCTTCTCTCCTTTTTACTCCTAACTCCACTGAAAAGTAATTCAGTAGAGCTCTAGGGGCAGGTAAGATTCTTTGTATCCAAGCTTCACCCCAACTATCTTCTTGTCATTTCTTCCTTGCCATACCTGCTGCTGCATCATCTGAACCAGACCTCCAGAGAACATATCCTGGAAGAGCTAAGTACGGTGCCTGGCTTATGGTAGTAAGTGCTTAATAAATGATCACTTGGAATTCCTGTCCTAGGACCACACTGTCCTGATTGGAAAAGGCTTACATAGCTCATTGTATGAAGCTGGCCCCCTTCTCCTGACCACGCTTTATCCCATGATTTTCCTATCATGCTGGAGAGGGTATAGCTCCCCACTCCTCCACTCTCCTTTCCCTCCCTTCTCTAATTTCCACCCTTTGTTCTGGAAATAGCAATCAAAACAACACTGAGGCTACTTCTGGAAAAGTCATGTCAATCAACTTGCCTTATGGCTCCACTCAACTCTTCCTGTAACTTCCTTGGCTAAAACAACATTTCCTTGTCACCATTCCTCTGTGTTTTTTCCCATTTCCAATATGCTTACTGAGGAGAGGAGATGGCTCTCTTTTGTGCTAATTGTTGGAAGTATTTTCCATGTCTCAAGTCTAAACCAGCTTCTTGGAAAATATGGCCCATTGTGTGAGTTCTGCTTAAACATAGCAATTATACATACCACAGGCTATTTTCAATAACTCTGCTCTGAGGTTTAACAATAGTCTAGGCAAACTTGGAATAATTCTCTAAATTACTTCATATAGCATTATAATCCAATGGGGGGGAAAAGGGATGCAGTTGGAGGGATAGGACCTGATTATCAAACCAGATTTTGTCATTCCATAGCTGTATGACTTGGGGCACATCCCTTAACTTTCCAGTGCCTCAGTTTTCTCTTGTGTATGAAGAGACTGGACTAGTTTATCTTTATGATCCTTTCCAACTCTGAAGCTAAGCTGCTAAAGTCGGTCTATTAAAACACAATGAACATGAATCAAATACAAAGTGCTTCAAAACTATCAGAAATTGAATTTGGAAGCCTTCAATTTAATGTATTTGTAGATTGAGTGGTGAGTTGATATTTATTTTTAAAGTTAAACAATTAAGATGTGTATACATGCACATATACACACATATGCATGCACACACACTTATCTACCTATATGCACAATGGAGATATAAAGATATGTATTTTTCTGAGCTGAAACTGACTTTTATTGGTGTAATGATTTGTTGCTATGAATGTAGATTGTCAACTTTTCTTCCCCATTTATAGTCTAAGAGAAGTGCCTAAGGGCACTGAGAGATGATGATTTCCTTTCGGTCAGCAGTCAGTACATATCAGAGGTGGAACTTGAACCTAGGTCTTTATAATTTGAGACTTTCTTACTATACACTTACTATGTACATCAGGCTGTCTCTCATACTTGAGTACATATCAGACTGAAAAAGTTTCACATTTGCCCCCTCTCTTCACTCACATTGCTAAATTCTTCTAATTCAGATCCTCATTATCATTTGACTCTAGACTATGCTATTCACCTTCTAACTGGTAGCTTCCATCTCAGTTTCACCTTTACTTTCTCCATCAATGACTTCAATACTTCCAATAGTTTTCCCCCCCATCTTAGATCTGTCCACCACAGAACTGCCAGCATAAATGTATTTATTCTGATTATGTCCCTTTCTTGCAACCCCCCATTCAATTACTTTTCAATGCCTGCCTCCAGGAAAAATACAAATTGCACTAGACTGTCTCTGAGGTCTCTCTCAGCTATGAGAATTTTTTTTTTACTAACCCTTACCTTCTATCTTGGAGCCAATACTGTGTATTGGTTGCAAGGCAGAAGAGTGGTAAGGGCTAGACAATGGGGGTTAAGTGACTTGCCCAGGGTCACACAGCTGGGAAGTGTCTGGGGCCAGATTTGAACCTAGGACCTCCTGTCTCTAGACCTGGTTCTCAATACACTGAGCAACCCAGCTGCCCCCGCTATGAGAATTTTTGACACTGATAATAACAGTTTGAATCATGATTCTAATCTGAACTCCAGCATTCAAGTTCAAATGATCAGCAATGGCTATTTCTCCATCTAACAAACATCATCTTGGATTAGTCCATGCCAAGTGATAATTTGGTAGGTAAGGCAGAGCATTTATTTTAAGGACATATAGGCTTATAATTTTCGGGAAATACTTCCATGAACACATCCTTCATTTTGGTGACGTTAAAAGCTTATTAGAGTTTAGACTGAGTAGTTCATCAAATAGTTATGCTAAAGTAGGACTTTGGCTTCTTCAATATATTAGTCAAACCACAGGTTCTTCTGATTTTCATTTGCCTGAAGCATGGTATATGTGAGGGATGTTTTAGGACAAATATCCTTTGTGTTTGTCCCTTAGGGATTATAGAGAAAAGGGATGAACTAATTCCTTATTTTCTCCTCTCCTGTATAGGAATATGTTGATGGGAAATTCAGTAAGACTGACTCCTACCTTAACTTTATTTGGCAGATTTAATGCTCTCATTGCTTTAGGTAAAAATTACTCAAAACACTACAAAAAAGCACATTGTTATAAAGATTTGAAAAATTTCTGATAAAAGTGGTTTTTGTTTTTAGGAAAGAGGCAGATTTTCCATTTTTAAATAAAAAAGCAAGTACTTTTGTGATGAAGACTAGTATCTAATTATAGGGAAACTTTCCTAAATGTTCCCTTATAAAATGGAGAGATTGAACTCAATTACTCTAAAGTCCTTTACAACTCCAAATCTATAATGTTATAGTCTCTTTAGCCTAGCATTCAAGACCTATCACAGTAGAGGTCTAATTAGCTTATTTCACACTTCTACTATTCACAAATTGTATATACCCCAGTAAACTCAATTATTTACCATTCCCTAAAGATTTATCAAGTTTTGAAATTATCCTCCAAAAAACTGATATAATGTTTCAAAATGAATTCTTGAGCAGCATAATCCACAAAGAAGATGGGGTGAAGTAATTCTTCAGTCCAATACAATTTAGAAAGCCAGTATGAGAGATCACTAGATCAGAAGGGTAGAGATGGAGTGCAAAGCAGCCTGCTAGGACAGGCACTACCACAAGAAGCCTTGTGTGCAACTGAGGCATCAGGAAAAGTTTCTGAAGGTCTCAGCCTCAGATAGTATGAGGGATGCACAAGTGTTCAGAAGGAGATTGGAGGGGTCCTTTAGGGTGGCTCTGGGTGCAAGACTCTTGTTGCATAATACTTATGCAGATCCAGGTAGTAGTCCTAGGGCAAAGGTTCAGAATGAGGAGGAGCACTAACACTTACCAGCACTTGTAGCCACAGGGGAACAGAGGACCCTAGTCAAAATTCCAAGGGGTAAAAGAGTGCTTATGCTTATTCACAGACCAGAGCACAGCCCAGGAGTTTTAAAAATGCCTCTCATTACATACTACCACTTTGGAAGAAATGGAAGAGATAGATTCCCAGAGCCAGTTCTGAAGGCAGCTGCAAAGAGAACTTGAAGCTTAGAACAGTATTCCCTTCACCACAGTTATAGCGCTCAACTTTAACAGGTTTTCTTTTTTTAATTAAAAAGAAAGGAAAAGTCTACAAAATAAGCACCCAACAAAAAAAAAGAAACTTAACAGAGAAAATTATTTTGGTAAAAGGGAAGTCTAAACTACAAACTGGAAGGAGACAGCAGAGCCAATACTGCTTCATCTGAAACATCCAAGAAAAAATATGAATTGCTCTCAAGGCCAAAAATAATTAATGTAGGAGGTCAAAAAGGATCTTAAAATAGGAGAGGTAGAAGAAAAACTGGGAAAAGAATTGAGAGTGACACAGGAAAATCATGAAAAAAGGATCAACAACTTGGTAAAGGACATACAATAAATACTGAAGATAATACTTTAAATACCTTAAAAAGCAGAATAGTACAATTGGTTAAAAATAAGGCACAAAAATCCAATGATGAGAAGAACTCCTTAAGAAGAAGAATTAGAGAGACTTCCGGTTAAGATGGCGGCTTAGAGAAAGCTGAAGTTCAGATCTCCGGAAAACCCTTCCCGACCGATCTCAAACTAGAAGCTCCTAAGGCGCCGAAATTCAAAACGATCAACAGCACAGACCCTGGGAACCCTCCTCCTGGACCTGGACCCGGTTCAAAAGGTACGGCTCCCCTTAAAAGCCAGAACCCGAGATCCCTCGGACCTCAGGGGTAGGAGCGCAGAGTCCAAGGCTCCCGGAAGCGGCAGCCGCGCCGGGCTCAGAGAGCAGGGTCTGAGGAACAACAACCCTCAGGGTCTTCTACCCAAGTCCCAGTCCGGGTGAAAGTTACTGCCTGGGGCTTCCGCTGCAGAGAGCCCGTTGGTCCGGGTGAAAGTTACTGCCTGGGGCCTCCGCTGCAGAGAGCTGACCAAAACAACAGCAACCCTCAGGGCGGGCAAGACAGCCTCACGGGCTGGATCCTGCTATCCAAGTCTCAGTGAAAGTCTGTGCTCTCGGAGCTTGGGGAAGCGGCAGCCCATCCCCCCGCAGGCCGACGAAACAGCCTCACGGCCAGCGATTCTGAAGGCAACTTCTGGAAATCGAGCCGGGGGGAGAGTGTGGCCTCGTGGTCCGACCCTTCCATTCCAGTTCCAGTGAGGCATATTCAGTTTAACCCAGGGAAAGCTCATAGAACTATCTGCCCAGGACTGCCTCTGAACACCAGACAGAGACAAGAAAAACTAATCCTCCACATTCAGAAATGGCAAACTCCACAGAACCACAGAAGCCCCAAAATACCAAGAAAAATAAGAAGAAAGGGGCGACTTTGGACACATTTTATGGAGCCAAAATACAAAATACAGAGCAGACAGAAGATAATATAAAAGAAAATGCTCCAAAACCTTCCAAAGGAAATGGAAACTCTCCACAAACCTATGAAGAATTTGAATCAGAAATGACCAAAAAGATGGAAGCCTTCTGGGAGGAAAAGTTGGAAATAATGCAAAAGAAATTCACGCATCTACAAAACCAGTTTGACCAAACTGTAAAAGAAAACCAGGCTTTAAAGGCCAGAATCAGGCAGCTGGAAGACAATGATCGTGTAAAAGAGCAAGAATCAATAAAGCAAAGCCAAAATACCAAGAAATTAGAAGAGAACATAAAATATCTCACCGACAAGGTGATAGATCTGGAAAACAGGGGGAGAAGGGATAATTTAAGAATAATTGGACTCCCAGATAAGCCAGAAATAAACACCAAACTGGACATGGTGATACAAGATATAATCAAAGAAAATTGCCCAGAGATTCTAGAACAAGGGGGCAATACATCCACTGACAGAGCTCACAGAACACCTTCTACACTAAACCCCCAAAAGACAACTCCCAGGAATGTAATTGCCAAATTCCAAAGCTATCAAACAAAAGAAAAAATCCTACAGGAAGCCAGAAAAAGACAATTTAGATATAAAGGAATGCCAATCAGGGTCACCCAAGACCTTGCAAGTTCTACTCTGAATGATCGTAAGGCATGGAACATGATCTTCAGAAAGGCAAGAGAGCTGGGTCTCCAACCAAGAATCAGCTACCCAGCAAAATTGACTATATACTTCCAAGGGAAAGTATGGGCATTCAACAAAATAGAAGACTTCCAACTTTTTGCAAAGAAAAGACCAGAGCTCTGTGGAAAGTTTGATACCGAAAATCAAAGAGCAAGGAATACCTGAAAAGGTAAATATTAAGGAAAGGGGAAAAATGTTATCTTCTTTTACTCAAATTCTCTTCTATAAGGACTACATTTATATCAACCTATGTATACTAATATGTGGGGAAAATGTAATGTATAAATAGGGGGTAAAGAAAGACCAAATAGAATAATGGTTCTCACACAAAGATTCACAGGGGAAGGGGAGGGGAAGAAAACTCCTATAAGAAGGAGAGGAAGAGAGGGGGGGGGGGGGTTTACTTAAACCTCAATCTCAGGGAAATCAACTCTGAGAGGGAAAAACATCCAGATCCATTGGGATCTTGAATTCTATCTTACCCAACAAGGGTAAGGAGAAGGGAAAACCAAGGGGGGGAGGGGGAGAGGGAGAACAAAAAGGGAGGGAAAGAGAGGGGGGAGGGGGAGGGAACAAAAAGGGAGGGACTAAAAAGGGAAACATCAAGGGAGGGGACAAGGGGGACTGATTCAAAGTAAATCACTGGACTAAAAGGTAGAGCCGAAGAAGAAAAGGTTAGAATTAGGGAAGGCAATCAAAATGCCAGGGAGTCCACAAATGACAATCATAACTTTGAACGTGAATGGGATGAACTCACCCATAAAACGTAGACGAATAGCAGAATGGATTAGAATCCAAAACCCTACCATATGTTGTCTTCAAGAAACACACATGAGGCGGGTTGACACCCACAAGGTCAGAATTAAAGGATGGAGTAAGACCTTCTGGGCCTCAACTGATAGAAAGAAGGCAGGAGTGGTAACCATGATATCTGATAAAGCCAATGCAAAAATAGACCTGATCAAAAGGGATAGGGAAGGTAATTATATTTTGTTAAAAGGGACTCTAGACAATGAGGAAATATCATTAATCAACATGTATGCACCAAATAATATAGCACCCAAATTTCTAATGGAGAAACTAGGAGAATTGAAGGAAGAAATAGACAATAAAACCATACTAGTGGGAGACTTAAACCAACCATTATCAAATTTAGATAAATCAAATCAAAAAATAAATAAGAAAGAGGTAAAAGAAGTGAATGAAATCTTAGAAAAATTAGAATTAATAGACATATGGAGAAAAATAAATAGGGATAAAAAGGAATACACCTTCTTCTCAGCACCACATGGCACATTCACAAAAATTGACCATACATTAGGTCACAGAAACATAGCACACAAATGCAAAAAAGCAGAAATAATGAATGCAGCCTTCTCAGATCACAAGGCAATAAAAATAATGATTAGTAATGGTACATGGAAAACCAAATCTAAAACCAATTGGAAATTAAACAATATGATACTCCAAAACCGTTTAGCTAAAGAAGAAATCATAGAAACAATTAATAATTTCATCAAGGAAAATGACAATGGCGAAACATCCTTTCAAACCTTTTGGGATGCAGCCAAAGCGGTAATCAGAGGCAAATTCATATCCCTGAAAGCTCATATTAACAAACAAGGGAGAGCAGAGATCAATCAATTGGAAATGCAATTGAAAAAACTCGAAAGCGATCAAATTAAAAACCCCCAGCAGAAAACCAAATTAGAAATCCTAAAAATTAAGGGAGAAATTAATAAAATCGAAAGTGATAGAACTATTGATTTAATAAATAAGACAAGAAGCTGGTACTTTGAAAAAACAAACAAAATAGACAAAGTACTGGTCAATCTAATTAAAAAAAGGAAGGAAGAAAAGCAAATTCACAGCATTAAAGATGAAAAGGGGGACAGCACCTCCAATGAGGAGGAAATTAAGGCAATCATTAGAAATTACTTTGCCCAATTATATGGCAATAAATACACCAATTTAGGAGAAATGGATGAATATATACAAAAATACAAACTGCCTAGACTAACAGAAGAGGAAATAGAATTCTTAAATAATCCCATATCAGAAATTGAAATCCATCAAGCCATCAAAGAACTTCCTAAGAAAAAATCCCCAGGGCCTGATGGATTCACCTGTGAATTCTATCAAACATTCAGAGAACAGTTGACCCCAATACTATACAAACTATTTGACATAATAAGCAAAGAGGGAGTTCTACCAAACTCCTTTTACGACACAAACATGGTACTGATTCCAAAACCAGGCAGGTCAAAAACAGAGAAAGAAAACTATAGACCAATCTCCCTAATGAATATAGATGCAAAAATTTTAAATAGGATACTAGCAAAAAGACTCCAGCAAGTGATCAGAAGGATCATTCACCATGATCAAGTAGGATTCATACCAGGGATGCAGGGCTGGTTCAACATTAGGAAAACCATCCACATAATTGACCACATCAACAAGCAAACTAGCAAGAACCACATGATTATCTCAATAGATGCAGAAAAAGCCTTTGATAAAATACAACACCCATTCCTATTAAAAACACTAGAAAGCATAGGAATAGAAGGGTCATTCCTAAAAATAATAAACAGTATATATCTAAAACCAACAGCTAATATCATCTGCAATGGGGATAAACTAGATGCATTCCCAATAAGATCAGGAGTGAAACAAGGATGCCCATTATCACCTCTACTATTTGACATTGTACTAGAAACACTAGCAGTAGCAATTAGAGAAGATAAAGAAATTGAAGGTATCAGAATAGGCAAGGAGGAGACCAAGTTATCACTCTTTGCGGATGACATGATGGTCTACTTAAAGAATCCTAGAGATTCAACCAAAAAGCTAATTGAAATAATCAACAACTTTAGCAAAGTTGCAGGATACAAAATAAACCCACATAAATCATCAGCTTTTCTATATATCTCCAACACAGCTCAGCAGCAAGAACTAGAAAGAGAAATCCCATTCAAAATCACCTTAGACAAAATAAAATACCTAGGAATCTATCTCCCAAGACAAACACAGGAACTATATGAACACAACTACAAAACACTCGCCACACAACTAAAACTAGACTTGAACAATTGGAAAAACATTAACTGCTCATGGATAGGACGAGCCAATATAATAAAAATGACCATCCTACCCAAACTTATTTATCTATTTAGTGCCATACCCATTGAACTACCAAAATACTTCTTCACTGATTTAGAAAAAACCATAACAAAGTTCATTTGGAAGAACAAAAGATCAAGGATATCCAGGGAATTAATGAAAAAAAACACATATGATGGGGGCCTTGCAGTCCCTGACCTAAAACTATATTACAAAGCAGCAGTCATCAAAACAATTTGGTACTGGCTAAGAAACAGAAAGGAAGATCAGTGGAATAGACTGGGGGAAAACGACCTCAGCAAGACAGTATACGATAAACCCAAAGATCCCAGCTTTTGGGACAAAAATCCACTATTCGATAAAAACTGCTGGGAAAATTGGAAGACAGTGTGGGAGAGACTAGGAATAGATCAACACCTCACACCCTACACCAAGATAAATTCAAAATGGGTGAGTGACTTAAACATAAAGAAGGAAACCATAAGTAAATTGGGTAAACACAGAATAGTATACATGTCAGACCTTTGGGAGGGGAAAGGCTTTAAAACCAAGCAAGATATAGAAAGAATCACAAAATGTAAAATAAATAATTTTGACTACATCAAACTAAAAAGCTTTTGTACAAATAAAACCAATATAACTAAAATCAGAAGGGAAACAACAAATTGGGAAAAAATCTTCATAGAAACCTCTGACAAAGGTTTAATTACTCATATTTATAATGAGCTAAATCAATTGTACAAAAAATCAAGCCATTCTCCAATTGATAAATGGGCAAGGGAAATGGATAGGCAGTTCTCAGATAAAGAAATCAAAACTATTAACAAGCACATGAAGAAGTGTTCTACATCTCTTATAATCAGAGAGATGCAAATCAAAACAACTCTGAGGTATCACCTCACACCTAGCAGATTGGCTAACATAACAGCAAAGGAAAGTAATGAATGCTGGAGGGGATGTGGCAAAGTAGGGACATTAATTCATTGCTGGTGGAGTTGTGAACTGATCCAACCATTTTGGAGGGCAATTTGGAACTATGCCCAAAGGGCGACAAAAGAATATCTACCCTTTGACCCAGCCATAGCACTGCTGGGTCTGTACCCCAAAGAGATAATGGACACAAAGACTTGTACAAAAATATTCATAGCTGCGCTCTTTGTGGTGGCCCAAAACTGGAAAACGAGGGGATGCCCATCAATTGGGGAATGGCTGAACAAACTGTGGTATATGTTGGTGATGGAATACTATTGTGCTCAAAGGAATAATAAAGTGGAGAAGTTCCATGGAGACTGGAACAACCTCCAGGAAGTGATGCAGAGCGAGAGGAGCAGAACCAGGAGAACATTGTACACAGAGACTAATACACTGTGGTATAATCGAACGTAATGGACTTCTCCATTAGGGGCGGTGTAATGTCCCTGAACAACTTTCAGGGATCCAGGAGAAAAAAAAACACCATTCATAAGCAAAGGATAAACTATGGGAGTGGAAACACCGAGAAAAAGCAACTGCCTGAATACAGAGGTTGAGGGGACATGACAGAGGATAGACTTTAAATGAACACTCTAATGCAAATACTATCAACAAAGCAATGGGTTCAAATCAAGAAAACATCTAATGCCCAGTGGACTTACGCGTCGGCTATGGGGGGTGGGGGGGAGGAAAAGAAAATGATCTATGTCTTTAACGAATAATGCTTGGAAATGATCAAATAAAATATATTTAAAAAAAAAAAAAAAAAAAAAAAGAAGAAGAATTAGAAAAATGGAAAAAGAGTTACATTCACTAAGGGAAAAGAACTCTTTACAAAGTAGAACTGGCCAAATAGAAAAAGGAGGTCCAAAAGTTCACTTAAGAAAATCCTTCCTTAAAAAATAGAATTGGGCAAGTAGACACTAGTAACTCCATTAGACATCAGGAAACAAAGTCAAAAAATGAAAAAAAAATCGAAGAAAATGTGAAATATCTCATGGGGGGAAATTGACTATAATAAATCCAGGAGAGAGAATCTAAGAATTATCATACTCCCTGAAAGTCATGATCAGAAAAAGAGCTTAGACATCATCTTTCACGAAATCATCAAGGAAAACTGCCCTAACATTCTAGAACCAGAAGGCAAAATGGAAATTGAAAGAATCAACTGATCACCTTCCAAAAGAAAAGACAAAAGGAAAACTCCCTGGAATATTATAGCAAAATTCCAGAACTCCCAGGAATATAATAGACAAATTCCAGAACTTCAAGGTGAAGGAAGAAATATTACAAGCAGTCAAAATGAAACAATTCAAATATCATGGAGTCACAGTCATGATAACAAAAGATTTAGCAGCTCCTACCTTAAAGGATTAGAGGGCTTTGCATCTGATATTCCAGAGGGCAAAGGGGCTAGGACTTCAACCAAGAATCATTTACCACCCCCACCTCCTCCCATCCAGCAAAACTGAGCATAATCTTTCAGGGGGAAATGGGTATACAATGAAATAGAGGACTTCCAAACTTCCTAATGAAAAGATCAGAGCTGAATGAAAAATTTTGCTCTCAAATACAAGACTCAAGAGAAGCATAAAAAAGCAAACTGGGAAGATAAGTCAAAAGACATTCAATGTTAAACTGTGTTCATTCCTACATGGGGAGGTGATTTTTATAACTCCAAAGAACTTTATTATTACTAAGGCAGTTAGAAGTATACATAAAAGGCAATCTTTTGATATGGATATGATGGGATGATATAAAAATAAAACTAAATTAAGTAATGAGAAAGAAGAATGCATTGGGAGGAGGGAGAAAGGAAAAATAGAAGGGGATAAATTATTCCACATAAAAGAAGTAAAAAAGAACTTTTACAGTGAAAGAGAAGTTGGAGGAAGTGGGGAGGAGACACATGAATCTTATTCTCATTGGAATTGGTGCAATAAGGGAAGAATATATGTAACCAATAGGCTATAGAAATCCATCTTTCCCTTCAGGAAAGTAAGAGGAGAAGGGCTAAGAGAAGGGGAATGGGGCTGATGGAAAAGAGGAACAATTGGCTGAGGAGATGATCAGAAACTGAACAGGGGGAAATAGAATGGAAAGTAATATACAATAATCATAAGATGCAATTTTTTACAAGTCTCTCTAATAAAGGCCTCATCTCTCACATACATAGAGAAATGAACTGAATATATAAGAATAAAATTATTCCATAATTGATAAATGGTCAAAGGATATGAACAGGCAGTTCTCAAACAAAGCAATTAAAGCTCTCTTTAGTTGTGAAAAAAATACTCTAAATCAATAAATTAAAACAACTCTAAGGTACAACCCCATGCCTATTATGACAGAAAAGGAAAATGACAAAACTTGGAGGGAAATGGGAAAATTGAGACACGAATGCACTATTGGGGGAGAAGCAAACTGATTTGATCATTCTAGAAAATAATTTAGATCTCTGTCCAAAGGGCTATACTATATATATATATATATATATATATATGTATATATATATATATATATATATACACATATATTTGAACCTAATAATACTATTACTAGCCTTATTTCCCAAAGAGATAAAAACAAAAAGGGGAATGACATATATACGTACACAAAAATATTTAAAGTAGCTCTTTTGTTGGGGAAAAGAATTGGAGTGAGAGGGGATACTCAAAAATTTGAGAATATAGGAGTAAGCTATTGTATATGAATGCAATGGAATACTATTTTGCTGTAAGAAATGACAATCAGGAGGACCTCAGAAAAACTTGGAAAAACCAGGAAAGATGTAAATGAACAGAAGCAGAGTGAAACAAGAATAACCAAGAAAGCACTGGACACTAACAGGAATATTGTATAATGAACAACTGTGAATAACTTAGCTATTCTCAGCAATACAATGATCCAAAACAATCCCAATGGACAAAAAGAACTGTTAGAATCTGAATTCAGACCAAAGCAAACATTTTTGACTTTCTTAAATTTTTAAAAAATTGAGTCTGTGATCAGCCTAAAATTCTTAAAGAACTTTGTGCCTTTTAATATACTTATTACAATCTCTCTTGCATTTTAGTTACTTGTATAAATGTGTCCCTGCCCTGATCTTCTTTCTTAAGGCTATGGAGTTTCTTAAGTGTATGTCTGTATTAAACTCATCCTATAATGCTCCATCTTCCATGAACACTCAGTAAATGTCTGTTAAAGTGAATTGACAATGTCTAAAAATTAAATGTTCATTTTAATCTTAATTACAGAGGCATTTCTTATTTTTTGGTTTTTGTTTAACAATTCAGAGTTAAAGTACTTGTGATGCTAACAAAATAAGCATCCCTTTAAGATTTTTCCTAGTATCTAGGTGCATGCTCCAAGTCTTTTGTCTTTGTTGTGAGCTGACAAAGTTTTAAAATATTTTTTTGGAGAAAGTATTTCATGGACAAAAGATTATGAATTTCACAGTTGACTTGAGATCTGCTCATGCCAATAACTTTGACTTCTACTTTGCAAGTAGAATGTGATAAGTCAATGCAGATTTATCTGTAAGTACTTTTTTCCCTTGCAAATATCAAGTGAGATTTCAAAGAAACATTTACATTTTTTCAACCAAATCAAGTTACTGATTATATTAACTTTTGATTCAAATCTAATGCACTCAACCTGCAATATCTCCTTCTCATTCAAATTAGGAACACACTTGGCTTCAAAATTTTAATACTGATACTTTTGAGTATAGTCAAAATGTTATATGTAAAAAATTCAAAAACTTTGACCCAAATGAATTCATTAATTTTTGTAAGAAAGGTCTGAAAGCTAAATAAAATTTTCATGTGTATTTATCAATTAGCAAGAACCTTTTAATAAACAGGTCTTCAGATTTCTGAATAATACAAAAGAATATTGATGTAATTATACGACAGCATATGAATGAAAAATTAGCTTGCTTTAATTTTGCTGTTGTTTCTTTTATCTGAATCTTGATTTGCCCTACCTTTTTTATTTATAAGAGAAGAAAAAAGGACTGGTACTTTGGCTAATATAATAACCCACTAAATTCCCTTCCAACCTCTGATTGTACAAGTCTCAGATTTGACTAAGGATCTTCCAGTATGAATACCACTAATGTATTTGACTAGTAGCTTAGAAATTTAATTATTCAATAAGTGGAAATACTATTGAATAAACTGTTCAATAAAAGGCAATAATTGGCATTGTTCTTCATAGTCTTGCTAAAAAGAAGAATTTAGTGGATGTAGAGACTCTATTGGCCTTTCCTGGATACATCTACAATATACTTTATCTATTATTGCTTTTAATTGTCTACAGGTGTGGAAGACATATCCATACCCTGACCACAAACAGGGAACTGTATTCTTCCTGGCCAAGACCAAACCAATTACAATAAAATATTTCTGAGAAAGTGAAACAAAAACATGGAAGTCCCACATTACTACAATGGATCCTGGCTTTCTCTGAAAAGTTCCCAGAAATACATTATCTAACCTATTGTCTACTAAAATTCTGGGTGAGCTATGATTCTTCTTCTCTGTTTCCTGGCTATGTATATGCATCTGGGAATGAGTGTCTGAAAAGGGAAAATGAAATAGAAACAAATGTCTACCACTAAAATCAGGATTAGGAAACTACCTTGAAGGTGGCCTGAAATTAAACATTATCATACAATATGTATTCAAAGTGACTCTAATCATGCCATGGATTTTGAATTTGATCCCTTTTCCATCAAAGACCAGTACTCTCAAATGAAGGAATCATACTCTGGGAGTTCACTAAACATGGGTTCTTTTGGCAGTAATTTAATTGACCAAGGTAAGGAACTTGATCTTAAAAGCCTTTCTCTGCCTGTAGAAGTTATGTTTTATTTAGGAAGGCAGGGGAGTAAGGCTTGGTTGTCCTCACCAAGGTAGAAAAGGAAAGCCAGAGGGATCCTTGATGTATCTACAAGGGGAGCTGACAGGAATGGAAGAGAATATGAATGAATGAAGGCATGCTTAGGCCTCCAAAATGGAACTATACCAGTGGCAGTTGCCAGAAAGTTCCACCATAAAGTTTCTCATTAATCTCAGTAGCCCTTCTGCCTTCAGGGATAGAGGGCATTTCTCTGTATTTCTGAGTATTAAAGCAGCCCAAATAGTGGATGTTAAAAAATGTTTCTCATGGCATGTTATAAATTACCAGCTACAATAAGTCTTGGTTTCCTTGACTCCCTAGCTTGCCTAATTTTCTCTGTCATCCAATGCTTCGGGTCCCCTTTTTTATTGATTCACAAAAGAGATCTGGAAATGCCATGTGGGGAAGGCGGAGAAGAGACAAGCTCCCAGCCTGCACACAGTCTAGACTCATTTTCTGCTTTCCTTTGATATTGCCAAATGAATGACTTTCCAGATGCCTCCCTGGAAGGAATTGTCATTTACAATGATCTCTATGTACCTTTCCCCGATGTTTCCTCTAAGGCAGCCCTATGATTCCATTACTTTCACCTCTGGAAAAGCGGCTGTAAATGTCACTATTACTGCCAAAATATCTCCTATCCCATCCCCCAATAGGCTGCTAGATATACAAAGAGCTAGTGCGCTTATTAGAAAATTAAAAGCACATCTTTTTAAACACTGAATATTCTCTTGCAGCCAGGAAGATTGTAAGAGAAATCCTGCTTTTGAAACTTATTGGGGGTGTGACCCCAGGGAAGTTATTTCAGTCCTACATACCTTAGGCAATTCTCTAAGATTTATCACCTAAGGCTGAGAGAGAGAGGTTGTACTCTGCATTGATGGAAAGAATGCCCATGCTAGGAATTCACTGTATAGCTGTCATCATAGAACCTTCATATATTCATGCATTTTCTTAGTTATTCTATATGACTGGAAATTGTGTAATGCTGTGATTTAGAAAGGGCAATTATTGGTGACCCAGTGGGCAATGGAAAGGTGAACGTGATAGATATAAAAAGATTGTAATACGGTAACAAAAATATCTTCTGATGATGAACTATGAAGAACTAAATTGCTAATAGCAAAGTAAGTTTCCAAGATAGCCACAAGGGACTCATGATGAAAAATGCTATCCATAGCCAAAGAAGGAACTATTGGAATCTGATTGCAGATCAAATCATGAAATCTTCCACTTGATCTTCTGCATGAATTTTTAATTGTATGTTCAATATGTGTCTTCTGTCATGAACAATATGGAAATATGTATTTCATAAAAGCACTTGTATAGCCTGTAACAGACTATTTTCTGGCTTGGGAGAAGGGTAGAGAAGGAGAGAATCTAAATTGTAGAATATCTGAAAACAATTGTCAAAATTTGTTTCTACACATAATTGGGAGGGGAAAAAAGATTGTAGCATGTTATCCATAAGGATTTCCACACACTAAAAGAAAATTTGTGGTCCTATAATGTGAATGAGAAGCAAACATATGGATAGACTGAGGATTCAATTGGTACCCTTGAGAAAGAAACATCTTGACTAGATTCTTTATGGAGTTTTTTCAGGGGGATATGAACAACATTAGAAGGCATAAATTATTATTGTTAATGAATAACAACAATAATACCTAGCTTTTAAATAGCACCTGCTGTTTTCCAGGCATTGTGCTAAATATTTTGCAAATATCTCATTTAATTCTCTCAACACCCCTGAGATGTAGGTGTTATTATCATCTCCATTTTATATTTGAGGAAACTGAGGCAAACAGAGGTTAAAAAGTTTGTCCAGGGTGCTATATCTAGTGAATGTCTGAGTCTATATTTGAGTTCAGGCCTTCCTGGCTACAGGTGCAGCATTATCTCCACAGAGCCATCTAACTGGCATAGTCGGAGGTTGCATTAGAAAAGGGAAGACATAAGGGATCTGGGCCATGATAGCTCTTCTGATAGAGGAAGTACTAACACCAAGAGGTCAGGAACCCATCTGGGCATTAGAAAAATGATTTATTTAGAAAATACCATGAAAAGTTTTTCTGGCATGAAATAGCCAGAAAAATTCAACAAGCATTTATTATCTACTACTACAAAGTTTAGGGCTTCAAGAATCAGAGAAAAAATAAACTCCCCTCTCAATTTTCTCTAATTACTGGGTTTCCTGAAAAATATACAAACCATGTAAGTATATTCATCAACCAAGAGAGGTACAAGAGTTGGTACTCATCTCCTTCATTGTGTTTGTCTGCCCAAGCAAAGGAAGCAGCAGTACAAAACTATATTCCTAGGAGGCTGGCTCCATCCAGACAATAATATTCCAACCCTCAAATGGTCCACATAAGTTTTGGCTTATATGGTTTTATGCTAAAATAAATCAAGGGAACCTGTTCTAGGTATATCAATTTTGACTAGATCACAGAAAGCAAAATATAATGGTTGGTAAAATTACTTTCACAACAGGGGCTACATTCGTGGATAAAATTTATTTAGATTCATTAAAAAAACAACTTCATGTTACCTTGACTTACTGATTTCTTGTTGGTTATGTCACTTTAGAATCACCAGCTTAGGGTTAGAAGACATCTCAGAGCCTATCCTGTCCAATCCATATTTGAAAAAGAATCCTCTCTATAGCATCACTAGACAAATAGCCATCCAGCCTTTGCTTGAAGATCCCTAGAGTGAGGCAACACATTATTCCCTGAAACAGTCCATTTCACTACTGGATCACTTGAATTATCAGGAAGTTTTTCCAGATCCAAACTGAAAGCTGATTTGTGTAACATAATATATGAGATATATACATACACACACACATATATATATATATATATATATATATATATTATATCAGCTCTCCTACTCATCCATGAGTTCTTCCTTTTTCATGCTCTCTATCCCTTATTCTTTATAGGACAGAATCTTAAATTAGTTAAGTGGTGTAATGAGTAGAAAATTGGATTTGGAAACTGGAATATCTTACCTCAGATATTTACTAGCTTTGTAACTCTGGGTAAATCACTTACCCTGCCTCAGTTTCCTCATTTGTAACGTGAGGATAATAATAGCACCTGCCTCATAGGATCATAGGAATGATCAAATCCAAAATAAAGTGTTTTGGAAACCTTGAAGTATTCTAAAAATATTAGCTATCATCATCATCTATTACTCTTATTATAATGACCTATCACCATCATTTTAGCCTTCTGGAAATTCTTAAAATGATCAATATCCTTTCTAAAGCATGGAATATAAGATTAAACACAATATTCCAACTACATTCTCACTGCGACAAACTACGGCAGGAACTTAGCCTGGACACAACATATCTTTTATGGAACCCAAGATTAAACGAGCTTTTTTTTCCACTACCATGTCACGCTGTTAATCTATATGATCCTTGTAGTCCTTTAAAAGTCCCAAATTTTTTTCATATGAAAGGCTAGTATCCCATCTTGGGCTTATTAAGTTGACTTTTTGTACACACATTTAAGACTTTATTTACTTTCCTCCTTGTTGAATTTTGTTTTATTTGATTGAGCTGAATGTCCGAGTCAGTTAAGAGCCTGATTATATAATCAAAAAGGTTAAACATTATGTTTTATTTTAGATATTTTGCATCTCTGAAAAGCCTTCTCCAAGTCAATAGTAAAAAGTGAAGCATGGAGGAACACAAATGCAATTTCTGAAGCTAGAAAGGTAGATTGCTTGGGCTTGAGAATTCTAAGCTGTACTGGGGCTAAAAACTTATCAAGTATCCACACTACATCTGGTGCCAATATGATGTGCCCCTATCTGCCTAAAGAGGAGGGGGAATGGTCTACTTTGGAAAAAATGCAATAGGTTAAAACATCTGTTTCAATCAGTACTGGGATTAGGTACACAAGAAGACATTGCACTTCTAGCCTGGGCAAGACCCTATCTCCTCTTCACCGCCATAAAATCTCACAATAAAAATGCCTTAACTAAAGACATAAAAGGCATAACTTGACAGATTTTATGACTTTGTTGAGCATAGGAAATCCCCAAGTTGCAAATTTACAAATGGGTTGAATTCCAATGATTTTTGTTAAGCTGTATATTAAGAACCCACAACACATTTTCCCATCGGCATAGTGGTACAAATGATGGTGAGATTTCCAGGTCAGATCACAAAAGTCCACTGAATTCCTCATGTCACTAAACTGCAATAATTCAGTAAATCATAAAATAAACATGTGTTAAATGTCTACTTGATACAAGATTATATGACCCATAGTCCTAGACCTTGAGAACAGGGGATTATTAGGAAGCAGTGCAAATAGCATTCTTATGAACAACAATAAATTCTCTTTTCCCTGGGATGAAGGAATTTCAACGCTCTCAAAGTCCCAGAGAATAGGAAACACAATAAAGGAAACAGATCTTTTCAATACTTTCAGTTCAAAACTAAGTTCAAGGAAAAGTCCCTTGCTTCAAAGACTTCTCAGTTGGAACTCTTTCCCCTCACTTTTGAGATAATACTGTATTTCTTTTTGGTGCCAATAACTTGTAAAAGTCATTCTAAGTCAAACAGGTCATAGGACTAGGTATGAGGGTATATTTTGGGCCCAAATGGGTCTCCTCATAAAAAAAGCATCCATATTTCTTTTCCTTTTTATTCTTTCCATTTCCCTTTCTTTTCCCCTAAAGCTCTCCCAAATCAAGCGAGTCCTCTTTGTCAGGACTGAAATTACCAGCAAAGCAATGTAGCTGTCAAGGCATGTAAGATGTGTCAATAAATAATGGTTTTCAGATGTGTGAGGATGCAGACACCCGTTTTAAGCTTCCACAAAAATGTAGCAGATTCACTGCACCCAAAAACTGACAGCATTATTTGACTTTTCTATTAGTCATTGCCTAAGCATATAGGAGATCACAAAGGAATATTGTTTTTGCTCTCCAAAGGAAAATGCTTTTTCATATCTCAGTGTTCAAGGTACCATTAAATATCTTGTCTAAATTAGTTCCCTCATCAGTGAAAAAATATAGTCATTTTTTTCAAAATGTATGAAAAATGCACAAAACTAGACAGTACCTAAGGGGAAGAGGGAGATAGTCCATACTGTAAATTAATTGACATACTAACAATTCCATTGTTCTTTAAATAAAGAGAAATGTTACATTTAACATGTTTAAAACAGTACATTTGCATGCAAAAAGCTTAACAATTCTTTCTTTTTACAATAGAGAAATATGCTGCAGAAAAGTCAAGCACTCTACATCTTTTATATTTAGTGTGTTATTAGATATAATACATGAGTGTGAGCTGGTAATTCATATAAGGTAAATTTAAGCATACCTTCAGTACTTTATTTCAGAAACACGAATAAAAAATATTGCCAAATTCATATGAAAGAAACTATGAACACTACATTTTCAATCCAACCAATCATTTACTAAACACCCATCAAGAACAAAGCACCGTGCTAGACACTGGGGATACAAGGCAGACACAAACATGTGGCTATGCGGCAATATACATTATAGGTAAATAAATAATTATCAACAGAAAACAAAAATTCAACTAACTTATTGAGTTTCCTAAATACAAGGAAATCATGGTTATCTACTTATCTATGGGATTTTCTTTTTTCCACACAGGCAGTTTAATTAAATTGCCTTCTAATCCCAGAATACTTGATTTAACAGAATGTCTTCAGAAAATAGGCATCATAGGAGAACTAATCTTTTGAGTTAATGAATTACCTAAAGGTAATTTTTTAGGATATTTATTTGCAAAACAAAAATCACATCTATTTAAGAATATGTTCTGTGACAGGTAGGGATATATTTTGAGAATATTATTTTTACTCCCTAAGCACTAAATCTCTATGAGATCAAGAGAGATTATGATTCACTGTCATTGCAGTCTTTCCACACATGCTTTTTCCATTTGGTTGCTTTGGACATTCATAGCTTTAGACTTTCAAAATGGCAAAACATATTCAGTGTGGCATATTATCATCCAAAATGTTGATTATGAGCAATTAGGAAGTTGGGAGAAGGGTAGCATGGCTGAAAAAGAGAATTAAGGATAGAGATAAAGTTATTCCTTGCATACAATCCAGCTATGATAGATGGTCTATTTTTTCAGCCTCAACAAAAGACCTCTCATATTGTTTCATCATGACATGGAGGTAACCCTCGATTCTCGGACCTGGCAAGGTCTATAAAATAGGGAAGGATTCAAGAAGACTGGGGACCAGCCTGAGTGAGTTCAGAAAGGTTTGTGGTGAGAAGGTTTGCCATCAGGTCATGAGTATTTGGAGCCAAGAAAATTCAAAAAAGTACAGGGGGTTTACACTGTATATCAGTGGAGGGAAACCACGCAGAGGAAAATATCAATCTTCTAAAATAGTGCTTTGTTAAAAAATTTTTTGTTTCCAAGAAATGAACATATAATCAGTAAAAATATGGAATGGCATATTATATTTTAAAAATACGGATTCTATAGTTTTGTAGACTTCTTGAGAATAACTTTATTTGGGGACATCTACATGGTTTAGAGTAATTATTTTATGTTAACTTTTCTTTACAAATATTAATTAGTGATGATTGTAAATTTTTACCCTCCATCTTACTTGTCAATACCACATTACAAATATTAACCAAATTTTTTGACTCTGGGCAAATTACTTGGGTATTATTTTCCTCTATAAAAATCAATCAATCAAGAATTATTTATTGAGGCCAATTGTGTTGAGATTGCACTATTGATCTCACAGGCATGTTATGAAGAATGGAAAGAATAAACCATATTAAAATATGAGGTAATTATCATGAATCCTATTTAATATATGTTATATAGAATAATATATATTATATAAAGTATAATAGTGGGATTAAGGAAAGAAAAAAATTGGATTTAGGAGTCAAAGGATCTCAGGGCTACCGTATGCTAAGGATAAATTTTCCTGATTTTAGTGCCTTTGTAGATAAAATGGGCATCATATTCATATTTGTAACTCCCTATGACAAGGTGGTAGTAATAGCAAAACCTTTTTATAAACTTTAAAGTTCTAAAGAAATGAGAGCACTTAATAATTATTATGCTCAAAGGATAGGCCTTCAAAATCTTTTATCTCAGTATGTGATTCAATTTCAACCTGACCTATACAAAATTATGGGCATCATTGTCAATGACTATCATATGCATGTCTAAAATTAGCTAAAACTTCTTTTATTGCCCGTAAATCAATATGCAGTTTGTTTCTCCTGGAAAATACTTGAAAATCAAGAAGTCAAAAAGGGTACAGAGAAAACTTTTAGGCCAGATTTTACTGTTCCATTAGAAACCTAAGCATGTAAATAGCTTTTAAATATAAGATATTACTAATGTTGAGAATTTACCCACTAGTATCCATACCCTCAGCATACAGGGCAGCATACTCTTTCCCAGAAAAAAAATCATCTGTTCTGGAGCTGAGGGCAATACATGCTATTGCCTCCCTCCATTGGTTGTTTGACTGTTCTTCCTCTGTCCTTTGGGTAAAGGTTCTGCAGGTATGGGATTCAGGGATAGGGGAGAGGGTGTCTATATTCTTCTGCTGTAGGAAGCACAACTTACTTCATTAGAATTTGGACTTGACCTACTTCAGATAATATACAGTCTCCTATATAAAGCTTTGCCCCATTCCTCTGTTAACTTGTGTTAATTCTGTTCTTTCCTTCTTGAAATTATTTTGCATTTTTATGTATATTTTGTATTTATTTCTCAGTGCACAGGTTGTATCTCCCTAGGAGAATGTAAGTTCTTTGAGAGCAAGAAGAGTTATCCCCAGGGTCCTAGCACAGTACTTAGCAAATAAAAGGTGCTTAAAATCATCAATTTATCAATTAATCAATAGCCTTTATTAAGCACTTACTATGTGCCTGCCTGGCACTGTGCTAAAATAATCACTGGGAAGAAAAAACAGTAACTGCCCTCAAGGAGCTTACATTCTAATGAGGGAGATAACACATACATAAATTGGTATATAATATATACATATGTATATGTATATATATATAATCGATGGAAGGTCCTACTTGGGGGGACAATATTAGCTAGAGGTTGGGGAAAGCCTCCCATAGGAAGTTGGAATTGAGCTAATTATTAAGCCAAGATTCCATGAGGGAGAGTTTAGGAGGGAGGCCATTCCAAAAATAGGGGAACATGAAATAAAAGTCTGATGGTTTCACGTGAATATAACCCCTCCCCTCCCAACATATACATAGGATTACACACAGTTACTTTAATCTCAGGCACAGCATAATACAATGGAAAGAGTTAGAATTGAACTCAGAATATCTGAGTTCAAATCTCAGCTCTGATAACTGTGTCACCAAGGGAACATCACTTAACCTCTCTGAACCTGTTTTCTTATCTGTAAAAGGGAGATAATAATGAATAATTATAATAGGTAATAATATAATAATTAATGATGATCATTACACTGCCTACCACACAGTGTTGGTATGAGGTGTAGAATTTTAAGCCATGAAACAAACGTGAATTTATTATTACTATTTTGTGATGATATGTTCTTTTATTGTAATATATTGTTTTAGTTTGTTGAACCCCTTGCTATAACTGGCAAGCTTTACCCTAACCCAGGTTAAAAGATACTTTCAAGCTTCATCTTCTCCCAGCCTATACGTGGGTATAGGCTTACAAAAGAGTACAGAGGAGAGGCTAAGCAGGACCCAAGGTCTGAGGACACAGAAGACAAACATCTCACTCCAGGGGGTGTCCTGTTTGCCTTTGGTTGGGCAGAGACAAAGTGTGCACGGTAAATTTGGAGCATGCGGCAGGCAAATAGACACCTCTGCATTTGCATGATTTATTCATATTTTTGTTTCTGTTTAATTTAAAAAAAAACATGGTCCTCAAGGAGTTGGTTAATAGAAAGATAACTGCATAATATATAGTTTAATCAATATATTTCTCAATATAAATAATTCCCACGTAAATTTATTTTGTTTGTGTGCACAGTTTTCAGTCCCTGGAAGCCCGGAAGAACAAACTGCTATATTAGTAGCAATCGTCCTGGTGATGACAGATTCCAGTAGCCTCCTTTGGGGTTTAGTTCCCCGCTGAATTGGCAAGTGTCTAGAGCAGGGACAACTTTTTTTTTTCCAGCTGCTCACCTGATGCCTCATACTGATGCTGACAGTCTGGCAGGGGAAGGGTGAAGAGAGGACGGTGAGCAGGAAGCCATCACCACTATGCCACCCCGCTATGGCTCACCACTTTGAATGCCAGCAAGCCATAGGGAGGGGGGCATGGCAGTGACTACTGGCTCACAACTGACCAGTTGACCATGGTCCACCAGGTGAGGGGGAACCCTTGGTCTAAAGAAAAAAGCAGATTTAAAAGGTCCTCTTCAGGTCTTCAATGCCCCCCAAACTTCTTATGCCATTACAATTAAAAAAGAAAACTCACTAGTGCCAAAGTGAACTGGGGTATCCTCCATTCAGATATTACAAACTTATCACTTCTTAGGCCCATTTCAACCCCAACAAAGCAGACAGGAATCATACATTGCTCCAAATTCAGACAAGAAAGTATACCCAAATCACAGTTGTGTTTAGATAACTCCAATCCAAACATCATTCTGTGCCTATTTGTTATGCATTCATACTTACATATGAGTTACCTGAAAATTTTAAAGAATTTTTTTCTTAATAAGGACAACATGGCATATTAAAAAGAATATTGCCCTCAGAGTCAGGAGACCTGAATTCTAGACTCAATTACCCATGTAGCCTTGGAAACATCTCTCAATATTTTTGAATCTGTTTTCTCATTTGTAAGAAAAATAAAGGTCTTAAGCTACAATCTCTATTGTCTATATCTAAAAATTCTGCTTCTGAAATAAAATTCAGTTAAGGTTTTTTTCTTCATGAATTTAAGTCTAATCTTTTATGTCTAATGAGAGAAACTATGAACTCTTTTCTTGTTTTACTCTTCAGCTGACCAATGGCAACCGTTAGTAACAAAGGGAGGCCACAAGCCCAAATTCTTCAATATCTAATGAAACTGAAAATATGATGAAAAATTATTGAGGAAAGGTAAATTGCATAATAGCACAGGTATAACCAAATTTAGATCTTTTGCTATCCCGAGGAGGGGGAAGGGATGGAAGAGATCAGGAGAGATTGGATTGCATAATGTCAGAAAATAAATATTAAAAATTATTTCTATGTGTAATTGGGAATTTAAAAAAAAGAAATTAAAAAGGTACTGAGTTGCAAGGTAAAACTGCATCTCTATTCTGGCTTCTAAGCACCTAAAGATGGCAGACAATGGAATTAAGATTAAGAATTAGTGATAGAACTATAGGATACGACATCTTAATTCAACAAAATGGAATCTATAAAAACACTGGACTTAATCAGATATATTGCACCCTCTTTGCTAACATTACCCAAAGCAAATATGTAAAGTTTAAATCTATGAAAGATCTGATTAACAGAGGTATTATAATCTCCTCCCTGCAAGCTATTTCCTGATCCAAATTCTTCCTCAATGTATAGGAAGTTCTCACTTAAGACTGGGTTACATTCCAAAAATTCATTTGTAAACAGGAGGATTGAAACTCTGAAAGCATTTTGTATGAAACCATGTTACAAGTGATGGTCAGATTCCCAGGCCAGTCCATAAGAATTATAATGAACCCAAAGTTTAATACTCTGCAAAAAATAATACTATAAGACCTTACCATCACCTTCAAGTTGTTTCCAGAGGATAATGCAATCAGAATTCCACATCAAGATGATAGAAATATATCTCCCTATCTTCATTTAGGGCAGTGGAGTGTGGGCGATCTTTTCTCCCCTAAACTCAGATAGACAGTGAGAGGAAGGGTTATATCTTTCCTGCCTAGGACTTTCTCCTAAAGCCATTTTCTGGGTTGGAGTGGTATACAGTGAGGCACAGAGATACAGGCAACGGGGATAAGATGCAGAAACATAGGATTTTAAAATTGGAAGGAACTAATATGGACTTATAATTTAACCTCTCAATTTTCTAAATGAGGAAACTGAGGTATGGAACAGTTACTAAATCAGAGGCTTATTTAGTGGAAGAATCAGGAGTTGAACCTTGCCTTTCAGATTATAAATGTTTGTTGTTTTTTTATTAAAACAATTTTTGTCAATGACTAATAGGGGATTCATCAAATGGGGCATTGGGAGAAAAAAAAAAGACTAGAGATTCCATTATCAACTTCACATATTCTTTCTCTTCTCCTTCCTTCTTTCTAGTTCTCTCCCAACCCTTTCCCTTTTCTAGAGGCACAGAGTCATTCTTAACAAGAGAACAAGGATTTCACTCTCTTCATTCCATTTTCTCTTCATATATCTTTCTCTTCACCCTCCCTCACCCCATCTCCCAGGTCCCTAAGTATTAGACTCCGGGGCAGCTGGTGACCAGCATCCCAGGCTGCAGAACGACAGAGAAGGACCAGTATTAGAGAGGGAAAAGAAAAAAAAAACAAAGAGAAGAAAGAAATTTGTTATAACAGAAGGAGGGGGAGGAAGAAGGTTTAGGACCCCCCAGCTAGAGGACCCATTTGTTATGTAAGGAATGAATACAAATTGAAGACTAGCAGTGCTGAATTGAGAACTGACCCTCACTATGAGAACATTCATGGCATTAAAGTTGCCCTCTGCTAGCAGTAGTCATCATAAACTCCCAATTACTATTCTATGCCACAGTTAATGGCATAGAAAAGATGTTAAACCTTGCCCTTAAAAGTTTACATTCTCTGGAGGTATGGGTAAGGGCAAATATACTGGAAACATTTTAGCATTAAACAACAGGAATTAATATGATGAAAGCTAGCTCAGCTAAACAGTGCTAGGTCCAGGCAGTTAAAAAAATAATATTCTGAATTTGGGTAGGAAGGAAAGCCCGAATCACCGCTGGATGATGGGATGAGGGTCAGGAATGGAGATGGGAACCCAAATGCCAGGAGCAAGCAGGAGAGTTCAAGAGCTCCATGTATTAACATTCGGAATGCAAGAGTTTTTCACTACCCTATCTATGTAATGAAATAGATACCTCTAAGAAGCCTTTATTTTTCTTATTAAATATAATGTGGTCTGTAATGGAGCAAGGACTTGATTCAGAAATAGAAGAGATGGGTTCATTGCTAATCTTGAATCTGATTCTTCTTAACTTTGTGACCACAATCAAATTCCTCATCTTCTCTGAAGCCCATTTTCCTTATATATACAAGGGCAATAATAAGAATAATAAGATGTGAGTGACTTTGTCACAGGGTTTTTGTTTTTCTTTGTTTTTGTTTTCAGTGAAGTGCTTCATAAACCTTAAAGCCTCATGGAAATTTGAGGTTTTATGATTATCAAGCATCCTCTAGAATTATTTTCAACAAAGGTTATATAATTACACAATCACAGAAGTTTAGAGATGATCTAGCCCAGCATTTCCCAAAATAACTTGGTCACAGGGCACTGTTTTTTGTCTAAAATATATCAACTGAACCCATAAATGTCAGTCTAATGTTTAGGGGGCATATAATACCTCCCAAGATAAAAGGAGGTCATAAAAATTCTGGAGCAAAACAGAGGAAATTAAGCCTGTTTTCATGATGAAAAATAGTCTCATGCAATGAATAATTTTGATCATGCATAATTTCTTATTTAATATTTTAGAGGGGCAATATTGCCAGCATCAAAATTTTATCATGACATTCCTATTCACAATGTGCAGTGCACCAGGAGTCTTCAGAAAACAGTTTGGGAAATGCTAGTCTTGTCCAATTCCTTCATTATACACATGAAGAAACTGAAGTGCTAGGAGATTAAGAGATTTTCAACACCAAAAATATTTTAAAGAATGCATGAAAGAAAGTTTTCAACAATTTCGAAAACAAAGCTATGTATTTTTTAAATTTAAAAATTTATCAAAGATAGAGACACTTTTAAAATCACATATATAACTGTAGTTCAATTTTGGAGGAGATGCATATGTATCATAGATTTTCATAACTTTCATATCACTTTTTTACTTTATACTGGCTGAGTGGAAAAAGCTTGTTTAATTACTTCAGTTTTGTGGATTAACTTTATAGCATTTCCTCTTCATTAATTATATACTGTAGCTGTTTTGTACAAACTGAAAACATAATAAAATTAGAAACTGCTTCATAAAATGTAGCATGAATAATAGCAACTTGCATTTTCTATCATTTCATTTTTGACTACCCAGTTTTATTCAACTGATAAACATAAGTTGAGTTCTACTGATAAAAATATGGTCTAAATATAAGGATAAATAAATGAGATCTAAGATAAATAATATATATTTTATATAATATGCTGATGAATATAAATATAAATTCTGTTTACACAATTTTAGATTGAGAAGCCTCAGAGATCATCTAGTCTAATTCATACCTAATCCAGAATTCTCTCTGCAATACAGTTGATAAAGTACATAGAGGAAACTTGTCTTCTCCTAGGACAGGCCATTTTACCACTGGAGAGGTAGAAGGGTTGAGTTTTTCCTCATAACAAACTGAAGTCTGCCTCTCTACATCTTCTATCCAAATACCATACTATATGTTAAAAGGGGAAGGCAGACATTTTTAATACACTCCTACTATATTATTTCTATTGACCAAGGATATACTTAGATATATTCCTGTGTCTGTGAAGATTTTAAGTTTTAGACTTACACCTAGTTTCTTCATCATATTTATAGAGTAGACCATCAAAAATAATTCAAATGCTCCCCTCACAAATTGGCCAAATTGGCACCCAGTAACATTTATATTTTATACTCACATATTTGTATATATATGGGGGATACTAGAACAAAAGCTGGAATCAGTGAATCTTGAGGCTTGTAAGATTATTAAAGTCCAACAAACCAATCCATCTAAGGATTTTACCAAGGACCACTGTGGGTTGGACTAGATAACCTCTAAGCTCCCTTCTGTCTCTAAATCTATGATCTCATGACTTGACTATTCTTAAGGGGGTAAAACAAAAACAAACAAACAAAAAACAACCTTTAACTTTATTCATTACCTATTCAGGGGAAGGGACATAAGGCACTGGAAAAGGCAATAAATTTGGAGTTACAAGACCTGAGTTTGAACTTTGATTTTTCCATTTCCTACTTGTAGAACTTTAGATTAGTAATTTTATTTTATTTTATTTTTTAAACCCTTTACTTCTATCTTGGAATCAATACTGTGTATGGGCTCCAAGGAAGAAGAGCAATGCAATAAGGACAAGGCAATGGGGGTTAAGTGATTTGCCCAGGGTCACACAGCTGGGAAGTGTCTGGGGCCATATGAACCGAGGACCTCCTGTCTCTAGACTTGGTTCTCAATCCACTGAACTACCCAGCTGCCCCCTAGGTAGGTCATTTAAAAATCTCTCTGGTCCTCAGTTTTCTAAGCTGTGTGATGAAAGTGCTGTACTAGGTAACTTTAATCCTATTGACTAACAATACTAATCCCAAAGATGGTTTTAACATTCATAATATAAACTCATTGTTCTTTTTCAGGAATCAGTGGAAACTTAATTCAAGTCCAAATACATTCTGGGGGCTTCTCTAGCTACTAATTAGCTTCAGGCTAGGCACTAGCTTAAACAAGACAAAAAAGTTAAAAAAAAAAAGCAAAGAAACAACCATAGTCCACAAGGATCTTACAGTCTGGTGGAGAACATCAATAGACTATTATGGGAGACAAGGTGATACATCAAACAAGATAACCAATTCAAAACATTTTCATGTAATAATGAGCCATGTTATTTGTTACAGAGAAGTGATACAGAAATTCAGAGCAAGGGACTCCAGCAAGCTGGAGGACTCAAGGAACTTGAAGAAGATTCATGGAATAGGGAGCATCTCAGTTGAGTGTTGGAGGATAGCACAATTTGGACAGGAACAGATGAGTTAGAAAATAGCATAAACAAAAGAGACAGGGAGAAGGAATAGGGGGAAAGATTATGAAAATATCAATCTGACTGGAGCAGATGGGTTCATATTAAGGATTAATGGAAGATAAAGCTAAATAGACTCTGACTGGCTTCACAACTAGAGAAAATTGACAAGAATCTAGATGTATCTTATGGTTTGGACAAACTTGCACCAAATTCCTCTATCCTCAAATGTTTGCTGGCAGTGTGTGTCCCATATAATGCCAAATTCTAATAACTCTAAAGTTGGACTTGAAAATCTGTGGAGATAAATTAAGTCCTTATTATCTTGGAAATATCTTGGCATCTATAATTGATTATTAACAACTGGAAAGTCAAGGAAGACAAGGGAAAAAAATCATAACCATCCAAAGCTCCTATCACCTCATCAGTATCCACATTAACACTGATCTTAGTTTCATTAGAATAAGGGTATGCTTTTACTTACAATCATGCAATATAATAAAAAGAGCCAGCATGCAATCTTTGTTAATTAGATCATAAAATAAAGTATTACCCAAGGAATGTATATGCCAACCTAAATTAAAGCGATCTTCTGAAATAGTCAGTGACAACTAGTCTTAACTAGCAATTTCTGTACCTAGGGAAAGGTAATAATATTTATTTACTAACTTACATTATTTGTGCCTTTAATACAAACCAAAAAAGGGAAAAGACCCAGAAAATCACACCATTGGGCCTGTTGTTGTAAGAATGAGAATGAGCAGAAGGAGAAGAAGTTAGGCCTAGGAATAAATGTAGCATTGGAGAAGCATTGCCTTTTACCATCTTTCCAATTTAGTTATTCTTGCTAACTAGTTTCTATAACAATGAAAGAGTAATAGTGTTGTCAAAAAAAAAACAAGGTCAAAATGACTAAATCTCTTAATAATCATTATTTAATTAGTTTGCACTCTCTAATTTCCAGTGTCCTTAGAAAAAGCTCTAGTTGCTCCACTCTAATTTTGGCCAGTGACAACTGAAGATGACAATAGGGACTCTTTTAGCTTCTCTATCTATCACCATTGTGTTTAAGAAGTGGAAGAACAACAAAAAAGTAGCAATCATCATCTACAAAGAGCTAGGTTTCTCTAAAATAGTGCTATCTTCTTTGTTTGCCTAAAATCTAGAACCCAGAGAGAACTGATTAGATCTAAAGGCAAAACCAGTTGAGTCAAGCCATAGAATGTAGAGGAGTTTACAAAGGTTTGTCAACCCAAAGATGTTCACCTAAAAAGATGATACTGAATTATCCCCATCCATGCTCACATAAGAGCATATATATTATTTTTTAACAACAAATCTGTATGGTAATTCAGATAGCATGGCCACATAGTTTCTGAAGCATGGGTACATTTTGGTGCAAGAGGGCCTCCTGAAGGGTGGGTGGGAATAGTATACATAAAAAAATGCTAAGATTGGTTATCAAATTAGCAGCATTCTTTGATGATTTTTGAAATACATTTTTCCCATAGTTTAGTCAAAATTTCAGGAAACAGAGGGAGCAAAATATGGCTGTCTCACACAAGTAATATCAAAGGATATGGCAAGTGGGAGTTAAAGATGTGTTTTTCCTTTGATGAAAAGAATGGGGTAGGCAGGGTGGAGAGAAAAGCTGTAGCCATTCTCCTTATTTCCAAGGATAAACTGTGATTAACCTGATTTATCGGAGACTACAATAAGATGTAGACAAAGCAGATATTCAACAAATAATTGGTGACTATGGCATATTGCCTGAAACAAATGGCTTAATTCAAGTGTCTTGAATATTGAACATCCTATGGCATAGGAAATATATAGAAGAACAAAAATAATAATCATTAACATTTACAGAATTCCCAAAATGTGCTTAGGGATTAGAAGAGAGGAAAATTATATGGACACCTTTTCTTTATAAAGCTGGCAGGGTGGTTAGGGAGCTGGATTTGGAGTCAGGAAGACCTGAGTTTGAATCCTGTATGAAGCTCCTCCTATCTAAATGATTCTTACAAAATCACTTAACTTCTCCTATTGGTTCCCTCATCTGTAAAATGGAGATAATTATAGCACCCATCTCCCAAGGTTGTTAAGATGAACAAACATAATTACATATGTGTTTTGCAAGTTTTAAAGTCATATATAAATATAAACTATTGTTGTTATTTATTGTTACTATTACTATTAGCTACATTCAAATATGCTTGTGGAACATTGAACTTTTATTTTTAAATAAGAAGAGAAGAAAGAACAAAGAGACAGTGAGTTCATTTTTTTCATTGTAAAGCACTTTAAAAAATAACCAACCAAAGAAGAGTTCTCTGATACTTTTCATTTATGTAGATCCTTTTTCCACCAATGAAACCTCTCCACAACTTTGTTTTCCTGTAATTCCCAAATATAGGATGTACCTAATCTGTTAGAGAACTTCCTTTTTTTAAAGTATCTCCATATCTCCATATCTATCTACTCTTAGATTGCCCACCTCTCCTTTGTATTTCATTTTCTGACCACTCTTGTTTTCCATTGTGTCTTTTCTCATCTAGATGGCAAATTGTCACTGGACATATATATCAGTTTTATGTGCTCACTCTCTTTCAAGGGATTATAGATTTAGAGCTAAGCAGCGTCTTAAAGGTCATTTTTATCCAATCCAGGAATTTTTCAGATGAGATATGCAAGTTTCAAAAAAAGTGAAGCAATTTGTCTAAAGTCCATAGAAAAGCTGGAATTCAAATCCAGGTCTTCTGACACAATTAGCACCCTCTTCACTGTATCACATCACTGCTTTTTTTATTTTTTTGTGCTGTTTGGGATTTCAATTCTTCAAGTTTCTGGTTCATGATTTGCAATCATGAAGCTTGAGAATAATAATGACATTAGTAAGATGTGCTTTTATGATGGTTTGGGATCAGTTAAAGAACTGTGAAATTTCCCAAATTTGATCCAGTCCAATCTTATACTGAAATTTAGATTCAGTATATTGTTCATTGGCAGTGTCTGTCCAGAATATACATGTTCGTAGACTATTTCAATGATCTTCTGATTTTAGCTGTAGATCGTTTCTTGGGGAATATGAATTTTCTATCCACTTTGTTTTCTTGGTTTGTATGGACAGACCAATATTTTCATTGTTTTAGATTTCATTAAGTGGGTTTAATCAATAGTCTGAAAATGTGAACATTTGGAAAACCTCACCATTAATTGGGAATCCTTTTATTTGGGACTCACACAGGTAACTTGCCAAAAAAACAGGTTTTAAATGCTATGTGTTAAGACTAAGAATTAAGAATATTAAGAATGTTAAGACTATCCCAATACTTCCTTTCATAATTGCAAACAGTTAAAAGGAAGACTTGCCAACTCTGGTTTGTTTGTCAAAGTATTTTCAAGTGATGATTCCTTGGGAATTATATTTCTCTGTGACTATGAAAAGCTATTTAAGCATGATCATGTCAACTGATGAAATATGAGTAAGAGTAAATGATGAAATTAATATTATATTTATCCATTGCCTTCCCACAGATTTCCTTAGAAGTCACTGCTTCCTTATTTTTCAATGACTGATATTTTATTAAAATAATTAATGAAAAATAGCTTTTTGAAAATGAATTTCTACCACTACCATGTGAAATTAAGTATGTAGAATGAAATTATAAGAATGTCATTCTCCTAGAAGACAATTCATTCCTTTAGACCAATAAGTTTGACCAAAAGCCATTTTATAAATTATCATCATACTAAAATCCAAAACTCTGTTCTAAAATGATACTTTTTCCCTTTCTGACATAGTTTTTTTTAAAATAGATAATCTTTACATCTTGAAATTTATATATGAAGATTGAGGACCATCTAGTCATTTGAAAAAATGGACTGGGTTTGATTACAAGAATCATTGTTATCACCATCATTATAGCTGAAATCATTGATATAGTGCTCTAAAGTTTATGAAGTTATTTATATATTATCTATTTTGATCTTCCTTCCAGACATTTTTATCCTCACTTTTCTGATGAGGCAAGTTATGGATCAATAAGCATTACATGCAAGGCACTCTACTTGGAAGTGAAGTTATAAGTAAAAAGAATGAAACAACCCCTACCCTCAAGTTGTTTACAATGTGTCAGGCAAGTCAAGTACATATATAAATGTATATAGCATAAATATGAAGTGAATAAAAATAGATACATACAAAGTAGTTAAATATAAATCAGTTTGGAAGGGAGGACACTTTAGAGGTTGGGAGACCAGGAAAGGCTTCATACAGAAGATGGGGATCTGAATTACATCATAAAGGATACAAGAGAGACTATGAAGTACAGCTAAGGAGGGCATGAATCCTAGGAATGTTGAATGGTCTATTCAAAGGCATGGAGAATGGAGATGCTGTGTTATGTGAGAGGAACAGAGAGAAGGCCAATTGGGATGGATTGAAGAATGCAAGAAGGAAATTGATGTCCAATAAGTGTGGAAAGATAGGCTAGAGTCTTCCTAACAAAAAAAGTCAGGAAGCACTTCAAAAAAATAAATAAACAGGAATGTTTATCCTAGAGGCAATGGAGAACTACTGAAAGAAACTGAAAAGGGATGATGTAGTCAGATAGGTGCTTAAACAAAATTACTTTGGCAGCAGTGTCTGAGGTGGACTAGAATCAGGAAAGACGAGACAGTGAGACAAAGTAGGAGTCGAGAGCAATAATCAAGGCGTGCATATAGATTGTAGCTATATAAAAGGAAATAAGTCAGAAGATAGAGTACCAGGCCTAAAGTTAACAAGACTCATTTGAGTTCAAATCTGGCTTCAGACAATTTCAGACCTGGGCAAGTCATGTAAACTGTTTGCCTCAGTTTCCTCATCTCTAAAATGAGTTGGATGAGGAAATGGCAAACCACTCCACTATCTTTGCCAAGAAAACTCCAAATGGGGTCATGAAGAATCAGACACAACTGAAACAACTGAACAAGAGTTTCATCAGTGTGAAAGGAAGAAACTTTTGAGAAATTCCCTCTACAATTGCCAAATAGAACCTCCTCTGCAACTTCTAGTATTAGAGTTCAGTCTTGAACCCAAATCTTAACCCAGAAGGTCCTACTTGCTATGCTACATGGCAGAAGACTGATAGAAATTCAGAGACATAAGAAAGTAACAGTAAGAGCCCATTAACTATAGTTTTAGAATGATTGTTGGAATGTCTATTTTACATAGGAAATAAAGGCCACATCAAAAGAAGTTCATAACACTGTTGTTATCCTGCTGTTATCCAAACAAATGTCATTTTTACCTAGTATGACAGGACTGCTCACCTTTTTTTGAAAATGAAATAGCTATAAATTTGGTTTTTGCTAAAAAGTTAATGTTCCCAATTTTAAAGGCACTTTTGTTTCTTTTGTTTGTTTTTGTTGCTGTTTTTCTACTTTTTGTTTCTTGAAGACTCATAGAAAAAATTGGAGTATTTATCAACAATTGACTAATAATTAGAAGTTGACATGCTTAAGTTCATTTTAAAGAGCAATGGAAAAAGATAAATGTAATACATACATTTTCTAAGACTAATATTTTTATAAACTATATTTTAGTAGAATATATGTTTCTTGAGGGTAGAAACAATTCTGACTTTTCCTTTTTATCTTCAATACTTGGTGCATTGCTTTAGCAGTGTGTCTGGTACATGGTAAACATTTGAATTGGATTGAATTGAAAAAAGATAGCAGAGGAAGAATTTCAATAGATTATTATGACAGATTCCTTAAAGGGGCAAATGGTTTTCATTCTAAATCCCAGCAACAGCATCATTTTACTGCTTGTGATACTTTGCAGGATGACTTTTCTTAAATTACATTAGTTTTATTTACTTTCATATTCAAACGAGATTTAATATGTGAATGAATATATAATATTTAGAAGGCTTTCTGGAGTTTAAAAGTATCATACAAACAAGTAGATGCTCAGGAGTACTCATGAGAAATTTAAAGCAAGCCCTTACAAGAGTTTTGACAGAAATTACCTTATGATAGCCTTCTCTTTCTTCAATTTAAAAACCATTCTCTTCCACAGATGTTTATTGAAATTCCTATTATACTATCAAATGCTGTATCTGAAGATGTCAAATGACTTAACACAAGTAAAATTAGTGAATATCATCTTTTCCCTCAGCATTTTAACTTCCTAGAATATCACTTTACTATTAAATGAAATTACAGACTGGTAGTTACATGTTACATTTAAGGGAATAAAGGCAAAACACATTTAAGGAATGCTATAGGTTACAAGGGATAGGTCTTAGTATTTCCTGCACTTGGAATTTTTATCATAGGCTTCCTCATTAGAATTGTCTATCTATAATTTACAGATTAAATGTGTCCATCAACAATGTAGCTATATTTTAAAATTCTAAGAGAATGAATCAACCTAAATTCACAACTAAAAAAGCAGATACCACAAGGGAAGTGTATGGAGAGCCAGGCCTAGAGATGGGAGGTGTTGGGTTCAATCTGAACTCAGACACTTTCTATCTATGTGACCCTGGGCAAGTCACTTAACTTGCCTACCTATGAATTGCCTACTCTTTACTGCTCTTCTGCCTTGGAACCAATACACAGTATTGATTCTAAGATGGAAGATAAGGAATTATTTAAAAAAAATAAAATATACTATATAACTTTTTTAAAGTTACTTTTAAGCTAGTAAAAATTTATAATGCTTTTCATGAAGATGACTCTCTAATACAACTTGGATGAAGGACATAGATTTTATAAGTTTTTGTTGTTGTTGTTTACGTTGTGGCTATCCACCCCTAAAGAAAGAGTATGAAGCTCATAATCGAACCTTACTAATTCAAATGCAGTGGGAAGCATGTATAAAACTAAGGTTTGTGTCTGTGGCCAGTAATTGGCTTCAGTTCTTCTGTGATCAGGGGCAAATCATAACAAGAAATTCCACATGATTTTCTACCAATGTCCACTCAACTTATTCTGTTCTACTTGTATTACACACTCCCTAATCCTATTCCCAAGATAACGTATCCCTTCATAACATTATAGAATGCTTGGTTCTCCTTTGGTACTATTTTCTAACACATTTTGTCCCTTGCCACTTCAAAGAGATCCATTTGAAGGATGGTTACCCTAATGTTCCTCCTTTATTTACACACACACACATACCCACACACTAAATCAGCTTTGAAAGTAGACAGTTAATATGTCTTACTGACAGGAGTCATATTTGATACAAAATAATTTTTAAATCCAAAAAGGCTTTCTTCCTTTCCTTTTGCCATTTTAAAATATCACAGATTTATAGAAAATTATAAGGGTTCTAGAAACCTTCCTGCTTGACTTCATATACCATTCCCCCTCTTGATGTAGGACCAAGTACAGCTTCTTCTTTCCCTAAGTCCCTCCAAGGGGCATTTCTCTTTCTTTAAAAAAAAAGAAAAGAAAAGAAAAACCTCCCCATAAGAATAAAAATTCAACAGGAAAACATTTTAAACTGTCAATTTTATGGAACACAAGAATTATTCTGAGTTGAAGTAAAATTTATCAATAAAAGTATAAAAATGAAATGAGATAGTCTGAAAGTATAAACCAAAATAACCACTTCAGTGTCTCAGAACCAATTTACTCCCTTGGGAGTTGTTTTGTTATTTAAAATTCATCACCTAGAATGCTTAAATTTTGACTAGATCATCATTTCTTTAGGCATCTCTCAAACAAAACATTCAGGAAGCAAGGGGTGATAGAAAGAACATGAGACTTTTAAGAATCCTTTATTCTGGTCTTAGTTGTACTTTGAATGACTTTCAGAAATTCTCTTAACTAAGGACTTTAGTTACATCACCTATAAAATGAGGTTGGACTCACTAAATCTATTTATTGACATATATAGATGTTCTCAAAGTTCCCTTCCTGCTCTAATATTCTAGATGCAGATGGCCCTCTCCTATAGCAGAAGATAATAATAAGCTGTGACCCAAATGGAAATGTCTAGACAATTAGACTCTTCCATAATTTATTTAGGTGTATTTTTTAAAGTTACCTTCTCTGATGAGGACAAATTACATAGTAGGTAACATCTCCTCAAGAGGAAAATAAACAAAATGCCCCAATTTTCATGATAAACATGATACTAAATTAAAAACTAGAATTGGGGATAATAGAACAAATCAAGCTGAAAGAAAAGAGGGGCACACAAAAGAAGATCAGGGTTAGAAAACTTCATTATTATTTACCACCTATGTACTCAAGTTACTTACCTTTTTAGGCCTGAGTTTCCTACTTTGTAAAATGAGGGATTCGACTAGTTGAATTCTTTTTTTTTTTTTATTTTAAACATTATTTTATTTGGTCATTTCCAAACATTATTCACTGGAAACAAAGATCATTTTCTTTTCCTCTCCGCCCCCCCCTCCCACCATCTTTCCCTCTCCCATAGCCGACGCACGATTCCACTGGTTATCATGTCAGAGACCATATTTGGGGACAACTCATGACCAGGAACAAGATAAGGATCATTTGGAATCAGAACAAACAAGTTACCTCCTGAAAACAGGCGTCGTTAAGACCAACCGCCACAAACCATAAATATTTTTCACGTTCCCTCCTGGTACAAACCGTCCTTAATCACCACCACCCCCCCTACCTCAAGCATATATATTCTTGCCCTGCACCTGCAATAAACGAGCCTTGACACTATCAGACAGACTCTGTCTCTCTCTTGCATGCTTGGTCTCCCCTCTCTCCCTCTATGGTCTTTTTAGGTGGCTGCTTCACGAACCCCATCGTTGTATCTGGCTGGTCCCAGACATTCTGGTGCCCACCGTGTGGGGCTTGAGTAAGACAGCTTACCGGACGACTGAGAAACAAATTCCAGGGACAAAGGTAGAGGCTGAACGGACAGCCTTGAGGCATAGGGTAAGTCGTCCCATCCCCCATAGGCATAAAAAACTGAGAGTGATTACCCCAGAGTGACTGTGTGTGTGACTGTGTGTATGATTGCAGAGAGGAGAGGAAAACTCAGTCCACGATTCGCATATGAGTAACAGGGCGATCTCCTGATGGGGGTTTAAACCATCCGCCTAAGCTCAAGCGACGTGGTCCATCCCGTTCTGGGGTGAGTGAATGGCCTTGGCCGGACCGACTCTGACTGAGCCCTCCAATCGCTCACGAGTGTGGACCCATTAGTATCCGTTTCTATACCCTCGCAAGAGGATTGGCGAGAAAGTGGGGAAGCGTATGTAATAATTGTGTGAATGAGATGGGGAAGACACTCTCAAAAGAAGCTCTATTTGTTAAAGAGTTAAAAGATAGTCTCAGGGAGAGAGGTATTAGGGTAAAAAAGAAAAAATTATTTAAGTTCTTCTGCTTTATAGAGGAACATTGCCCCTGGCTCATTTTACATGGCCCGGGAATTCACCCCCTTACTTGGAACAAAGTGGGCAAAGAATTGAACAGCCTAATAAAATCAGGCCAAGAGATCCCCGATGAATATTTTTCTTACTACGGACTAATCCGTGATATTCTTAAAGAAGCCGCCACTAATAAACAGGTCTCCCACCTCCTTAGCTTAGCTGAAGATGCTATCTTAGACCATAAAACAAAAATTGAGGAGGAGGAAATACCACCAGAAAAAGACAAACGCCCTCCTTCCCTCTTAGATGAACCAATTGAAAATTCCTCCCTTAGAGAACCCCTTGTCCCTTCCAAATCCAAACCCCGCCTTTATCCTGTTCTATATACAAATCCTGAATCAGAGGACATACTTAATCCCACTTATCAGACAGAGCTAGAAGAAGAGGCCGCCCACTATCAGGACAGTAATCACCTGGAAAACAGGCCTCCCCTGCAGTATAAAAACAAGTCTCCCCTGTACAATCTCGGCGGTAGCCTCACCCCTCCTGTTTTCCCCGTACTCCCTGGCTCTGAGAATCTTAAAGATGCCACAAAACAACTCAGCCGGCAAGTTGCTGAACTCAAATATTTCCTAGGACTTCAAAAGGAGGTGCATACATTAACTAACCAATTACATGATCTGCAAATAGATATCTTCCGGCCTCTGATCCCTAAGTCCAAGCCACCTCGATTAAAAGATAAGACCGCCCTCGCCTTCCCGGTTGTTACTAGGCAACAACAGGCTGCTCAGATTCCACCCGAAGACATTTCCCTCCCCCCTTCTGAAGAATCCTCTGACTCCGAAGGAGCAGAGGGAAATGAGACCGATGGTGAAAACCCTAGGGGGGCTGATACTTCTGGCTCCCCACAGTCCCGTACTCCAATCTATAAAAAATTAAAATTCAAAAACATTAAAGACCTCCATTCAGCTGTTAAAAATTATGGCCTTAACGCTCCTTTTACGCTCTCTATTCTGGAGGGGCTTGGAGGAGAAGGACACATGCTCCCCTCTGAATGGTCCAAGGTAGTGCAGTCCATCCTCTCCAGGGGACAATTCTTAATTTGGAAGGCAGAATTCCTTGAAAGGGCAGAAAATCAGGCTAAACTTAACTTGAAAAATGCCCAGACAGCCACTTGGACGGTTGACAAAATCGTCGGCCGTAACCGCTTTGCATTAGAAAACCAGCAGATGAGATTACCCCCTGGCTTGCTCATGCAAACTGCACATGCCGCTATGGCTGCTTGGCGGGCAGTTCCTGCCACTGGGTCAGTCACAGCACCCCTCTCAAAAATTCTCCAGGGACCCAATGAGCCATACGCTCAATTTGTTGCAAAACTTTTAGAAACCGCTGAAAGGGTCTTGGGCCAGGATGGAGCAGATAACCCGATGGTGAGACATTTGGCAATCGAAAATGCTAATTCTGCCTGTAAGGCCGCCCTAAGAGGAAAAGCAAGAGATCTTGATCTAGATGGGATGATCCGCTTATGCAATGATATTGACGCTTATGATCACAAAATAAATAAGTCCATCTCTTTGGCCATCGGGGCAGCCATCCAGGCCTCTTGCCCCAATACCCCTCGGAACTGCTTTAAATGCGGGCAACCTGGCCATTTTGCACGTCAATGCCCTTCCGGACAAAATCCTAGGCAGGCCCCTGCACCAATAATAGCCCCCCCCAAACCACCGCCTAGCATTTGCCCAAAGTGTAGGAAGGGCCTGCACTGGGCCCGAGACTGCCGATCCAGAACCACCTTTGATGGGCAGATATTTCCCCCGGTACAGGGAAATGGGATGCGGGGCTCCTTCGGGAGCCCCTGTCCAGTTCCCTTACTCGAGCCACAGCAGGTAGCGCAGGCCTGGACCTCTGTGCCTCCACCACCAGAATATTGACACCTGAGGAGGGCCCAATAGTCCTCCCTACTGGCAAATTCGGACCACCACCCCCTGGTATGTTTTTCTTGGTCACTGGTAGAGCACTCACCACTTTGCAAGGTGTCGTAATACATCCCACCCTTGTCGATAATGATTACACAGGGGAAATAAAAATTATCATAGAATCCCCACATGGCCCTGTTACCATCCCTGCAGGCAAACGCTTAGCCCAAGCCCTCCCCCTCCCCATGATTGGCAATTTTCTTGCGGTAGCCCACACACGGGGCCCTTCCTCCCCAGGCTCCTCTAATATTTACTGGGTGCAACAACTTACTGAGTCCCGGCCCACTCTCCGATTAAACATTGAAGGAAAAACTTTTACTGGATTACTAGATACAGGAGCAGATTCCACTGTTATCTCTCAGGCTCACTGGTCCCGCTCCTGGCCCCTTCAACCTTCATCTACCCATCTATCAGGAATAGGCCAAGTCCAAGACACCCTTCAGAGTTCTAAGATCCTTAATTGGCAAGATACTGAGGGCAATAGAGGCACCACACGCCCATATGTAGTTGCAGGGCTTCCTGTCAATCTCTGGGGCAGAGACATCCTAGCCCAAATGCGACTTCTCATGGTTAGCCCTAGTGACCCTGTCACCACCATGATGTTAAAATCTGGATACCTTCCAGGGAAGGGCCTCGGAAAAAGGGAACAAGGCCTCCCCTACCCCATTTCCTTTCAACCTCATAAGAACAGGAAAGGTCTGGGGCTACAAAGCTTCTCACAAAATTTTTCATAAGGGCCACTGATCCTCCTGCACTCCAGGCTGATAAAATTACATGGAAATCTGACTCCCCTGTCTGGATTGATCAGTGGCCTTTAACATCTGAGAAGGTTCAGGCTGCCATAACGCTGGTGCAGGAGCAACTTTCCTTGGGTCACCTCGAACCTTCTACCTCCCCTTGGAACACACCCATTTTCGTTATCAAAAAGAAATCTGGGGGATGGAGGCTCTTGCAGGACCTAAGAGAGGTCAATAAAACTATGCTTCCCATGGGGGCTTTACAACCAGGCCTTCCATCTCCAACTGCCATCCCAAAAGGTTTTAGTAAAATAGTTATTATCAAGGACTGTTTCTTTTCCATTCCCCTTGACCCAGCCGATAGTCCCCGCTTCGCATTTTCCATCCCCGTAGTTAATCACATAGGGCCCAACCCTTGATTCCAATGTTCTCCCCCAGGGAATGGCTAACTCCCCCACCTTATGTCAAAAGTTTGTAGCTCAGTCCATTGACCCTGTAAGAACATGATACCCTTCAGCTTACATCATTCATTATATGGATGACCTCCTGATAGCAGCTCCATCCTCCCCCTTAGTGCAAACTATAGCTCAGACCATCGTATGCGCACTTCAGGCCCGCGGCTTCAGAATAGCCCCTGACAAGGTCCAGACCCAGTACCCCTTCACCTTCCTGGGATTCCGCCTTGAGCTTGACTTCTTATTTTCACATAAGGTTTCACTCACACACTCCACTCTCAAAACTCTTAATGATTTCCAGAAACTTCTAGGGGACATCAATTGGCTCCGCCCCTATCTACAACTCGCCAAGGCGGACCTTCGCCCTCTGGAAGACATCCTTCGAGGGGATGCTGACCCCTCCTCTCCTCGTTCCCTAACCCCAGCAGGCGAAGCTTCCCTTAAAAAAGTAGAACAAGCTATAGCTACACAGAACATTGGGTATTTTTCTCCCCACCTTCCCCTTTACCTTCTTATCTTTCCCACTGAATTCTCCCCCACGGGACTTCTATGGCAAGATCCCTCTCCCCTCATCTGGATCCACCTCCCTATGTATAACCAGAAGATTCTCGCCCCTTATCCTGACCTGATTGCCCGGTTAGCAATGATGGGCATCCATCTCTCCACCCGGCATTTCGGCCACTCCCCTGACCATGTGGTTTCCCCCTATAACAAGGAGCAGCTTGACTGGCTCAAATCTCAAAATGATAATTGGGCTGTACTCATCTCTACCTACCAGGGCATCTTGGACAACCACATGCCCAGTAATAAATTGTTGCAGTTTTTCACCCTTACCCCCTTCATACTTACACGCCAAACCCGATCCTCGCCTATCCCGGGGGCACCCACGGTCTTCGTGGACGGCTCTAAAACTGGCCTTGCCGCCATAGTTATGAATAACTGCCCCCGCTCTATCAAAACCCCCTATGAGTCTGCACAGCTGGTAGAGCTTTATGCTGCTCTAACTGTCTTCCATTCCCTGCCTGATACCCCCTTTAACCTCTACTGGGATAGCAGATACGTTGTTCAATCTCTGCTCCAACTCGAGATTGTTCCCGCTGTTCAGCCAACAACCGCTACCTTTTCCCTTTTTTCCCAACTTCAACAAGCCATTAGACGGCGGTCCTGTCCCTTTTTCGCGGGTCACATACGTACCCACTCCGGCCTCCCAGGCCCTTTGTCTTTTGGGAACGATCTTGCGGATCAACACACTCGCTTAGCTGCCTTGGTTACCGTGACTACCCCCTCTCCCCATCCCTCAACCGATCCTGATTCCCTTGCAACAGAGGCACATAGACTGCACCACCTCAACTCTCAAACCCTTCGCTTGGCCTACAAAATTACCAGAGAACAGGCCAGGTCAATTGTTAAAGGTTGCAAGAATTGTGTTACTCTTTTGCCTGAGCCCCATTAGGAATCAACCCCCGAGGTCTTCTCCCCGGCCACCTATGGCAGATGGACATTACCCACGTCCCCTCTTTTGCTAGACTCAAGTATGTCCATGTCTCCATTGATATGTTTAGCGGCTTTCTTTTTGCATCTGCGCAATCCGGCGAAGCCACTAAGCGCGTTATCAAACATATGTTCCTTGCTATGTCCATGATGGGGAAACCCCTCTCCCTTAAAACAGATAATGGCCCTGGCTACACCAGCCAGGCCTTTAAACAATTCTGTTCCCAGTTAGGCATAAAACATGTTACAGGTATTCCCTATAACCCACAAGGACAAGGTATTGTTGAACGTGCAAACCAAACCCTCAAGAACACCCTTCTCAAACTTAGGTCCCAGGAGACCCTTTACCCATTATGTGGCAATCAGACCCTGCTCCTTGCACATGCACTTTTTGTTCTTAACTTCCTCACACTGGAGGAGGAGGGGCGCTCCGCCGCTGACCGCCACTGGCACCCACACACCACAGACAATCTGGCAAAAGTCCTTTGGCACGACCCCCTAACTGGCCTGAGGCAAGGCCCTGACCCTGTCCTCACTTGGGGAAAAGGCTCAGCTTGTATCTTTGATGCCAAAGCAAACAACGCCCGCTGGGTCCCCGCCCATTTGATAAAAACCTTTAACTCCCCTAACGTTTCTCACCCCCTCCCTTAACTCATACCCTCCAGGGGCCTGCCCCTAAGATTTCTTTTGCTTGTTTTCAGGAGGGTGCAGAATGATCCCGATTTGCTTGATCCTGTTCCTGAACATCTGCCTCTCATCAACGAGCCCTGAGAGCCCTCATCTTCTAGTACATCAAACATGGGAACCCTTTTCTACTCTTGCCATTATTCTAGGTATTGGGGGTCTTGCTGCCGGCATTGGCACCGGTACCACCCCTCTGATGCAGACTCACCATCTGGCGGCTCTGCAGTCCGCTATGACAACCGACCTTGAGGCCCTTGAAAAATCTGTCTCTGCTCTAGAGAAATCCCTAACCTCCCTCTCTGAAGTAGTACTGCAGAATAGACGTGACCTCGACCTGCTTTTTTTAAAGGAAGGGGGATTGTGCGCAGCCCTTAAAGAAGAATGCTGCTTTTATGCTGACCACATGGGCATGGTCAGAGAGTCAATGGCAAAATTGAGAGAACTCCTAGCCCTTAGAAAAAGGGAGGCTGAGGCCCACAAGAAGGATGGTACAATAACCTTTTGAGAAGTTCCCCTTGGCTTTCTACCCTAATTCCTACGATACTAGTTCCCTTTATTATCTTATTAGTTATCTTATGTTTTTAATTTTAAACATTATTCACTGAAAACAAAGATCATTTTCTTTTCCTCCCCTCCTGCCCTCCCACCACCTTTCCCTCTCCCATACCCGACGCACGATTCCACTGGTTATCACATGTGTACTTGACTTGAACCCATTTCCCTGTTGTTGGTATTTGCATTAGAGTGTTCATTTAGAGTCTCTCCTCAGTCATATCACTTCAACCCCTGTAGTCAAGCAGTTGCTTTTCATCGGTGTTTTTACTCCCACAGTTTATCCTCTGCTTGTGGATAGTAATTTTTAGATCCCTGCAGATTGTTCAGGGACATTGCATTGACACTAATGGAGAAGTCCATTACCTTTGATTGTACCACAGTGAATCAGTCTCTGTGTACAATGTTTTCCTGGTTCTGCTCCTTTCGCTCTGCATCACTTCCTGGAGGTTGTTCCAGTCCCCATGGAATTCCTCCACTTTATTATTCCTTTTAGCACAATAGTATTCCATCACCAACATATACCACAATTTGTTCAGCCATTCCCCAATTGATGGGCATCCCCTCGTTTTCCAATTTTTGGCCACCACAAAGAGTGCAGCTATGAATATTCTTGTACAAGTCTTTTTCCTTATTATCTCTTTGGGGTACAAACCCAGCAGTGCTATGGCTGGATCAAAGGGTAGACAGTCTTTTATTGCCCTTTGTGCATAGTTCCAAATTGCCCTCCAGAATGACTGGATCAATTCACAACTCCACCAGCTATGAATTTGCATCCCCTCCAGAATTCATTACTTTCCTTAGCTGTCATGTTAGCCAATCTGCTAGGTGTGAGGTGATACCTCAGAGTTGTTTTGATTTGCATCTCTCTGATTATAAGAGATGTAGAGCACTTTTTCATGTGCTTATTAATAGTTTTGATTTCTTTGGCTGAAAACTGCCTGTTCATATCCCTTGCCCATTTATCAATTGGGGAATGGCTTGATTTTTTTGTACAATTGATTTAGTTCTTTGTAAATTTGAGTAATTAAACCTTTGTCAGAGGTTTTTATGAACATTGTTTCCCAATTTGTTGCTACCCTTCTGATTTTGGTTACAGTGGTTTTGTTTGTACAAAAACTTTTTAATTTGATGTATTCCAGATTATTTATTTTGCATTTTGTAACTCTTTCTAAGTCTTGCTTGGTTTTGAAGTCTTTCCCTTCCCAAAGGTCTGACATGTATGCTATTCTGTGTTTGCCTAATTTTCTTATAGTTTCCTTCTTTATGTTCAAGTCATTCACCCATTTTGAATTTATCTTGGTATAGGGTGTGAGGTGTTGATCTAAACCTAATCTTTCCCACACTGTCCTCCAATTTTCCCAGCAGTTTTTAGGAAATAGTGGATTTTTGTCCCAAAAGCTGGGATCTTTGGGTTTGTCATATACTGTCTTGCTGAGGTCACTTGCCCCCAGTCTATTCCACTGATCCTCCTTTCTGTCTAAGCCAGTACCAGATTGTTTTGGTGGCCGCTGCTTTATAATATAGTCTGAGATCTGGGCCTGCAAGGCCCCCTTCCTTTGCATTTTTTTCATTATTTCCCTAGATATCCTTGATCTTTTGTTCTTCCAAATGAACTTTGTTATGGTTTTTTCTAAATCAGTAAAAAATTTTTTTGGAAGTTCCATGGGTATGGCACTAAATAGATAAATGAGTTTGGGTAGGATGGTCATTTTTATTATATTGGCTCGTCCTACCCATGAGCAGTTAATGTTCTTCCAATTGTTCAAGTCTAGTTTTAGTTGTGTGGAAAGTGTTTTGTAGTTGTGTTCATATAGTTCCTGTGTTTGTCTCAGGAGATAGATTCCTAAGTATTTTATTTTGTCTAAGGTTCGACTAGTTGAATTTTAAGGTTATTTTTAACTTCAAAGACTGAGACTATATGTTGAAAGTTACTAATAAAAATTACTTATAAAATACTTCTAAAAGTTTAACTTCTGTTTCTAATTGAGAAGTAAAGGTCTTCTTTTTTAGGAGTCATTAATTATTCTTCCAAAATCTCCTTTCTTAAAAACAAAAGTCTGAGAATTTTAAAGTTTAATCATTGCCTTGTGGTAACATCTGAAAAGTATTTCTTTCCACTTTTTCTTCCTTCTAAGTGACAGTATCAACAATATGTTAGGTACTAAAGATACAAAGACAAAAGTAAAATGCTTTCTGTCTTCAAAAAGTTTTCCATATAATTGTAGGAGGCAACAGGTAATGTATAAACATGCACAAAAAATTGGGATGAGGTCATTTGAGGCCAGTGGACCACAGACAGCTTGGAAAATTCTTGAAGTAGAAATAACATCCATTGTACTGTGAATTTTAAAATATTGTGGCCCAGGAACCTGCATCCCCCAGTGTGCCTCAGGAGTCCCTTCCCCCTGTTTTCTGGCATGGGATTCGTCTTGAATGGATCAATCCTGTGCTAGGGAGGGGCTATGCCCCTCCCCTCCCACTTCCAGGCATGGAATTAGTCTATATTAAGGATCAATACAGTGACAAGGAGGGAACCTTTGAATCTGACAAGATTCTAGGTTTAGTGGGGTTAGTTAATTTCAGGCAGGAGAAACTCTGGGATTTTTGGTTTATTAATAAAGTTTGTCAGATCTAAGACAAAGAGTTTGTTTTTTACTTCATGCAATACCTTGTAATCATTAGTTTTGTTCTTACCAATAACCCTGCCAAATATTCTGTTTATAAAATTATCAAACTTAAAAAAATCTAAATGTGTTTTTTTCAATTAAAAAGTCTTTACCCCATACTTCAATTTTCTAGATACATGGCAATAAATCATTCCTTTACAAGTACTTGAGTGTTTTAATAAAATTTTATGCCATTTTTGAATTTTTTAATAAAATCCATGTCACCTTATACATAAAGCGGAACAACAGCTTTAAATCTATGTAGGTGCATATTGCATTGCTGTTTATCTAAATTTGATATAAAATCCCCTGAGGTAGGTAAACAAAGGACAGGAGTCAATGATATTTCTCTATCACTTTGGAAAACATGTCTGCCAAAATGTGAGCCTTCAACTAACAAGAACAATAAACCTTAGCAGTTGACTACATGGCTCTAAATTTCTTCCTCATCCAAACTCACAGAATTAAAGATTTGAAATGGTTCTCAACAACCATCTAATCTAACTCTTATATGAATGGAAACCTCTCTATGACATACTCAACAGGTGGTTAATTCAGCCTCTGAATGATGATCTCCAGATGGGGAATACACCCTGCTTCCAGTTTATTCCACTTTTGGACAACTTAGATAATTTGGAAATTTTTCCCGACATTAAACCTTAATTTACTTATTTTAAAATTCCAACCATTCCTTCTGGTTCTACTCTCCAGAACTAAACAGAGAAAGTCTAATTCCTCTTTACATGAGAGTCCATCAAATAATTAAGATAGCAAACATGCCACCTCAACCTTTTCTTCTCTTCTCCAGGCTGAAGATTCTTAGCTCTTTAAGTCATTTTTCATATGAGATGGACTGGACTCAAGACCCTTCAACATCCTAATTATACCTTGGACACTATCCAGTTGATCAATTTCTTTCCTAAACTGTGGGGTCTAGAACTAAACACACTATTTCAAATGATATCCAGGAGGGCACTGTTCAGTGGGACTATTGCCTGTATATATCTGGAAATTATTCCATGCTTAATGCATCTTAAGATCATATGATGGGGAGGAATATACATCACAGTTCTAACATTTGAGTTTATAGACCACTAAGCATCCCCACCCCAAGATCTTTTTGAGTGAAATTGCTCTTTAACCACGCCTCTCCCATTTTGTACTTCTAAATCTGATTTCTTATACCCCAAGTATGAGTCTTCATCTCTAATGAATTTCGTCTTATTAGATTCAACCCAATGCTCTAACCTGTTAAAATACTTTGAGATTTCAGATCTATCATCTACTGGGTTAGCAACCTCTCCTAACTTTGTACTAACAGCAAATTTAATGAATGTGCCATCTATGGATTTATCTACTTCATCTATCAAAATGGCAGATAGCACAGGGGAAGGCATAGGTTCCTGAGATGTTTTACTGGAGTCTTCCTTGTAAGGTAACATTGAACCACTGACAACTACATTTTGAGTCTGGCCATCGAACCAGTTCCAAATCTTTCTCTCATCTCTCCATGTTCTTCACAAGAATAGCATGAGATATTTTAGATGCTAAAAATCTAGGTCAACTATATTCAGAATAATCCCCTCATCTACTGACTTGGTAACCCATTAGCTTTTCAGCTACTTCTGTCTATTCTTTGGTAAAACTTAGATTAAAAGGGGAAAATGTTCTCAGCATCTTTTCTCCTTTCTCTCTGGTCTAGTAGGTCTATAGAGACACACATTAATAATAGAGGCAGCTAAATGATAGGAAGGATAGAGCACTGGGCTTGGAGTCAAGAAGGCTTGATTTCAAATCTAGTCTCAGACACTTACTAGCTGTGTGACCCCAAGCAAGTCATTAAATGTTTTCCAGTTTTCTCAATTGTAAAATGAGGATAATAAAGGTTCCAACTTTTCAGGTTTGTTTTGAGGTTCAAATGAACTATTAAAAATATTTAGCTGAGTTCCTGGCATACGGTAGACTCTATATAAATGCTTATTTCTTTTTCTTTCCCATACTGTCCAGTGGGACCCATAGATTTATCAGGGGACCATGGAGTCAAAAAAGATGATCATCCTTTGGAGGCAGACAAAATATTATAATCTTGAACAATACATTAAAGTCATTATCTATACTCTAAGTGATAAAGCAGAAGTTGCACTGGATTTAGAGATAAGAGACTTAGTTCAAATCCCACCTCTGAAACACCAGCTGTGGGTCCAAGGGTAAAGTTGTTGACAATCTCTGAGCCATAATTCCTTCATTTATAAAAATGGGCATAGTAAGTTAGGTCTCAAAAGGCTTGATATGTAGGTTAACTTAACAAAGCATTTTGAAAAATGAGCATTTTTAATGAGATGCAATTTCACTGGAATATGGAATTTGGGATGTGAAGAAAGTCTCTCTTCCAGTTCTGATTGGAAAGTGCTCTGCAACTTGAGAAAGTTAACTTGAGGAACTGAAAGATTAAATGACTTGTCTAGCCTCAGCCAGTATAGATCAGAGGAAGAATTTGAACTCAGGTCCTTTCTAATCTTAGAATTAGCCTTCATGGAGGCTAGGTTGCTCAGTGGATAGAGCACTGACCCTGAAATCAGAAGATCTGAGTTCATATCTTGCCTCAGTACTAGTTGTGTGCCCCTGGGCAAGTCACTTAATACTTGTTTTCCTGAATCTACTGGAGAAGAAAATGGCAAACCACCCCAGTGCATGGACAGTACCGATATGCTATGATCCAAGGGGTCATAGTCAGACATGACTGAACAATAACTATTATGAAAAGCTGTCTCTATATTTCAATTTTATTATTATTATTATTACAATCTTTTCTTTTTTCCTTTATATGCAACAACATATAGTCTCATGTGAGCCTATACTGCTTACATATAAAAGCAAAGAAAGAATGATTAAGCAGAATATTACAAAAAACCATCAGAAATATAAAATTAGGTTTTTAGCTCTCTAGGGAATCCCCAAGATTCTTGGTATTTTTATATAATTAGAGTATAAGGGACGATATAAGGCTTATTATAAAAGTCCAGGATCAGACTAGGGGAAACAAGGATCCCTGAGGGTAAATATACACATAAACAAATGCATAGATATAGAAATACACATTCAGTCATACCACTTAGATTCATACAGTAATTACACCTTCACCAGGTGGAACAATTCTCATCAGTATGGAGCAGAGCCAGGAAACACAGGAACAAGCTCAAGTCAAGCTGGGGTTTTACTACTCTGACTTTGTTAAAATGGCCACAAAGCAGACAAAGGTAGAGCTTTGGGGACGGATGGTATTTCAAGGGATGGTGGCAAGCATACTTTGAGTTAGGAAAATGTAGCCACTTCTGTTGTGCAATCACTAAAAATGTCAGCAGGCATGTGGCTGTCTCTGACCAGCAACAGGACAGCTGAAATAGATGTAAGTAGAAGAGACAGTCTTACTGCCAGGCAGGCGTAGCATCTCTAGTGATTCTTATTTTTCTGTCTAAGAATCAAGTGCTAAGAGATAAGGACGCAAATATAATACAAACAGGTCCCGTTTCCAATCAAATGAGACGATCCATAAAACCTTCTTATATATTGTTGTTTGGTTTTTTCCCCAGTAATCAGATTTAACTTTCTAAGCATTGACATTTTTTTTTCTTTTAAACAACAGTGTTAACTATTTGGTTATTTTCCATGTGAACTATCTTTGTTAGGTAGTATGTTCTTATCGTTTGGTCAAAGTCTAAGTGGTAGCCAATTTATTGTTCACAGAATAACCTGGACACGCAAACATGCACACAGATAGGGACAGAAGAGCTCAGAGTCCTGGATTTCAAAACTAGTTCACAATGGAAATAGGGTATTTTTCAGTTACAGGATTCCTATAATTGGAAGTGCTGACAAGGAAAGGGTTATCAAAGTGCCAGATACTTTGGGTTTTTATAATTCTTAATAAATATGAATAAATATATATATCAAGAGAAATAAGTATAATATTTCTATACTTGCACTGTGAACTTATATATATATATATATACATATATATATAAAAGAACAATAGCATGCTCACATTGTGTTTTAAGATTACTAAGGGTTTTTATATACATTTGATTACAATTTTATAAGATAGGTAGGACAAGTATTTTTATCTCTATTTCATAGATGACAACACTGAGGTTGAAACAAATTTGATGATTTGCCCAATATTATATATAATACATGGTAGATCTAAGATTTCAACCTAAATGTTATGATTGTATGTTTAGGTGTGACCTTGGCAATATTACCAAAAGTCAGAACTACCATAACTTCTTTTTAAAAAACATAAAATTCCAACATAAATTAGACTTGAACTTGAAAATCTTTATTACTGGAAAGTCCTTCCTTTATGCCTCAAGGGTCACGGAAAATACAAATACATCTAAGAGGGGTAACATTCCTCTATTACAATGCTGGTTCTGGATTCAAAGGACATAGATTCAAATCTCTGACCTTGACTGCAACCTTTTACACACCTTTTTCTCTCACTCTCTCTCCACATATATTTGTTATATATGTATATAATGTATTATATGTGTTTACTATGTTATATATGTATGATCTAGCATATGATATATATTCATAGATAACATGTTTATGTTATATGGCATAAACAAAAAAAGCCTATATTTATATAACATATAATGTACATGCACAATATATTTATACACACACTAAAGTTTTCCTTTCAGACACTGTGATTTCTGATCCTTCCTAATTGTATAACCTGGTCCAAGACATTTCACTCCCTGGGTCTCAGTTGCACCTTCTGTAAATCAAAATTTTGGATTAGATGGCCTCTGAGGTCTCTTTCAGCACTAGATCTTTGGGTCATCATTTTTAGTTCATTAAAGATTAGCAACCCATTAATCTAGCTTGGTCCTAGTAAGGCAGGCATAAAGGAAAAGGACATTTTTATGGGGGACAAACTAAAGTCAGGAAAATGAGATAACATCCAGTGGAGTCTGGACTACCCAGAAGGTAAGTAATAACAAAATTCTTGACACCTAGCATGGAAAGAAGACAAAAAGATAAGGAGGAAAAGGAGTAGAAATATGTAGGACTAGATATTAGTTCATCTGAAGAAGTTACAGGGGTTTAGCATACTACAAGCTCAATATGAAATCACAAAGTAATATGAAAACAAACAAACAAAAAGTTTGACATGATTTTAGGCTGCACTAAAAGAAATTTCATAACCAGGGCTAGGGGGTCCTGTTGTATTTTATCCAGTTCATAATACCCCAAGAATACTATGTTCTGTTCTGGGTACCATTTTTAAAGAGAGAGCAAGGGTAATAGAACAAGTACCTACTATGTGACAGACCCTGTGTTAAATGATTAGCAAATATCTTGTTCAAGGACATTAATAAGCTGGGGAGCATCCAGTATAGTAAGAGGCAAACAAACCTTATATAGGGTACAAGTCCCTCACAATTAAAGTTGTATGAAATTGAAATGCACTGCCACAGAAATTCCCCTTGATGGGCATTCTTCAAGCCAATTCTGGCTGAACAATTTGTGACATTGTCAAAGGGAGACAGGGACTTGATGACTTTTGATATCCCTTATAGTTCTTGAGATGCTATAAGGGACTCTTAAGAAGGAGACCAGCTATACTAGTCTTCCTCTGCTTTCAGAATAATAACAAGTCTGTTGTAATATGAGGGATTTAGGTTAGCTATAAGAAATATTTCCTGACTATGAGGATTGTTAAACATTCCATTAAAGAGGTACCGAGAATCACCTTTTCCAAGTCTTTTAAAAATAGAACTCATCCTAGTGATCATAGGCTGCCTTAAGTTTGCATTCTACTCAAGGAAGGAAGATTTACTTAAGATTTCTTTTGAGCTCATGATTCCTCTGAAAGAGGACAAATATTCTAACAAAGAGGATATTTAGGGTGAACATAATGAAAACCAGTAAAAATTTCAAGCTTAAGCCTCTGTCTCTCAAGGTAATGACCAAAATTCTTGGAAAAAAACTAAGTATGTCTTATGTACCAGTCTGGAGTCCTACTAGGGATAAACAGGGATATCTAGGGTGGGTGAATAGCCAACTTGAGGTCTTGAATCCACACTACTGACTTCTTTCTGTATAATGATTCAGCTTGAGTGCAGACAAGAATAAGTATATAAATCTAAGATATTTTATGGTTACCTCACAATGGTAATATGGCCACATTCAAAAAGGAACACAGTTTGATTTTAAGAAAAATCAAGACAGAAAACTATAAAAAAACAGTTAATAATACTATTGATATGGTACAGCAGAAAAGACATTCTGTAGTCAGAGGGCTTGGGTGAAAATACTGTCTCTAATATTTTTGATCTTGGGCAAATAAAATCCTTTTGGACCTCAGGTTCCATTTCTAATAAATTAAGGGGTAGAACTGATGACCATCAAAGCCTCTTCTAGTTCTAGATTAATTGAGAGTATTATGTTGATTTTCAACCCATTCCCTCTTATATTAGGGGTTAGTCATTTATGAAAGCTTTCCATTTCATAGAAAGGGAAGAACAAAAGCATTGCAATTACTGCCTTTTTGTTTTCCTCATTCTGCATTTACAATTAACCTCCTACTACATGCTCTATAAACTTGATAGAAAATATATTTGCAAGCCAGACTGGAAATATTGGGTTAGAGACATCTCATACAAATCACTCCTTACACTTTTGATGTGAGGAAGGTAGGGACAATATGGTCACGAGGAAAGAGCATTTCATTTGGATTCTGAGGTTTGAGTCTTTGCTCTTTCAATTACTGCATGTGTGACCTTTGGGTAAACCACTTAACCTCTCAGAGGCTCAGTTTCTTTAGCTATAAAATGAAGAACTTAAAACCGATGACTTTTGAGGTCCCTTCTAGCTCTAGAACTATGATTCTGTGATTCAATTATTAATAGATGGTATAGTGGGTAGAGAGCTATATTTGCTGTCAAGATGACTTGAATTCAAATCCTGCCTTGATCCCTTCTAGCTCTGTGACTTTATACAAGTCACTTCATCTTTTTCAAAGTCATTTTCCCCATCTGTAGAATAGCGTATACTATTACCTATTTATCAGTGTTGCTGTGAGGATCAAATGAAATAGCACATAAAGCCCTATATAAGTGCTAGTTATTTATTTATTTTGTCTGATAACAAGAGACTGAGTTGAATTGGGGGTGGGGTAGGGAGTAAGATTTGTTTCTTGTCATTTTCCTCCGCAAAAAGGCCAATCTAAAAGAGAATTTTAGCAGTTAGGTGGCTCAGTGGATAGAATGATGGGTCTAGAGTCAGGAATATTTGAGTTCAAATTCAATCTTAGACATTTTCTAGCTGTATGACCCTGGGCAAATCAACCTCCAGCTGCCTCAGTTAAATCATCTGCAAAATGGGGATAATAATAGTACCCATTTTCACAAATAGTCATGGAAATCAAATATAACAATATTTATAAGATACTTGGCAAACCTCAAAGCACTATAATATCATGGCTAGCCATTTTTATTATTACTTCTTTTATTAGGATCACATTTGGTCAGACTAGTACAACAATTGAGAAGAGAGAGATCAAGGGACAAAATTGAGAATTATTGAGCTTATCTAATATGTTGAGGTGCAATTGTGGCTGTGAGCAATGTGCCACTAACACTCTGGGGAAAGAAAGTGATTTGTTGAAGATTTAAGTAAAATAATAATACATTTATATAAAGGAAGGCAAAGTACTTTCTTTGCAACAACCCTACAAAGTAGTTAGATCTGTTCTCACACATGCCAAGTAGGGGAAATGAATGAAGATGATCACTTTATCATCAACCAACTATATTACATTTATCTGTTGATCAAAACCAAAGGAGGGGAGGGAACCCTCAAATGTTGAATTATCTTGATGCTAATCATACTCTCATTTTACATAATTAGAATTCTTTTTTTAGGTCTGTATTTTTGCTGAGACACTTCTTTTTTTTCTCTCATTAGCTATGTGATCCTGGGTAAGTCACTTAACCTTTTTGCCTCAGTTTTCCCATTTGTAAAATGAACCAGAGAACAGAACAGCAAACGAATCCAGTAGATTTGCCCAGAAAACTCCAAATGGGTTCATGAAAAATTAGACATTATTGAAATGACTGAACAATAGCAATAACAATCATACTCTCAGTTTACATAATTAGAGTTCTCTTTTAGGTTGGTCTTTTTTGCTGAATAAAATGAGAGAAAAACAAACCCCAAACCCTACCCTTCAATTCAGCTCAGTCTCTTGCTATCAGACAAAATCTATTTTGGAAAATTAGCAGCAGCATGAAGCACACACTGTGTTGTTTGTTAAATTAATTTTTTTCCTGTAAACTTATTTGAAAATGTATTTGATTAAAAAGCAATAAAACATGTTTTACATCTAAAAACAAGATTATGACTGGCTGAGCCCAAAGTGTTATTACTGATAAGTGACAATAGACTGTTGTTATTTATTTAGTCCTCCCAAAGGCACCTCAGTCAATCAATACCTTGTGTATGTACTAAGACAGTGGGAGCTTCTATAAAGATGTTTATCAGAAATACCCCAGCAGTGTTCCACTTTGATTACAGAACTGTAAACTGTCCACAGACAGCAACAAAGCCTCCTGGACTCACTGATGACAAGCCACAAAGAAAAAAACTCTCTGTGAAGGCCAGAATATATACATCATTTGCATATTTAACAGCATGTCCAATTAACCACTTTGCTGACGGAGATTAATTTATTATTCATTTTATTCCAACTTATGGTAATACTTTGACAGCAGACATGGAAAATGACTGATACAGCACTTTGCAATTTAAAAAATGCTAAGTATGTACTTCAAAGAAATACATGTTAGAGTCTCCAGGAAACTTATGCCATCTTAATCCTGGATAGATAGGGTGCAGAAAAAAAGATATTGACCTAGACATAAGTTAAACAAACTAGCAAAATATCTACAAGTCACTGAGCACCACATCGTAATGATGGGAAGCAATGGGGAGTAGTGAAAAGAATTCTAGAGTTGGAGTTGGAGGACTTGGGCTCTAACTTTGTTTCTGCTATTTAACTACTCATATAACTTTGAAGAAGTCTTTTTTCTCTGGGATTCAGTTTCCTTATCTTTAAAATGGAGATGTTATGACAAAAAAGGAGAATAATAAATGTTGGCGAGGGTGTGAGAAAATTCAGACCCTTATACACTGCTGGTGGAGCTTTGAAATGATACGATCATTCTGGAGAGCAATTTGGAACCATGCCCAAAAGGCCATGAAACTGGGCGTACCTTTTGACCCAGAAATACCCCTTCTACGTCTCTATCCCAAACAGGATAGGGTGAAAGGACCAACTCATATGAAGATATTTATAGCAGTTCTTTTATGGTGGCAAAGAATTGGAAACTGAAGGGCTGTCTATCCATTGGGGAATGGTTAAACAAAACTAGGGTAGATGATTGTAATGGAACTACTTTGCCATAAGAAATGACAGATAAGACAATCACAAAAATACTTGAAAAGACTTATATGAAGTGATGCAAAATGAAGAGAGCAGAACCAAAAATATGTTGTGAATAATAACAGCAATTTATATGGATGACCAACTGTGAATGACTTAACTATTATCAACAACTCAAAGATCTAAGACTACTCCAAGAGACTCATGGTGAAAAAGGCTATCCACCACCAGAGAAGTCCCTGATTGAGTCCAAATGCAGATTGAAGCATACCATTTTTCATTTTATTTCCTTCATAAGTTTTTTCTTGTATTAGTGTTCGATATCTTCTTTCACAACATGAAAATGAAAATATGTGTTGCATGATAGCCCATGTATAACCTATATCATATTACCAGCCTTCTCAGGGAGACAGGAGGAAACAAATAAGAGGGAAAGAACACAGATTGCAAACTGTCAGAAAACAATTATTAAAAATCATATCTACACATAATGTAGAATAGAAAAATAGGATGAAAATTTGAAATAAAATAAAGTGAAATGGAGTTGTTGGCCTAGGGGACCTCTAAAATACTTTTCACCTCTAAATACGATGATATAAAAATAAAAACCAAACAAGACAAACAAAAAGCAAGCTATATTTCCACATATAACTTGAAGGCAAAAATTCCTAGTGATATTTAAATGAGTCATGCTCCAGTATTGTTTCTCTAAGCAGGGCACGTAACATACATGGTAAATGAAAATGATCACTGCAACTATAAAATGACATCGCTATAGACTAAAGCAGTTATCATGTTAGCAAAGAAGAAAAAAGGTTTTCAAAGATTTGATAGGGATGGGTCAACAGAAAGACTTTATACCCTTAAAAAAAAATGGTGCTCCATTCTTCAATCAGGTTGTAGAGGCAATGGTGGAAGCGGTATAAATACTATATTTTATCAGTATCCAGACCTTATTCTTTAGAATAGCAACAGAATATATTCTCATACCTATGTGTTTCTGTACTGTGTGACACTTCCCACTTGAGATAATGCAATTCTAACTTAAAATTTGAGATTTGACAGTCAAAGTATCACAGTACAAATAATTGACAAAATGGCAATTTCCCCTTGGCATCCTTCAGCCCTGATCTAATCTAGACAAATATGCATTGAGGATCAAAGAAGTTTTTAAAATAAATGGTCAGAGGGCAGCTGGGTGGCTCAGTGGATGAGAGCCAGGCCTAGAGATGAGAGGTCCTAGGTTCAAATCAGGCCTCAGACACTTCAGCTGTGTGACCCTGGGTAAATCACTTGACCCCCATTGCCTAGCCCTCACCACTCTTCTGCCTTGGAACCAATACACAGTATTGACTCCAAGATGGAAGGTAAGGGTTTAAAAAAAATAAAAATAAATTAAATGGTCATTGAAAGCCTAACCCGGTATCTGAATATTTAAACTTGTATATATGTGAGTTCAATGGCAATGCTCATCCCTGTACTTTTGAGTACAGTCAAACTGAACCACTATGTTAAGGACTCCCTTCTCCCATCACTCTTCCTTTTCATATCATGTTCTTCCATCTCTCAAATGGATTCCTTGCCCTTCTAGACCTTTCCACATGCTTCCCTTTCTTGAAGGCCAACTCACTAGTGAGTTTCTTCCTAGAAATTTTTCCTGACCCATTCCCCCATTTTCCCCAATGAAAGTGATCTCTCCTTCCAGTTTTGAATAAAACATTTCCTATATTCAAGATTCATACTTATTACATTTTAATTTCTATTACAGTTCTTAGTAGGTACCTTCCTCCATTACCCCATCCTCCATTCAATTATGAGCTCCTTGAGAGCAGGGTTGCTGCCATATTTTTCTTTGAAGCCCCAGAATCTGGAGCATAGCTCTGTTCATAGTAGCCACTTAATAAATTTTTGATGAATTTAATCGAATGTGTGAAATGTACTGGCTACAATCTCAGAATTACTAGAGACAGTAGCAACCTCATTATAGATTACTTAGTCCAAATCCATTTCACAAATAAATTATTTGAGGCTCCTTAGAGAATTTATGTGAATTCTTCAGGGTCATACTACTAGTCAGAGGTCAGTTATAATAATGGTAATAATAGCTAATATCTGTGTAGCGATTTAAGGTTTGTAAAGGTTTTGCGTATACATACACATATACAATGTGTGTGTGATATATTTTTGCATCCACACATTTGACCCAATTTCATTCTTATAGATAACATTTTGAAATAAGTGCTATTATTATCTCCATTTTACAGATGAGAAATAATAGTCATAAAAGTCTGAAGCAAAAGTTGAACTCCAGTTTTCCTGACTCTTAAGTGCACAGAGTTCTATCCACAACACCACCTGGCTCTCTCTGTAGTAATACATTTCTGTTGTCTTCAGATCATAAGACTCAGAGCTAGAATTTTATAGACAAAAAAAATCCTAGTCTGGAGTCACCCAGCAAATAAGTATATGAGGCACCCTGAAGCCAAGTCCCGAGCTATCTCCAAGTACCTTAGTTCCAAAAGGCCCCTTGTTTCTTGGTCAAGCTTTTTTCCACACCACCACATGCCTGCCCACAAATAACTGGCAAATCAGAGACTAACTTGAGTGACATATGGTAGACTCTCATTCGCCATTTCATACAGTTAATTTACATAGGATTTTTAAAATTCTTGCTAACAATTAAGGTCCTAAATGACTACAGGGATCTGTCTTTTTGGTATCTACTTACACATACTCTACAACCACATTTATACACAAATAGAATTTCCCTAAAGCCTTCCCTTAAGAATTTTATTTAGAAAATCTAGAAATCACATAGCACAAGATTTATTGGAAACTAGTGTTCTATGAATCACACAGCTGAAAATCTCCAAAATTTTTAATTTAACTGTTAAAATAGCTACTAGAAAGACTCATAGCAACACTATACCACATTGGGTCATGTACATCTTGTGCTAACACAGATTCAGAGCTTTGGTCTGCCTTCAATCTCAATATATAATTGGTCTAGATGTTAGGTCTATAACCCAGCAAAGGAAGTCCTTCCTAATATTCTCCAGGACAGGTTATCAAGAGCACATTCAGCCAGGAATCATCTTTTATTTGTGAGAAAACAAATCATTGTGATTGTTTTGTTAATTTTTTTTTGTCATTAGCTTTGTGTCTACAGTGTTCTGAGTAGGAGCAGCAAGCGTTTTACTAATTTATCTTCATCATACTATTTATCTTGTCACCTGAGGATCAAATTGAATAGTAGGCATATGCCTCCTGAAGACACAGCACCTTGAGTTATGACAAAGAGGTATCAGAAGAAAAGACTGGTGTGGGGTTAACATGGAAATGAGCTTTGTATGAGATTCCGTTAAATGAGTGAATCCTATTTCTGCAGTATGGAGATACTGTAAATCCCTTAACTAAAGAAAGCTGAATAAAAAGTCAAGGGCCACTGTTTTGCTCTCAGGAGAGAAAAATCTGGCCTCTCACAACACTTCCCTTGGGGCCTTTCCAGGCAATGCAGTATTGGGATAAATGAACCATATACTGAACCACTATGACAGCTCCTACATTTTGATGTTCCGAAACAAAGGTAATCCCCAATTCCCACAATCCTACTAATGGACTTTCTTATAATTCTTATAAATATACCTTCAAATATGCCCTAACACAAAAGGCTTAGCATTAAAAAAGTTTGAAAAACTACTAAAGGAAGGAAGGAAGGAAGGAAGGAAGGAAGGAAAGGAAGGGAAGGGATGGAGGGAGGAAGACAGAGAGAGAGGGAGGGAGGAAGGGAGGGATGAAAGAAGGAAGGGAGGGAGGAAGGGAAGAAAAGAAGGCAGGAGTGAATGAATAAATAGAGGGAAATAAGGAAGGTAGGAAGGAATGGAGGAAGGAAGGAAAAAGGGATTGGAGGTAGGAGGGAAAGAAAAGGGTAGAAAAGAAGGCAGAATGGAAAGAAGTGAGGTAGGAGGAAAGGAAGGAGAGTAAAAAGAATGGAAGTAGGAGGAGATAAAAGAGAGAAAGAAAGTAAGGAGGAAGGAGAATAAGAAAAAGATAAGAAGAGAAGGAAGGAAGGAAGGAGAGAGAAGAGAGGAGAGAATAATACATACAAATAAATAGACTACTAGGATGACATAACTAAGATAACAAATCATGCCCAACATCATTCTGTGAAGCTACTTTAGGGAACAGCTGCTATCTCTTTTTCTATTTATACCAACAGTCCTCAGTTTATTAATCAGGTATATTTCATAAGTTTGAATTCATTTAGGTATTAGAATCAGAAATACTTTTTCCTACAGAAACGTCATATATATATATATATATATATATATATATATATATGCTTTGTAAGTTCCATACTAGTTCATAAATGCTTATTTAGACCCTAAAGTACCACTCAATATGCCAGGGCTGAAAATGAGGTTAGATATAAGAGCTAATACCCTTATTTTACAAGTGAGAAAACCAAGTAACTTCTTACAAATATAAAAATATAAAACTAATCCATGGCAGTCCTGAGAATTGAACCTTGAAGTTCTAGCTTCAAATCCTAGGTCTTTTCCAATTCAATATGATACTTCTTAGCTGAAGTTACATGTCACAGTGAATATAGTGTGCTGGGTCTGGAGTTAGGAAGATTCCTCTTCCTGCATTCAAATTTTGCCTCAGATACTTGCTAGCTGTGTGACCCTGGGTAAGTCACTTAATCCTGCAAAATGAACTGAAGAAGGAAATGGCAAACCTCTTCAATATCTTTGCCAAGAAGTATCTCGAATGGGGTCAAAAAGAGTTGGACATGCCTAAAAAATGACTCAATGATAATAATTAGTATTAAGTAGAACTAAGGAACTTAATTGTAGATCTCTTTATGAGAAAATGCATTTAAAGAACCACTAGATTATTTCCTATGATTTCTAAACCCTTGCAGTAGAAATAGGGGTCTTTAATCTTCCCTCCTCTAGACTCCACCTGCTGCTGGTGGTTCTCAGATATAGAGTAGAGGTTCTAGAAATTGAATGAGCAGGGTTTGAGAAAGTATTCAGAAGAGTTAAGGTGGAATAAGGGTAAAGAGCAAGACCATGGAGTCTTTGGGTGAGAGGAATCAAGGAGAAGGGGCTGAGCCAGAAGGGAGCTCAGGTTACTCTACTAGCTCTCTGTCCTTATGTACCTCAGATTCCTGATCCTTGCCCCCCTCAGATTCTTGACCCTTGACCCACCATAGTGTACATAAGAGGTAGGTAGGTGTGTGTGTGTGTGTGTGTGTGTGTGTGTGTGTGTGTGTGTGTGTGTGTGTGTGTTGAGAGAGACAGACAGAGAGATGAGAGGTAGCTGTCAGATGAGGTGGGGAGTGTTATAGGGTGGGTTAAAAGAAGGGTTCAAACTAGCTATACATATAAAATAAAAGGTTTGTTCATTTAACTAAAGGGAGAAAAGAAGGGAAGGGAATCAGGGACTAACTTCTAACCCACACCAGGTATTAAAATCCTAGACTTTCTATAATTATGCTAAACTAACTAATTAAATTTAAGGAAGGATTAGTAGAGGCAAGGACAAAGAGCCAAAAGAAATCTCACAACACAGGAGTCCTTTCTTTGATTCAAACAGTAATCCCAGTAAGATGTCACCAGCAACAGTAGAAACGGGCAGAATGTCAGGACAGCCAAAGAGAGAGGCAACCAATGGATCACTGGGTCCACCCCAGAAAAACCAGACAGCTACCCTCCTGGTTTATCCTGACAGCTAGAGGAAAAGCAGGCTCTCACTCCTCCAGAGTCCACCAACTGCCAACAACTCCTCTGTGTTCCATTCCTCACCTCCTGAGAGCTTTGTAATGTTGGCCCTGTCATTGCCCTGTGGGATCTCTTTGCTTCTTGCTTTTTGCAAAGCTAATCCGTTACAACAGGAGGAAGGAAAAAAGGAAGGGAAATCCTATATAGAGTATCAGCTTGAGGTCAGAATTAACAGTTTGGCCATCAAATTGTCTTTTTTTTTTTACTGGTTCTCTCTCCCTCCCTCTTTCCTACAGTCAAAATATGTTCTCAGGAAATATAGTTAAATTTTTATTACGATGATAAAGATGATGATGAAGGCAACTATAATCAAAAGCATGAAGATGATGATAATTAACATTTATATATAACTTCATGGTTTGTATAGTACATCACATGCTTTTATGTTCTCACAACAACCTTTTGAGTCATGTGTCTTTGTTATTCCCATTTTACAACGAATAAAACTGAGGCTGATACATGTGTGAGAGATTGTTGGAATAGTGTGAAAAGCAGACTTGGAGTCAAGAAGACCTGGGTACAAACCTGCTTATTAGTTCTGTGATCTCAGGTAAGTCATAACCTCTTTGAGCCTTAGTTTCTGCATTGATAAAATGAATGGTTAGAGTCAATGACCTCTAAGTTTTCTTCTTTCTCTAAATCTGTGACATGCTCTGAACCACACAACTAATAAGTACTTGAACCGGTGTTTGAAATAGCTAAATGATACAGTAGCTAAAGTGTTGAACCTGGAGTCAGGTAAACCTGAGTTCAAATCCTGCTTCAGACACTTACTAGCTATGTGAACTGGAGTCATTCAACCTTTGCTTGCATCATCTGGGAAACATAAGGTAATAATAGCCTTTACCTCCTATAATTTTTGTGAGAATAAAATGAGATAATATTCATAAGGTACTTTATAGACATTAAAGTATTACATGAAAACGAGGTGATATTTTTAACTCATGTCTTAATGTCTTCAAGTTTAGTTCTCTCTCTACTAATTCATGTAGCTGTTCTATTTCTCTTTAAATAAATTCTAAGCATTGGATGTGAGATGGAAAATACACTATTTGGGGATAAAATTCTTTCTAGACTTATAAATTTATCCTGAAGAACAATATGGTGCAGCTAAATTTACGGTTCTATTTATTAATTTAGCTAGTCATTTATTTCATCATTCTTTATTCCTCCAACATTTATTAAATCCTTATCAATGTTTACATCATTGCTGCCATCCACATAGGAAAAACTAAGTGGATGATGAACTCATCTTGGCCAGATTGTGACTCATCAAGCTGTTCCCTAAATATAACAGTCATGGGCAGATACTGCAGATGAACAATGAGATGAACTCACAACTGAATGGCAAGAAGGAAACAGGTTAGAGCTCATCTGTGTAAATGATTGCATGGAGATTCCAAATGATACTTAGCTACTCACTGTTATAAAAGTCCATTTTTTTAGCTTCTACATTTTCCTAATGATGTTATATCTCTCTGAATGATAGAACCCCATAGTTGCAGAGTGACAGCTATAGATGACTCAAAGGGAAGGGGAATTCCTATTTTATGGGAATAAGTAAGTTCCCCACCCCCCATGATAGGAAGTAGTATATACAACATCATCAAGCACATGTATGAATGGAAAAGATGGGGAGCTAAGCTAAGTATGTACTGAGTCAAATAAAACATATGGAAATATAAAATGTTATATGGATATCTCCAAAATATTGTGAGATAAGATGATACAGTAGAAAAGACAATTGTCTTTTAAGTCAGGAGATATGGGATCACATCTTACCTTTGGCACTTATTACCTGTATAACCTTAGGGAAGTTACTTAATCTCTGCCTGCCTCAGCTTCCTCATCTACGAAATGGGGATAATGATAGTACCTATCTCCCAGGCTTACTATAAGGACTAAATAGGATCATTTTTGCCAATGTTATACAAAACTTAAAGGGCTGTATAGATGCTAAGCTATATCATCATCATCATCATCATCATCATCACTATACTTATACTATTGCACTATCTACTTTCCTGAGTTTTTGAGAAAGGGTTTTATAAGCCTTAAAGCACAATTGAAATGAGAGCTAAATATTATTCTAACTAGTAGCATTGAGGACAACATTAACAACAATAGTAGATGGTAAAAGTCAGCATTGCATATTGAAGAGAGAGCTGGTAAGTTCATGTCCAGCCTAGAATACCCCCAAGCTGCAAGATACTAAGTTGGTTGCTTCTCCTTTCAGAATCCCACCCCAGGCAATTCTCTAAAGCTCTAAGTTGTATAGCACATGCCTACATGTGTTGGTAGAGGAAATCTCTAGTGGTTCCCCATTCCAGTGAAAGCATGGGTTGGGAGCAAAGTGGATGGTTATAAAGAGAGCCCTCTAGTCCTTTGAGCAGATTCTCTAGGAAGAATTTATAGGAAGCCATGGACATGAAAGAGGAGAAAGACTGAGGGATCCTCTATTGGTAAGCTCAGTGGATTGTGTCAGGATACAAAAAAAAAAGCATAACACACAACAGAATAGTCCAGGTCCTCAATGAAGATAATAGGAAAGTCATATAGAACTGAGTTAGCAATATAGTGAGTCAGTTTAAAAAGACTAAGTTTGCTACTAGTAATAGCCCCAAATATGCCAAAAAACTCTGAATAAACAAAAACCTAGGTGATCTTTGTCCTTATTATTAGACATTATCTAATAAAGTTATCTAATAAAAAAGTTGTTGGTGGCTGGCTTGCTACATGCATGAATAAGTGAACAGGTTAAATCATAAAGAACCAGAGAATTTTGATTACAGATAGAAAGACTGACTTTGTCTCACAAAGAAAAAGGTTGACTATCTTTTTCAAAAGGCTGCTATCTCAAAACAGATCTCCCCAGGAAAACCACAACAGGGGAGGTGGGTTTTGGAGACAGACTTACTGGGGATTCCTTCAAATCTAAGTCTGCAAAGAATGTGGGCCACTAGTCTGGATTCATCTAAGCTGAAACAGGGTGAAATGTTGGGAAATCTACAAAATAAATCCTTTCCTTGGGACAAAAGATTCTGAGAATCACCTGCCATCTATTCTTCCTTTTTTTCCACTTTCTACCATAAAAGACAACAAAAAGTACCTTTCTCCTGAATAAATGGGACTATTAACACTGCAATTGTTCAGACACCACCAAAGAGGTGGGATCAACTTAATCTTTTAAAATGTATTACAGATGGTAATTAATTCCAGAAACAAAACTGAGAATAATAGTCATTGTCCATATCATTACATGAAAGAACTTCTTAAATCACACTTTAAGAAACACTGGTCCTTAAACTGAACTTCTTTCGTCCATAGACTAGAAAGCCTGGATTCTAGTCTCACTATGACTATGATTAGGTTATACCTCTCATTTCCAGACATGAGATAACATCTACAAATTAAAGATATTAAAGTACTTTGAATTCTAGAGGGGAAGAGAAGCTTTGTGAACCTAAGACAGAATTATCACCATTACATAGCATTATCGGGGTGCTCTCCTCTAACTCACACTTTTAAAATCTGTTAACATGCCCCTCTGGGAAAAAAGACAAAGCAAAAGAGAACAAAACCTTTCCCTTTGGCCCTGTAACAGCATAAGCTAACCATTAGAGTAAAATTTCCCGATTTTGCACTTCTGGGAGAGAAGAAAGGCAAGGAGTGAGTTTACACTGATGCCTTTTCCCCCTTCCTCTATCTTCTGAAATAATTGAGAGGCTCTAAACTCATTTTCTAAAGTATGCAGAGGTATTTATGCAAGCCAGCTCTGAGATGAGAACCTGCACATTACACTTACATCATTCTATTCGAGGTACATTGGGTACATATCAAAACATACAGTGTGCTAAGTCTATTGGCACTGGTCTACCCTGGCATTGCTAATATGGAAATGTTTTAAGTGACAGGCAGTCTTGATTCCAAGTGTTTCTGCTTCTGTCATTTATAATCACTCTTTTCATTATTTCCAACCCCCTTTTAACTAGTACTTAGAGAAGTAATTTCTGCATGAAATATGCATAATTTACATTTAAAGCACATGCAAAAAGGAATGTAAGGAAGCATTTCTAAACCACTGATGTTCACCAATTCAGTTCAACAATCATCTATGAAACACTCACTATGTGGAATGCACCATGCTATGTCTAATGCTTTTCCTAAGTGGAAAAAATTTTTTTTTCATTACAGTGTTTGCAATTGGGTCAGTCTCTGGTAGGAAGATAGAACAGAATAGCCATGAGATCTTCTTGCTCCCTGTAAACCTTCTAAATAATGCTGCATAAGAGTATAAATGGAGGATGGAATGATCAGAAAATGAAGAATGAGCTAGGTGAGTCAACTCAGTAGTTTCCAAAACCTAAGGGGAGACTCAGTTTTAATCCTCCAAACATTAAATATCACCTTTTTGTTGATCAATTAAATCATATTTAGAAATATTATTCTCTCATACAAACACACACAGATGGGAGGGGTATGGGGACAGGTGGAAAGAGCTGCCAGTGTATATCCCAAAAAATATTCTGACATAATCCAATGTGTAAATACCTTCTTGTTCATCTATACATACATAGAACATATTCAAATGTTAAACTCAGTCTCTTTTTCACCTCCTGAGATCCTATCCTGGCAATTATAGCACAGTTAACCATCCCCCAGGCTTCCTACATCAGGTTCCTGGTACAGTGGTCAAATGTTTGTTTCCTGGTAGGTCCTTTGTTTAATTAGCTTTCTTTTGGTCAGCTCACTCACTGATCTGGTCCATGGAGGTCCCCATCCTCATTCATCATCCTCATCCTCATCCTCAGAGTCCTTTCAGAATCTTCCCTTAGCCCCTTCCCCTACAGCTCTTTCCATTCTTTGTGTTCCTAGATTCTTTTCTATCAAGGTTTATTTCTTACCCCCACCCCCACAGAACCCAGTTTTCACAGAGAAAAAAAGAAGCAGAATGGGAAAGATTCACTTTAGGTTTCTGATCTGGTGCTCTGATGCTGATTAAAAACAACTTGGCTCATTACTATCTGTCCTTACATTGAAGATAGCCTCCCCCCTCTGTCCAAGAAGTGTAAGCTTTGATGAGAACCTTCCTTTCTCCTACCAAAGAAATAGGCAGGTCTGTGGTCTAAATGAGAGAAGCTCAGCCTTTCCTCAGTCCTAATTCCTTCTCAGTTTCAGAACAGGTCAAGTCTCGGACTTTTGGTTTAGAAGCTAGCTGAGCCAGGAACAGTATTCAGGAGGGGAAAATGTTCCTGAAGGCCAGCAGACGGCGTGCCTGGCAGGGGTAGTGGCCACAGTGGGAAGGGGAAAGGAAGAGAATGGAGCACAGGTCTCTACTGCAATGCTTCTCCCACCTTACCCCATTTTCTCCACTGCCCCTAATCCCTTTTATCAGGGTCAAGCTCTGCCCTTCCTCCCAGTTCCCTTTAGGTTTCCTCAGTCTTTCTAGTCACACAGAGCCCTCAGAAAAAGAAGAGTTAACATATATTGAGAAATATTAGCCAAGCACTTCACAGGGGAACAACTAAGCATACTTTCCTCCCCTTCCCCCCACATGCATACACCCATCTGGTTTGCTGCACCCACACACCCACACTCTGTCTGTCCCCCCTCCACCCCTCAGGTCTCACATATTCCCCAGAGCTCACACAATCCTGCACAGAGGATGAGGGGCTGCTGCTCAGGTAAAGAGAAAGAAGCAGCCTTTCAGAGAGCTATGAAGTGGCAAAAAGAGAAAGAAAAAATTTCTTACTGAACCTAATGGGAATTCCAACCACTTCTTCCCCAGAAAAGAGTAGACAAGGCAAGGCTGCCCCCTGCCCCCATCCCTAGTCATTCTTAACTAAAGACTAATCCCTAAGGGGAAATATAGAGCTTGAAGACCTACACACTGGGAGCAGGTCCATTCCTAGAGACAGGTATTTTGCCTCAGACTCAGTCTTTCTCCTAATGGGTAGTGTAACAACTCCCCATTTGTAAGGAGAACCTGCCCCAGACTTTATTCCTGCCTCTAGGGGATGGGATTGTGTGTATGAGGTGGGGGAGGGGCAGGAGCACAAGAGTTTCTTAAGTTAACAGCTGAAGCTTTGCAAAAGAAAGAATTGTCCTGGGAGATAGGGAGATAGTTCTACCACTAGCTAGAGCTCCAGAGGGGCAGAGACCTGGCAAAGAAGGGAAAAAATAATAGGAGGCATGTCGAAATAATCGTCACTTCCATTCTGCCTCCTACAAAATAGCTAGTTTGCATTGGAGTTGGTAGGGGGTGGGGCGAATAATCAAATCAATAAGTATTCCCTGAGCGGTGGAAAGGGCACTGGCATTTTAGTCAAAGAATCTGGATTCAAATCTCAGCTCTCCCACACTGCCCGCGTGACCTTGGGCAAGTCACTTTCTCTCTCAGACTCAGTTTTCTTGTCTGTAAAATGAAGGGATTGGAATAGAGAGCCTTTAAGTACCCTTGGAGCTCTAAATCTTAATTATATGACCCCATTTCCAACCACCTACAGCAATTCGTTAATGGCATTTTGGTAGGTAATAATCTCTCAGTGGCCCGAGTTACTGAGGAATGAAGGGAGAGGCTTTCACCTGAGGGAAAAGGGAAAAGCAACCTGGGGCTGTTCCTTACTCAGTTCAAGATGCCAGCTAATGGAAAGCCTAGCGGAAGCTTCACAAAGGAAGTGGGAGCAAGGAGGAAGATAAAGTGTGGTTAGTGTGTTTATGATGGCCCCTAAGGCGTTCTCTTTCCTAACTTCCGACCCTCGGAGCAGTCCAGCTAACGTGGTCCGCCAGAGCCCAGAGCTTTCACCTTCCCGCTACTCACTCCCCAGGAAGCCATTAAAAACCTAGGAAAAGTGAACTAGTGTCCTTATTCCAATAATGTGCAGAGCATTCTCAATAAAAAGAGATTAGGCTAAGATCTATAAGCATGTGGTAGCCCACTTAGAAAACTGCTTCGCTTGGGCAAAAGGCCCAAACAGAGACTAGGGTGGAGTGGTCGGTAAAACCATTTGGCCCTGGTCTGACGGAGAATTGCTGACTATGCTGGCGGAGCCTCAGTTCCCTTCTTACGTCTTTCCTGCTTTGGAAGGGAAAGGGCTACCTTTTGGATTTGAACCTCCTGTTGAGTGAGTCTTAAGACTGGTTAACTTGGAAGCCACTCCTGTCTAGAAGGACTTCGAAGGAACGCGGAGGCTGGAATCATTTCCCTCCCGGGTCAGTGGAAGATGTACAACAGCTCAAAAGAACATTTTTATAAATATATGTATATGTACTTGGGGGAGGGGGCGTTGAGAAGGAGGGGAAATGGTAAAGGGAGGGAATCTAGAGGGAGGGGAGCAGCAGAAGAGTCAGGGAGAGAAGAACACTGCATAGCCTTTGCCTATTCTGACATTACCAAGCAGCTGCTTTTGCGCCCCCAACAGAGCCCTACTCCAGATCCCACCCCATCCTCCATCTCCCCCAGCCCACCCAGCGACCTTTGGCAAGTAACGCTGCCCTCTGGGCATAGCTGCCCAGCCTCTGGCCAGCCTTTAACTAGGTGCCAACATTTCTTCCCCCAGGATCTAGATAAGAATGCCCCTCCTACCCCCACACAACAGCAGACACCCCCTCTCCTTCCTTTTGTCTCCCAAGGAATAAGTGGTATACACTACACACACACTCTCACACATACACACATACACACATACACACAGACACACAGACACACAGACACACACACACACACACACACACACACACACACACACACCCCTTTTATTGCTCTCGAATCTTAGAGCCTGGGGCAGGGGGAAGGGAGTGGGAGCTTAGGGAATAACCCGAGAGAACTTGGTATCTGGAACCCACCGTGTCCGCCTCTCAAGGAAGCAGGTGACCTGTAGATAGCAATAGGCACTGAATGATGTTTGCTGCTGCCATGGAAATGGTGGATGTGGTGCGCTCCCAAACTGGAAGCCCCCCACGCCACTCCTAGGAGGCCGCTGAGGGTGAGAGGAACTATCCAAAGCAGAGCGAGGCGCCCCCCCGCGCCACCGCCACCACCGCCACCGCCACCGCCGCCGCCGCCGCCGCCGCCGCCGCCGCTGCTGCTGCTGGGGGACCCCAGTTCCGAGCTGCACTTGAGCATCCTCTGGTACATGGCGAGGCGCTGGGAGAGGTGCAGCCGCAGCGGGAGGCAAACTTTGGCTACCGGGGGAAAGGGGCGGCCCAGGGTGCGGGGAGCGGGGGGGTGGGCGAAGAGGCAGCGCCTCACACACACCGAGTGCCGGCAGCCTCACCGCACCAGGGCACCCATCCTTTCCCTTCGGACAGTCTTCTGCCGAGCTTGGAGTCCGCGGCGCCTTCCACCCAAAACAATCCGAAACATAGTCAAGGTGAATCCAGCTTTTGTGGGACTGGTCCGAAAAGGTAACCCCGGGCAAGAAAAACCACACACCCAGGGACTGGTCCCAGTTTTCCAGGGCTCCAGGTTCTCAATACTCCCAAATAGTTTAGGGTGTGTGCATGAGTGTGAGGGCTTGGGTGTGTGTGTGGGGGAAGGATGTTAAAGAACCTCCAAGAAGTACCCCCCTTCTAAACGACATCCATCCTCCAAGAATCCACTAGGTATCCGATCGTTTAGCATTTTGCATGTGGATAAGAGAGGCCACTTCGCCGGCCAAAGCTCCTTTAAGGGGTGAAGAAAAAACCCCAACAAATTGATCCTCCTCTTCCCTCCATTCAGCTCCAGCCGGTTCGCCTCGCTGGCACAGGCAATCTCTGGGCAGCCAGCTCACCACGGGCGAAGGCTGAGATAATCACACTGCTCCCAATGCAATCTCAGTGGTCTGACTATTGACAGTAATACCCGCCGATGTTTTCCGACAGAATAGTGCACCCTTCTGAAAGAAGTAGGGAGGGAAAAAGGAAAGAGAGACACGGAGAGGGAGAGAAAGAGAGAGAGAGAGAGAGAAGAAACAGAAGAAGAAAACACACACACACACACACATACACACGCTTGCGAAGAGAAGGGGCTCTATGCAAATCTGCAGTCTCCAAACAGCAAATCACCGAAGCTCGGATGCAATGCAGAGGACGAGCCTATGTTAAAGAGGGAGGCTGAGTCTAGCTGCCCACAAAAATCGCCCAGATTTCCCTCTGACTTTAATTCTCTACATATCAAAGGGACACGTGTACACCGTTAGGGGGAACACTGAAAAAAGCAACTCTGCCTCTTCTGCAGGTGATTTCTTTCTCCAAATTAAGGCGGTAAAAAGCACTATTCCCCTGCCTCGGTGGTTTAGATGTACCACTGTCTTGAGAGCTCACTTACATCTTAAAAAGGAATGAATTCCGCTCTTTTTATTGGACGAAACTTGTTCCACCAGGTGTTCAAACCCAATCTGCTAAATATGGCTTGACACTATCTACTCAAGCATCAGTTTTGATGATCTGGTAATTACACACATTACTTATAACAAAGAATTCTCGTTACCACTGATAATGTTGAGCCACAGCATCATAGCTCATATATAGCAGTAAAACTGCAAGGAATCAAAAAATATACAGAGGATTAGAGGACAAGTGATTTTGACTCTAAATAGCAGGGAAGAGAAAGTATGAGATAAAGAGAAATGAGGGGAGGTGCAGAGACACACACACACACAAAATAAGGTTCCTTTAGTAGCTCAGAAATACCATGCTTTTGTATGGGGGAAAGGGGAAAGATTGTGCTTAATACTCCAGATCAAAATTAGAAAAGTCATCAAGGGGATGCTAAGGTTTAAATATCTCACTCCTAGGAAAAGCAGGAAATTTACATTCTAACTTGTCAGTTATTGAATCAAAAGTAGCATTTTGAGAATATACACAGAGTATTAACTTGGGGATTAAAAAAAATCTGGATTTGGGTGTATGATATACTCCCTGCTGCCATTTTCCAGCTGTCTTGAGCCTTTTGAAACTGATTTTAAGCCTCAGTTTTCTTATGTTTGAAATGGGCATAATTATTGCGCTTTTCATCCACCTTACAAGGTTATTGAAAGGAGTAAGCAAGAAAACTATATGAAAGATACTTGTAAAATCAATAAAGATGATGGCTCAAAGAATTGGGAAAGTCTAAAGTCTAGTATCCTAAAACTATAATCCCAAATCTAGTTCTGCATGGTTAGGGATATTGAATAGATTTATTTTTCAGATTAGATGGTCCATGATTTAGTTGGGAGAGGTGAATGGAAACAAAACCATAGTCTAATAAAGTCTTAATATGTGTTGATTGATGTCTTGTGTCTTGTGGTTTGATTCATTTTTAAGACTTCTCTTGAAAAATAAATGAAAATGATTTGGGTATTAATTATCCATATATGTAATATTTCCTCACAGACACTTATCCTAATGCTCAATTCAAATGTTTGTTGAATTTAATTGAAGAGACTCCATTCAATAAGTATAAAAACATATATGAAGAATAAATTATAGAATTCTTTCCTAAAGAAATGAATGAACTCAACCAATAACCTGCATATCCATGTACAGTCAGATATATTGCACCTAGGAAAATTTGTAGGGAGGTTTAAAAACTTCAGATGCATTTGGGAAATACCAGTTATCATGACCAATTTTGAATGAGACAGATAAACTCCACAATTGCTATAAATTTAGGTAATGTTTAGGCAGCAAAACACCTAAGTCTTCAAAAATTCTTTGTTATATATTCTTTCTATAATGATTTCATCCAATCTTATGGTTTCAACTATGACTTCTGTGGGAATAATTCCAAAACCATGATTTCTCAATCTATATGTCTTCCTTTGAACCATCCAACATTTCCAATTCCTTTACAACATTTTTAAAAAAATCTTTACTTTACTGTGTATTGGTTCCAAGGCAGAAGAGTGGTAAGAGCTAGGGTTCAAGTGACTTTCCCAGGGTCATACAACTAAGAATTGTCTGAGCCCAAATTTGAACCCAGGACCTACTATCTCTGGACCTGGTCCTCAATCCACTGAACCACTTATCTGCCCACCCTCCTTACAATTTTTTTTCTGAACATTCTTATGGAACCACAAGAATAACAATTATAGCTAACTAAAACAAAGGTTTAAGAGCTACAAAGTACATTCTTCATAACAACCATTTGACACTGATGATTCAAATATTATCCCCATTTTTAAGATGAGCAATCTAATATTTCAAAAAACCTGTGACTTGTCAAAGGTCAAAAAGAAAATACTGGATCAAAGACTCAAACCCAGGTCTAATAAACTGAGAACTAATTCACTTTCTCTTTTACACCATGAAGCATTTGAAACAAGAAAGCTACTTCCAAATATTGTAAGACGCATACACACATATTCACCCCTTGCAGACACCTACCCTGGCTCATCATTCATAGCTAATTTCTTATCCTTATTTTTTATTATTTTAAGACCTTTAATATTTGTACCACCCTACTGATGGTGGAAAGAACTGATGGAACTGATACTTGCTTGTATACCAGCCTTATAGATTGTCCATAGAAATATATGATGTGAGCAAATAAGTATTCTTCATTAATTTGATTTTTCCTGTGTGAATAACCAAACTCTTGACTGCTTGTGGAGTTTATCTGGCAGGTTTTGAAAATTTCTAGTGTTTGGGAAAACTCACACCAAATTTTCCTCTGTCTCACCATGAGGTAAGCTTGCAGTCTCAAAGGTTATTCCAACAGGAAGATTCAAGATCCAGAATATTCTAAAATGCTAGAAAAGCTTTGAGTATGATCCTAGTATCACACTGAGTCTGTTTTCCAAGTACTAAACATGGAGATATTGGTTATCTTTGGGATGATAACTCAAGAAATAAATCAAAAACTCTGAAAAAAAGTAGAGACTTAGAAAGGAAGAAAGGAGAGTGAAAGAGAATGCTTGTATTTTCAAAGTTCTTATTCCTGAATCTTTTATTTTATAGTGTGGTATAGTGAGGAGAGTACACAAAGCCCAGGTTCTAGTTCAGACTTTGTATTAATTGGCTCTATGACTTCAGCAAGTTGCAAAGCCTCTGAGAATTAGTTTCCACGTCTATCAAGCAAGGAGAGTAATATTTCCCCTATTCTTTACAATCATAGACTTTGAGAATTAGAAGAAACCTCAGAAATCATTTTACTCAATTTATACATGAAAAATGAATCACTTTTGCAATAGCTTCAGCAGATCACCTAGTCTCCACTTAAGACACCTCAAAAAGAATAGGGAGTTACTACCACATGAATAACTCTGTTGCATTTTTATATGGTTGTAATTGTTAGGAACCCCCCCCCAATATACAGAGACAAAAACTGTTCTGATTTGATCTGTCCTCTGCTTTCATCAGAAAGAATAGAGAATCCTTCATCAAAACTTCAAATATTTGAAAACTCCTATTTGATGTTCCTCTTCATCATGCTAAGTGACCATTCCTCATATGACCTGGTTTCTAGTCCCTTTTCTCTCCTCATCATCCTCTTCTTAAAATAATATGGCTATTCCTGAATACTATATTGGAAAAAAAATAATCTGGTCAGAAAGAAGGAACTACAGCTCACCCATCAAAGACAGAAGACTTTTATTAACAACTTCAGATCCTGTCAGCTTTTTTGGCAGTCATATCACAATCAATCAAGACATTAATTAAATGGTTTCAATCAATCAACATTACTTTATTAAGTACATAATATGTATCCCCAGCACTAGGCACTGGGGATACAGATATGTGCCAGTTTCATGTATATTGAACTTGCAGTCTATTTAATCCTTCTTGTCTTTTTCTTGTTATGTTATGTTTCCCCCATTCTAAACTTTGTATGTTTTTCCCCCCCAAAAATAAGGATTTTGCATCACTATCAAACTTCATTAAAAAAATTCTGACTTTGGACCTATCAAAAGTCCCAAGTTCAAAGTCCAGTTCTTTTACTTACTGGCTATGTGATTTATTTTTAAGCCCTTACCCATCCAAGGGTTAGGAAGTTGGTGTTAAGCAACTTGCCCAAAGTAATCAGCTAGGAAGTATCTAAAGTCATATTTGAACCCAGGACCTCCCATAGCCAAGCCTGACTCTCTTGTCCACTGAGCCACTTTCCTACCCAAATGTAATAACAACAACAATTATAAATTTAATTTACATAGTGCTTTAAGCTTTGCTAAGCACTTTACAAAGTATTTCATTTTCTCTTCATGACAAGCCTCGGAGAATTATCATCTCCATGTAACCAATGAGGAAATTAAGGCAGACAGAAGTTAAATGACTTTTCATGACCACACAGCTAGAAGTGTTTAAGGCCTAATTTGAATTTGGTATTTCAATATTGTATCCACTGCACCATCTAGCTGTCTAGCTGACACTTCAGCATTCTGGGGCCTTTTCGCCTTTAACTGTAGCAAAAGGATTAGATGATTTTTAAGATTTAGGCAGATTATTTCCCCTTTCTTTATCAGTAAAATGGGAATTATAAATCTTGTACTATTAACCAAATAGGATTATTTGTTAGAAATGAATAAAATTCCTTATATAAATTTACTTTGTATAATGCTGCCTATGGATAAATCATAATAATAATTAAAATGATTATTATTGTTATTTTCTCCAATTTGCTTAAAATTGATTAAGAACCTACTATGTACAGGGTACAAGGGGTTCTAGGATTTACAGCTAAAAGACAACCCCCCCCTTTCCTGCCCTTGGGCAACTTTATATTCTGCTGGGAAGAGATAAGAGTACATACCCTGTTAAGGATAAAATAGGAGAGAAAAGAAAATGACTGGGGTAAAAAGCCAATAGACAGGGAAGCTAAGAGGTTCAATAGATGGGGTGCTAAGCCAGGAAATGAAGGGGTCCTGGGTTTAAATTTGACCTCATATGGTAAGGTTTTTTTTTGTTTGTTTGTTTTTGTTTAAGGCCATTATACAAAGTGAACTAGAAATGTTTGAGGAGGAAGAAAGCCTCAACCACTGAGGGGAAAAGGGAAGCTTATTGGGAGAAGGTCCCACTTAAACTGAGCCTTGATGAAAGAGAAGGAATCGGAAATGTAGAGATGAAGATTCCAGATAGTCTAGATCTTAATCCTTTAAAAATTCTTAATCCTTAAAAGAAGGCACACACAAGCAAGATGGCCAAATGAGTATGAGGGAAAACTATCAATGGATAGAACACAAAAGGTATAAAGAGAAAAATTAATCTAGAAAAGTGAGTTGGAGTCAGATTTTCAAATTTTATAGGGAATTCATATTTTTTTTCCTAAAGGCAAGAGAGTCACTATAAGCTTTTATTTAAGCTGGGAGTATCACAGGAAATACAGACAGATTTCACTCATTACAACATAATCATCCTGTACTAACCACATAGAATCTGGCAATGTCTTCTAACTGGTTCATGTATGTTAAACTTAACTCCACGACTAATCTGAAAATTCCAATAGGCATCTCTCCAGGTGGCAGGAGCCATGATGAATGCAAAGTAGACACTCATCATAAAGACTCCTTCCTTAGTTAGCAAGGAAAGACTAGAATGTGGAAAGGAGTGGCGAGGCTAATCTAGTGTGAAGAGTTATGGTAACCAAGAAGAAGTCTAAAAAAGGGTGGGGAGGGAATATAAGGAAAGGAAGAAGGGGTATGATGGGAAGAAGAGAGAATATATGGAGAGACAAAAGAGGACAAGCCATCTTTAATTATTTGTGTGTGTGTGCTCTCCAAACCAATCCTACTGTCTTAAGAAACAGGATGGCTGTCAGACAGACACTTCCAACCTTTTCATGTTTTTCTTAAGCTTAATTGGGAATCCTTGCAGCTCAGTGCTAAGCTTTTTAAATAGAAAAGTAGGCATTAAAAGCAGCAGAGGGGAGGCATTATTAAAACCCATAGGCAGCACCAAATTTTTTAAAATTAAAAATGAAGAAGGTGTCAGAACTACATTTTGCATTTCTACTGGTGTCAGCATAATGGAGGAAAAAAGCCCAAGCAAGTGCAAGATCCTTTTGAGATGGGAGGGAAGGAATGCTTCACAAGCAGGTACTTTGGGGTCTTGGGAGTGAAGTTCAGCAAACCTTGAATCTGGAATGTGGGTGGACCCCAGGGGCACCTATCCTCAGAGAGAAGGATGAGGATAATAAAGAAAGGTCCTGCAAAGAACTTAGAAAGTCTTAAAGAGTTTTAGTCTACAGAATAACCAACATAATTCCTTAGGAGCCATGATGAAACATGCTGTGTACTTCCTGATGGAGTCCAGTTATAGATAGAGAGGCCATTTTTGGAAATGGCCTATGCAGAAATTAGTTTGCTTGACTGTATATTTGCTACAAGGGGCTTTCATTCAGTTATTTATTTTTGAAGTGTTGGGGATGGTGGTGGGAGGAGTGAAAAATAGATTTTTTTTAAAATTGAAAACTTTTTTTAGAATCTTGGATCCATCTAAATAGGGCTAATATATTCACCTTTAGAAGTATGGTTTGGTCAGTTGCTTTCCTATTTGGATCTTTATCACCTTCTAGTCTTGCAACTGAAGCTGTTTAACTAACAGGAACCTAGAGTAACTCTATGATGTGGAATGGTATTGGCCAGCATTTATTCCAAATATGAAATCTCTCAAATGCTTTCTATCAAGTTCACTTTATTGTGGCACAGTAGATATGATTCCAGCTCTGGAGTCAGGAATACCTGAGTTCAAATCTGATCTCTGACACTTACTAGCTGTGACTCTGGGCAAGTCACTTAGCTCTCTCTGCCTCAGTTTCCTCAAAGAAATGGAACACCACTTCATTATCTATGCCAAGAAAACTCAAATGAGGTCATAAAGAGTTGGAAATTATTAAATTGGAAAAGTAATAACCTATTTATTATATAATTGATTCAAGAGGTAAAAGCTGATTTCTAGATTTCTAGTGGAAAAGGAATTTATTCCTCAACAAACTAAGACTGGAATCTATATAGCACAGTGGAGAGAGAGCTGGGCATGGAGTCAGAAAAATTGAATTCAAATCTGACCTCTGACACATAAGAGCTGTGTGACCCTAGCCAAGTCACTTAACCTCTGCTTGCCTTGGTTTCCTCAACTAATAGCACTTAACTAATAATGTTGTTGTGAGGATCAAATGAGATCAGATTTATAAAGCATTTAACACACCATATAGCATGTTTTATTGGTGTTGTTCAGTCATTTTTAGTCTTGTCCAACTAGCTCGGGGTTACATAGATTGTAAGTATTTGAGGTTGAATTAGAATTCAGGTCTTCCTAACTCCAGATCCACACTTCTATCCATTGTGCCACATAGCTACCCTATTTGGGATATAGGAGGAAATTAATAAATGTTTTATTTCCTTTTCTTCTCCACTCTTCCAATTCCTTTCAGTAAAAAACAAGAATCAATGCCCTCATAAGTCAGACTTTAGGGAAGAATGTGCTCTGTGGGTTATGTGTGAAATTTAATTTGTTTTCATATTTTACCCAATATTTTGTGGTTTACTATTATGAGCTATAAAATAACACTTTCCCCCTCACATCTTTAGCTAAAAACTACAAAATGATATGCTGTTTGTTTTTGTTTTTCCTTTTCATTAGAGTATTGGCAAATATGCTTTGAGAAAATGTTTTAGTACTAATAGAAGCCTAACCTATTATCCTTGCCCTCAAATTAGCTCAAATTCTTGATATTCTGTTTGACCTAGGGGCTGTAAACCAACACATTTTTTTAATTTTTGAACAGGTCAGTATTAAAGATGGTAGAATGTGAACTCTGGTAAGTGTACTTGGTTATTTTGTTATTGAATCTAGAGTGCCTAGCACAATGCCTGGTCTACATTTGATCCTCCATCAACATTTGTTGATATAAGTGAAATTGAACTATTTCCAGTCTTATCTGAGCTCTCCCTCTGTGCCATTAAGTTCTAGGTTGGAACCCCAAGGCAAAATTCTATAAATTTGTGCATTTCTTTCTAATTTAGTACTTTTCCTAGTCGGTCAACCAAAATCCCAAGCTAGGTTCATCTTTTTGTTAACCATTAAAGAGCTTGACTAATATAATTCTAACAAACTCATTTATAAAAAGGTGGGCAAGGAGAATGAGGGAGGCCAAGAGGACCAAGAATAAAAGTGTGGCAATTCCTTTTCTAATCAGAAAATAGAACTATTTTATACTTCTCTTCATTAGAGAATGAAAGGGGAAGGTAAATGCTCATTCACTCAGCACTTGTTTTGTTTGGGATGGGGATATTCCTTTTGTGAACCCCTAAAATCATTTCTGGACACTATTTGGGAATTAGCATTCCTGTATATGCTATCTTCCTTGTCACTGACCTGAGCACCTCCAACTTGTACAGTTTGCATTTGTTGCTTGATCAAATAGGGTTGATTGACCCAGAGTCCCTTATTTGGGGAAATTTCATATTCTTCACCCATTATGTCTAGGCCATAATCAGTGCCTATTTTTATCAAGCAAAAGCCTCTCAGCTTGACCCTGTTTTTCCATTTCAAATGTAAAATACCTGGACCAGACTTTGCTAATTCTATCCTAGATCTCTTCCTCCCCCAGGTCTCCACTGTTGAGTTTTACTGTTTAATTTGACTGTATAAGAGTAGTAGATAACAAGGATGATAATGGGGCCATACTCCAGTCCCTTTCAAATTCTTCATTCTAAATAGGTGTAAGAACTGCATATCCCACTCCCATTTACTCAATTTCACCTAATTAGCTTCATGTACCACCATGCAACAGTGAATTCTTTCCCACTATTTAAACTCATCATTCCTTCTACCTCTGAGTTCACCTCTTCTCTATTTAGTGAATGAGTTTCCCTTTAACTTTTGGTACCTTGTCATTTCTAACAACTAAAAATAATTTTTCTCAAATAATATTTCTCATCATCAGTCCAGAACCAAAACTACCTTTCATTGCTCTCAGTGCATGATAATGTCCTGTCCATAGCTTAAAGATCTCATTCTAGATTGTAGAGCAGACATTCTGGAGGTGTAGAAACACCTTCCAGCAAGCACATCATAACTGGTCTATACATTAATAGAGTTATAAGACATGGCCAGAGACTCAAAGAGATTTTGGTGGTTTGCCTAAGGTAAGAAAGACAGAGATAAGACAGAGATAATTTGAACCCAGATCTTCTAGGCTCCAAGTCCATTTTACCATATTGCCTCTAACAAGGTTATGATACAAATTATTTATAATATACTTATGCTTTTTGCTCTCCTTGTGTCCCTCCTACCATTTAGTTGCATTATCCACAGATATATTTTGATACCATGTAGGCTATACATTGTAAAAAACTAAAATTCTAGACACTCCAAAACATTTCAGACACATCCAGATGATAATGTATGATGCCACCATAAAAAAAGGGGGCAAATGATGTATTGATGTTGTGCCCAAGGAGTGACCTTTTTTTTTTTTTTACTTTTACTGGCAGAGAAAAAACTCATAGCTTATATCCACATTTAGACCTGATAAATCACAGGATTTGAGAGTTGGAAAGAACCTGAAAGGCCAACTAGTTGAACATATGTGTGAAAGGAATCTACCCTGTAACTTCCTCTCAAGTGGTCATACAGTATTTGCATGAAGACCTCTAGGGAAGAAGAAGAAGAAGAAGAATGCTTCTCTCCAGGGAGCCCATTCTTCAACTTTTGGCCAACTCTTTATTTTTAAGAAAGCTTTTCTTTATATCAAACTTAACTTTGTTTTTTGTCAACTCCTATTCATTTTAGCAATGAGTGGAAGCCCTCTAGAGTCAAATAACAAATTTAATCCTTCCACCACATGTTATCCCTTCATATTCTTCAAGATAGGGAGCATACCCGAACCCAACCCATCCTACCCTAGTTTTCTATTCTCCAGCCTACCCCTGCTCAGTTACTTCAACTGATTTTAATACACTAAGGGCTTAAGGACCATAATCATCCTGAATATGGAGTAATGGGACAGTACAGTGGGACTATCCCCTTCCTATTTCTGGAAGCTATTTTTTTTTTCTTGATGCATCCTAAAATTACATGAACTTTCTTTTTATTTCTTTTCATTTTATTACTGACATATTAAGGTTTCAGGTAAATAACCACCACCACTACCACCTTTCTTAAAATAACTGTGATCTTACCATGCCTTCCCATTCTATATTTATGAAATTGATTTTTCTTATACCAAAGTAGAAGACTTTACATTTATTCCTATTGGATTCCATCAAATTTGATTCAGTCCATTGTTTTAGCCTTTCAGGATCCTTTTGTTTCCTGATTCTGTCATTCACTGTGCTAGCTATCCCTCCCAGCTTTGTGACTCCTATAAATGTGATGAAGATACCATATGTATCTTTATCCAAGTCACTGATTAAAATACTTAATTAAAACGTCCAGAGCCAAATAGAGCTCCTGGAATATACCACCACACACTTCTTGCCTCACTGACACTGAACCATTAGTAACTAATTTTTAGTCATATTATCCAAACAGTTCTCAATTTGTCTGACAATATTGTTTTCTAATGGATATCCCTTCATCTCTTCCACAAGAATAGTGGCTGATACTATTTGCCTTTTGTGTAATTGAAAATCTGTTACCCTACAAAGGAACTACATTTCCCGGGAACTCACTGACTTCCTGTCATTACATACTTCCTGTAGACAGGGGATAAATTCAGTGGGCGATCTGGCTCTGTCTTTTTGGCTTCCTGGCAAGGATGGTAAGTGTGAGGATTTTGAACTGGCTTATTAGCCATGGACACATGGTTTTTATTTTGTATCCCTTCTTTTCCTTTATTTTCTAATGAACATTAATAAATCTCTAAAATATATTTTTATTATTGAGATTAATTTTAATTTTTACACTTTCTAAAACCTAGATCAACTCTATCCACAACATTCCATTAGTTTAGTGATCTTATCTAAAGGGGGTATTTTGGTTTGTTTCCCTTGTATTTTTTTTAACTCTTTCCTCCTGTCTTAGAATCAATACTGATTATAAGTTCCAAAGTGGAAGAAAGGGAAGGATTAGGTAATTGGGGTTAAATGACTTGCCCAGTGTCAAACAGCTAGGCAATGTCTAAGGTCAGATTTGAATTCAGAACCTTCTCCTTTCTCTAGGCCTGGCTCTCTAGCCACAGAACGACCTAGTTGCCCCTTCCTCTATTATTTGTAAAGCCAAGTTAGATGTTTCCAATGAATACTTCTGTTTTTAGGTGTTTGCCAACAATGTCTTTAATGATGTTTTCCCAATTGCCCCAGGAATTCAATTTGAGCTAACTAGCCTATAGAATGTAGACTCTCCCTTGTGATATAGTTACCCTTCTCTCATTTCATGTTACCTCTTCTATTTTCTATGATCTTTCATATATCCATGGCAGTGACCCAGCAATCCATTTGCAGCTGATCCTGGGCACCAGAACCCAGAAACAATAAGAGAACCAGATCCCTTCCCCTTCTAGATCCTGAAGTACTTGGTTCTAATTTAAACCAGCATCAGCTATGGGGAAGATCACTGCCAGAAGTTGAATATATATATTTGTTGAGCTATATTTTGAAAGTATTATGTGGCTGATGCCTTTATTCAAAATAGTGGGGAAGACAGTCTTTATGGACTTGTTAGTATGGATTCAGAGGCAGTTTGGTGCCTGGTGCCTGGTGTCAGATGTAATGAATAGTGAGCATGGCTTGGAGTATGGAGTTAGGAAGACTTGGTTTCCCATAGTGGCTGTGTGACACTGAGCAAATCACTCAGTCTCACAGTTCCCCCCAGCAAGTCTCTAAGGCTGTAACTGTTGCTCATCTCTATTGCTAGAAATACCAAGAGAATCTCTAGGCTGAGGAAATCAGAGCTCCAAAACAAATAAGCAAAAAGGATAGAGGTAGTCATCAAAGTATTATTAGGGAAGTTGTCTATTTCAGGTACTTTCCAACTTTGACTTTAGTCTTCATCTCAATTATAGAAATTTACAGGTTGATGTAAAACTGGGTATTAAGTGATCTTAGACAAAAGAAGAAAGAAAAGAGCTTAGAAATGTACTGGGCCAAAAAATGGCCCACAGTGCCATAAAAATACCTCTGTTTTTGCAAAGACCTTGAGACTGGTAGAGTGGAAAGATTCATCTGGGAAATCAGAATATCTGAGTGTGGGTCCTAGGTCTGAAATTTTACTAGCTGTATTGCTTTTATTTTCTGAACTACAGTTTTGCCATATTTTGAATGTGACCAATAATAAGGAGCCTACCTGCTTCACATGGTTGATTTGAATGAAGTACTTTTGAAACTCCAAGGTCTTCGATAAAGGTGAGTTACTGTTAGTGGTTCGAAAGCATGACCCCTAGTCAAATGATCTTTGCTCATTACTAATCCCATTATTCTACTAGATGCATGTCTCCAACAAGATATTATCTTTTTTAAAATAAAAAGACTTAATCAAACAAGCTTTTACTGATTATGAAATAAATGTATGTATCTGGTAGGCCACTGTATATCATTTCTAAAATAAAACTTTTCCATATATCTAGACATGCTGTTTCTGTACCCTCTGATTCAGAGAATTTTAGTTTGAACACTAAATTAAATGATTATAAAGAATAATGGAAGCTATTATCATGTTTTCCCTACTCATGTCTTAAGCATAGTCAAAAAAGATTGGTCTCTTTTTTATACTTTATAAAGAAAATTTACTATGAAACAAAGGTGCTCACTGCTGGGGTATATTGCAGAGCAAATGTTTATAGCCAGCATATAAATCCCTGAAAATGGGGGATTATAATGGAAATACTGACACCATCTTAACTATAACAGTGCAAATAATATCACTGTAACAAAACTTATAATCTCATATATTTGCCCTGGGACTGATGGGGATTTGATTACCAGTCCCAGATAACCTTTCAGTGATTCAATTCAAATGGTATAATTATTCCATATTCTTCAACTTCCTTAAAATACATTTCAAATGGAGTAGCATACAATCCCAAATATTTATTCTGAAAAGATAGACCCAATTTTTTCTTTACTTGTATAAGATATATCTGACCTCTGAGGCATTTGAAAAAATCATTAATCAGTTTTTTTTTCCCGTGTACCTTTTTAATGTGTGTGAAAGAGTTACTTTCCCCCTAGATCTTCTCAGATATATTGCCAAGATGATTCCCCCAGAGAACCATGTGTTTATCTTGACAGGTGTTAGTGAGATCTGTGGATCTCTGTGGAATTATTCCTGGTTGTGTTGAGGTACAGTAGAAAACATTAACTCTGCAAACTAATGAACTTACCTTATTGCATTCTAAATAAAATAAACCACACAGTGAGTAGGATTAATCTACTAATGTCTTCCTAATGAAGCTTTCATTAGGCATATGGTGTGGTCTTCAATATCTAACACATGCCAGAAATTAAAATGAAGCATACCTGGGGCTTTTCCTCTTTTCTGATAATATTCGCAGATGAATTTTTGCTGGTTTACTCATAACTTGCATTATGGAGCTAATGAAAGATGGGTAGGTGTTAGCACAGTTTCTAGATTTAGGGAATTTGCCCAAATAGGGCAGAGAAAAAATGTTTTGAGTTTTTTTTTTTAATTTTGCTTCTAAATTAAGCCTGGGTTTTTTTTTATGAGTGGAATGTAGAGTTGGGGAAGGGAATTTTTATTTTCTGTAAAATACAAAATCTAATTCATTACAAAACATTTAGGTTCTAAGAGTTGAATAGGCAATCAGTTCAATGAGACACACCAATAATTTCTCTGCTTTAAGATGAATAATGCTTCTTGTCATTATAAGAGTGTAGGCATCATTGGAGGATAGGAAGAGAACTTAATTTGGAGTCAGTGAAACTATGTTCAAAATGTTGTTACCCTAGTTATTACCTGTGTTACCATGGGCAAGTTTTCTTAGAAAATAAGAAAGGTGGACTAAATGGCTTCTAAAGTCTCTTTTACATCTAAATTTAGGATCAGGATGAGAAGGTTAACTAGAAATTATGAGACTTGGGAGAGATGAATTTAGTGAGAAAAGTCTCACATAGGATTAAAATATTTCCTATGGAGTTAGACATTGGGACATCCTTGATTATTGTTGGAGAAGTTGGATTGATGAATCCGGTGGACAGAGCATGATGATAGGTTGGGCCTGGGCTGGGCAGGACCTTACCTGAGTATAGACACACTTCCAGAGTAAAGATGGGGAATGGCAGGGCTGAGGTGAGTGAGAGGGTAGAGCATGGATCAGATAATTATTATTTCTAATTAGGAGTAGGCTCAGCTGTTTCTGCTTCTAGAGAGTAGAACTGCTGTTCTCACTTTCTATATTTGCTCTGAAGAAAGCCCTGATCATCCCACCCTAGCTAGAGCTCTGATTATGACCAATCAATCAATTAAATATTTATTAAATGTCTCCTAGAGGGCTATAAATGATGCTATTGAATAAGAGCTTAGTGTGAATTACAATGAAAGAAACCACTATTCCCTCAGACTTTCAATATTATGACTACACTTTGCTAAAGAAATCACAATAAATGAGGATCACAAATAAATCTGTCTCAAATCTGCCTTCATCATTGTAGTCATCCCCAACTGGAAATGTGCTGTCATATGAAACTGGATCTGTGCAGCCATCCACAGGGAGGCTACAAGTATCTATTTAATAAGAGTAGCAAAAAAATAAGGCAACAAGGTGGCACTGTGGATAGTCATTGAGTCAGAAGACTCCTCTTAGTGAGTTCAAATCTGGCCTCAGCTACTTACTAGTTCTGTGACCCTGGGTAAGTCGCCTAACCCTGTTTGCAGTTAGGTAGCACAATGGATGGATAGAGTATCTGGCTTGAAGTCAGGAAGATGTGTTTTTCTGGTTTCAAATCTGACCTCAGACACTTACCAACTATGTGATCCTAGGCACAATAATAATGACAAGGATAGCAAAGGGTCAAATGATGTTGTGAGTACAGGATATGCAAGGGTCCCTCTTCCAATGTAAATTATACTCAGATAATTGCTTAGAACAATCGCGGTTTATGACTTGCCCAAGGTCACATAGCTACTATGTATTACTGTGAAGACTTGAACCCAGGGCTTCCCCCATTTGATGCCATCCCTCTGTCCACAATATCACTTCAGTGATTTCCACGTCTTGTCAATGTTATGCCCACAGACAACACCTCTTGCATCTGTTCAATTCTATCCACTCATACATTGATAATCCTAACTCAACCTCACTCTAGTCACCTCTTCCCTAGACTACTACGAGTCTCCTGATTGAACTCCCTGCCTCCATTCTCTCCCTTCTCCATCCATCTGTCCCACAACTACAAAAAAGTTTTTCCTAAAGTGCAGATCTATGTCAAGCTGTTGCTCAATAAGCTCCAGTGTGGCTCTCTGTGGCCTCTGTTTGGCATATAAAGTCCTTCACAGTCTTGGCCACAACCTACCCTTTAAGGCTAATTGCATGCACGTCACTCCCCTTCAATCTCTCTATGTTCTAGCAAGATTGGTCTTCTTGCTATTTCTCATACCCAATCTTTCCTCTTTAGGCTCTATCCCTTTGCACAGGCTGTCCCCCCCCCATACTGGGGATGAAATCCCTCTTCAGATTTGCCTCTTGGAATCTCTGGCTTCCTTTAAAACCCATTTCATGCCACTTTTGGAGGGGCTAGTGCTCCTGGCAAATTATCTCAAATTTACTTTGCATATAATATTTTTTATACCTTCACACGTGCTTACCATTTCCCTTACTTGACTATAATCTCCTTGAAGTCAGGGACTGTTTGATTCCCCTCCCCCCGCCCCAGGACTTAGTAAATAGTAAGCAAGTCATAAATGTTTGTGCATTGATGAATTCACATTTATATAGTATTTTAGGGATTTCCAAAATGCTTTTCAAGAACAAAAACAAAACCCCTTTGTGCTAGGATTTGTTGATCAGTCTTAGTGAACCCTTTTGAGCTTTCCTGACAGAAATATTACAGTGGTTTTCCATGTCCTTCTCAATATAATTTTACAGAGGGGCAACTGAGGCAAATTGGGGTTAAGTGACATGTCGAGGGTCTCACAGCTAGTATCTGAGGTCCCTTTTGAACTCTTTTTTTTCCTGGTCAGGTTTTCCTGACTTCAGGTCCAGAACTCTAGCCACTGAGCTACTTAGCCATATCTTGTATGATAGGAAATACAATATTTTTACTCCCATTTTACAGATCTTGAAATTGAAGTGCATAAAGACTTAGTGGCATCCTAGATGTTATATAGCTACCAAATAATAGAACCTAAGTCTTCTGACTGCAATATTAATGCTTATTTCAACCTGATATGATGGCAAGAATGTTGAACTTGCAATCAGGAGAGATATGGGCTCTAATGCTTTCCCCTCTCCTTTCTAAATGTATGGTCATGAATACGTTACTTGACCCTTTTCTTACCTGTTTCCTCACCCCTGTTTCCACATCCCTGACAAAGTAAGCTCCTTGAGGGCAGGAATGGTTTAATTTCTTTCTGTTTCCTGAACCCAGTGGACAGTGCCTGGCATATAGGAAGTGCTAAAGCAGTTTTTATTGATTGATGCACTGATTTAGCAACTCTCTCTAGAAAAGGGTTATTGAGAGGATTAGATGAGACAATGTGTGTGGGCACTTTGCAAGTCTTTAAATGTTATAGAAATACCATCATACTACATACCATACTGCTTGATTTCCATTTTACCTTTTCATCTCAACTTTCTCTTGCCTTGGTTTTTACAGGTATCCAGAGGTAACTCAAAGATCATTTCTGTCAGCTTTGATGATATTGATGATGATGATGATGAAGAGGAGGAAATGGGCTTTTAATTTATGGACTTTAACCATAATTTAGTACGCTTCATACAGATATGGTAAAAGGAGAACTACAGTGTTGCCTTTCTCCTATAGCAATAGCAGCCTGAAACAGTATGAAAGCAATGGATCATGAAGAAAAGCAATTTCCTACTTGAGGGATTAGCCGGTGCCCTCTTTTGTACTGTTAAATCAAAGTTTTTGTTATTTTTTCAAGTAATACTGATTTTTTTCAATTTAAATAAATAGTCCCTAAAGAAACTGCAAGAGAGTCCCTAAACACATCACTTCATAGTCAATCAATAGCAGAGATTTTAAAAGAAGAACCCTTTATGTTGTACTTCTTTGAGATGCTTATTGATACAGGAAAAAAATAAAATAAAAAATTAAATTGCTACACAAGCTAAAGATAATTACCCTAACAAGGAAAAATTTGAAGTGATACATGGGAATGGGAATTTTTCTTCTCTTTCTATACCAAAAATCCAGGTGATTTTCATGAAGAGTCTGCATGCATTTGTTAATATTAGGAAATTGAAACCTAAGCAAATTTCAGTGAACATTTACCTTACCTCTTAGTTTTCCCACAAAATTAACTACTGCTATTAGCCTGTAATCAATTCAGTCTGAGAAAATTGGAGCTTTTCAGATATGGAAGAGAATTGTGCTCTGGAATATCATGTGAAAATTTTAATCAATTTAAAAGGCATTATCCATGCAATGAGGAGTAAAATATAGTCCTTAGTAATAAGGCAAATAATAGATACACACTAAAAGATGTGGGGGATGGAAAATCATTAGCCTATTTTCACAACTAGTTTTTTACCTTTTTTTTGCCTTATGTGAGTCATGTTTAAGGAAGTTGCACATTTTCTGTGCTAAAAACTGGCACACTATATAATTAAGAACAAAAAATCCTCATGGCTAAATAATGGGGTTGTGACAAAAAAGAAAATTCAAGTTAAGTAATAAAACCATATCATTTATTTCTCCTCCATCCACAGCTGCCTTTTTTCACCTGTATAAACCCCCAAACCTGGGGTATCTGATATGTGCCAAGTATATCAGATGTCTTCAGTTTTCTGAGTGATTGGAGGACATGCTTCTAGCCTTCACTTGAAATGTTCTTTTTGTCAGTTTCTGTCAAAACACAGTGCTGGGGATTCTTTTTATGCAGTTACTTCTCTTGGCAGGGATTAAGAGAAAGAGAAGTTTATAGATATACAGGACAAATTCCCTGTATTATCTTTCCCAACCCAGCGGAGTAATTTGGCTCACGGAGTAGGATACCATGAAAACTAAGGGAAGGTTTATTTTAGAGTATCCAGGATTTGAAGTAGCAACAGGAATTCAGCATGAAGTATATAGACAAAGAGTGGTTAAAGGAGATTAAAACAGATGACCCTTCCTTCCTCACATGCCAGGTAGGAAACCTGAAATCAAATCCCAGGTCTGCTACTGTCCCATTTCCTTGGGCAAGTTACTTACACCTCATTGGTAAAATGAATGAGTTGAACTAACACTGATCTCTAAAGTCTTTTTCTACTCCAACATTCTATGATTCTATTTTTCATCCAATCAAGGAATCAGGGCAAAATAAAACAAAATAAGGATCATCTGGATGATACTTTAGCCAGGTCAGGATCTGGTTTTACAATTACCCATCTCAGAAATACTTCCAGTGTTAGAGTAACAAAAAAAGTTTTAAAAAATCATCCTGACTCCAGAAAGCCTAAAGGACACACATTCATAGAATTATAAATTTAATAAGCCTACAGAGGCAAAGGATCTTGGAGGCCACCTAATCTGATCCCTTTTTTTTTGCAGAAGGGAAGAAGGGAAGGGAATAAGCAATTAAAAAATACTTACTAGAGCAGCTAGGTGGCACAGTGAATAGAGTACCAGGTCTAGAATCAGGAAGACTACTGGCCTCAGACACTAACTAGTTGTGTGTGACCCTTGGGCAAGTTACTTAACCCTTGTTTGCCTCAGTTTACTCATCTGTAAAATGATCTGGAGAACAAAATGGCAAACCATTCCAGTATCTTTGCCAAGAAAACTCCAAGTGGGGTCATGAAGAGCTGGACATGACTGAAAAATGAGAGAACAACATAATACTATGTGCCAGGTAGGGTGCTAAGTGCTTTATAAATATTACCTCATTTAATCTTTGCAAAAACCCTATGAAACAGAGGCTATTTTCTCCATTTTACAGTTAAGGGAATTTAATAGAAGTTAAGTGATTCATCTAGGGTCACATTGTCACACAGTAAGTGTCTGAGGCTGGATTTGAACTTAAATCTTTTTTACTTCAGGCCTACTACTCTTTCCACTGCACCACCTAGTTACTAGAAGAGGAATCTGAGACCCAGAGAGGTTAAAGGATTTTCCCAGTGTCACACAAATGGTGCATGGTGGAGTAAGGATTTAAACCCAGATCCTTTGACTAAATCCAGCATTCAAGACATATTCTTTTTGGGTTAAACCAAAAGTTCAGCTGGGATTGATAAATAGAAGGACAGGTATATATAGACCACTAGGCCCCCTTCCATATAAGAAAAAAAAAATTAAGATGCATCGAGATTCGTGGATCATATCATTTTATAGTTAGAAAAGCAATTAAAGACCATCTCTTCGGATCCTTTTATTTTACTAATGGGAGGCAAATTTCATATGGAATCTATCATTTGTATCCCCAATATTTGGCAAAGTGTTTTGCACATAATAAATTCTTAATAAATGTATTTTCATTCATTCCATTTTTCCTGGGGAACTCCAGATCAGGAAAATTCCTTCTATAAATGCAAGTTGAAGATAAGTTCGTCTTCTTCAAGGAGAGCTGTGGGGGACTCTGGGAAGATAAGTGATTTTTACCCAGAACCACTCAGTCTCTAGGGTGAGAAAGAAGGGACTTGACCCCAAATCTGTCTGACTCCAAGGTCAGCCCTCTTTCAACTATGCCATCATGATGCCTATCAGATACTTCTCTAGAACATTTAAAATATGTTGTGATCTGACTAACGTAGTTTTTAGAATGGAAGCATTTCAAAGCAGCAGCACTGGTCAGACATTTTTATTGACCAGATGTTTCCCTTCTATTTGGAAAATATTGTTTATGAAGTTTTAAGAAGCAAAATATCAATCAATATGAACCTCTTACATTTAATATTTTGCCATTCTGCAAGGTCTCTAATTACCTAGCTGTCTAAAGAGTTTCAATTACTCTTAACTCTTGAGCACCGCATAGTGATTAAATGAACACAGCAACATGTTGTGGACTTGGGCAGCCCAGAAAACCACTGTGGCATAAGATCAATGGTTATATTCATTTGCCGAAAACTAGCTTTGTCATTGTTTCCTGCATTCCACAAAGGTTTAAATAAATGCTTCTGAAATCTTGCCTCCATGATTTCCTCATTGTGTCCGTAGAGCCTTAGCAACAACAATGAAAATAGCCTGAGCTTATTTAAGAAAACCCAGCTCGAAGGGAAGATTATTGTAATGTTCATGTAGTTGTTTAAATATATTTTCAACAGGAGAGGCATTCCTCTGTGCATCCAAATAAGGAAAATTAATGAGAATTAATGCAAAGACTTGTATTTGAGCCCCCTCCCCCATTTAATTGTATAAGCAGAAGATGGGGGTGAACTGACTTGGTAGCAGTTCAGATCCAGAGGAGGAACAAGCATTTATTAAGCACCTACTAAATGCCAGGCAATGTGCTAAACGTTTTACAAATATTATTTCATTTCATACTTATATCAATTCTGGGTGGTCAGGGTATTATCATCCCCATTTTATAGTTGTAGAGATTAAGTGACTTGCTTAGGATCATACAATAAATGTTTGGGGCTGAATATGAACTCAGGTCTTCCTGACTCTAGGACCGACATTCTATTTACCCTAACACCTACCTTACTTCAAGTCCCTAAATGACCAGAAACTTTATAAACATCAAATGTTATTAAACTACTAAAGAAAGGCACCATAACAAGTTAATGCAAGCATAGCATCTAAATTATGGGAATTAACTACTTGCTTAGTGGTTAGTTTTCATTTAAAGCAGTATATTCAGCTCAGGGAACCATATTTTAACAGGGACATTGACAAACTGGAAAATATCCAGGGAAGGATTACTATGATTATAAAGAGCATAGAGATCATCTCCAAATCAGAATGGCTTAATGGAACTTAGGATATATTTATGGCTGAGAGAAAAAAATCAAGAATATTAAGTTAATTTTTAAAATTTGCCTCAAATGAGTTTCATGTTCCAAAATATTAAAGAATCAACACATGAAAACTACTATTGTGGACATGATTTTTGCCAACAAGGTGGAACTGCCACAGAAGTAAAATTGATAGGAACTTTGGAAGTAAGTAATGACTCCATTGTGATAGAAAAGAAAGAAAATCCAGGCATCATCTGATGTGGACCTCAGGTTGGTAAGCAGAAGGGCTCAGTAATGGAATTTTCTATTAGCAGCAATGCAATGATCCAGGACAATTCTGAAGGACTTATGAGGAAGAACACTATCCACATTCAGAGTAAGAACTGTGGGAGTAGAAACACAGAAGAAAAACAACTGCTTGATCACATGGGTCAATGAGAATATGATTGGGGATGTAGACTCTAAACGATCACCCTAGTACAAATATCAATAATATGGAAATAGGTCTTGATCAATGACACATGTAAAACCCAGTGGAATTGAGCATCGACTATGGGAGAGGGGTGAGGAGAGAGGGGGGAAAGAACATGAATCATGTAACCTTGGGAAAATATTCTAAGTTAATTAATTAAATAAAATTTTCCAAATTAAAAAAATGAACTAATTAGAAAAAAAAGGCTCAAAGACAGGATCTGTAGATGTCATAGACTAAAATTTCAATTTCGAAAGCATATGCATACATAAAAGAGCTAAGGATTTCAGTCTACTACAAGCTCAATTAGGCAAACAGTGGTACATGGAAGCTAAAAATAGAAATATGAACTTAGGCTGTGCTAATAGAACATCATCCCTGCCTAGAGAGATATCTATACTACCCCGTTCTGCCCTGGTCAGCCACAGATGGATTACTGCAAGCTTTACAGGGGGCCATATTTTAGGAAGGACCATTGATAGGCTGGACAAGTGGGCAGTCAGGATAGTGAAGGGCTCAGAGATCAAACCATGTGAGGATCAGTTGAAGAAACAGGGAAAATTTCTTCTTGGAGAAGAGAAGGCTTAGGTGAGAAAGAAGTGCTCATAGAAGAGGATTATTCCTGTTCTCTACTCTGGAGGGTAGATCTTATAATATTGTTTTGAAGTCAAAGGCCTGAAGATTTAGTCTTGTTCTGATGTCTTGATAATCATCTTCCAAAAGTAGAATTGGGTTATTTTGGGGAGAGGAGTAGTTAAGTTTCTCCTCACTGGAGATTTTAGGAAGGAGAAAGGGAGAGAAATTCTTGTTCAGATTTAGACCAAAAAGCCTCTGAAGTACCTTCCAACTCTTACATTGTGTTATCATAATGTCTGTCTCCAAATATGTGAAGCTTTGCTATATTTGAAGTGAATCTGATAGATATTATTAAGCACCTACTTTCTGCAAAGTAATTCAGTGTAGCTATAGTTCAGTCACTTCAGTTGTTTCTGATTTGGGATTTTCTTGGCAAAACTACTGGAGTAGTTTGCCATTTCTTTCTCCAGCTCATTATGCAGATGAGGAAACTGAGGCAAATAGGGGTAAGTGACTTGCCCAGGATCATGCAGCTAGCAAGTATATGAGGCCAGATTCAAACTCATGGAGATGAGTCTTCTTGACTCCAGATACAGCACTCTATCCACTGTGCAATCTAGTCATCCTTTACATGGAGCCTAAAGCTCCCTCTCTACGACTTTTACTCATTTCTAGTTCTTCTTTCTGGGGCCAAGAATAACAAGTCTAATCCTCCTTCACACCCTTAAAACACCTGCATATAAATAACATGACCTCCCTAAAACTTCATATCTGCAGGCTAACTTACTAAAATTAAATTATACGTGTATAACCATATGTATATAAGCCTGATAAAATATTTCTAGATTTGTAAAATTGACTTAAGATCCTAATTTTTTTTCTATATTCTGTTCAACTTTCATAAACTGTTCTTTTATTTAATTATTAGAATAGATTGGATTAGATTTACAGATCAGATTAGAAATTGTAGAATAATCTAGTTTACAAAGACATAAAAAAGGAAAGTATGTTCTCTCTAGTGCCAGGAATTCTGGTGGAAACTGCAATGATAACAGCTATTATTTACATAGGGCTTTAATGTTTTCAAAGTACTTTACAAATAATATCTCATTTTATTCTTACAACAATCCTGGGAATCTGTACTATACTTTTTCCTCATTTTTCAGAAGTCAGTAAACTGAGGCCATCAAAGATCAAGTGAACTACCCAAATTCACACAGCTATCTGGGTTCCTCTGAGTCATGATTTGAACTCAAATCTTCTTGACTATCAGTCTACTATTCTAACTGCTGCTCCATTTAGCTAAAGGATACACAGATACTTTATATATTCTCATTCAGGTAAAACATTCACATCCTGTGAGTGAATCTTAAGATTAAAATGTTTTACAAAGAATTTAATTTTGATTTGGGACAAATCCTTCCCATGAAATTTCCCAAATTTGTTACAGTTCCAAACACCAACAAATCAAAAGCTAGGTGTGTTCAGGAAAACAAGCCTGTTTGGAGAATCAACAGAGAGCAGCAGAAAAAACACCGGTATTGTAGGCAGAGATCCTAGGTTTATATCCTACTTCTGTGACATTGAGCTATTAATTTTTCCTCTCCAGGTCTCAGTTTCCTCAACTATAAAAATAAAAATGGCCTCTAAGATCCCCTCTAGTTCTAAATCTAGGATGCTATGAAGGGATAGCTAATATCGATGACTTCCTCATTCTCTAGCACCTGTTTGCCAATAAGCTGAGGCATTTCATATGCTAAGAAAGAATATAGAATCTTTATTATGATTCAGACATAAAAGGATGGTCAGAATAAAAGAATACTTGGAGATAGTGACAAAGAGAAGATGCTCACTAGTAAAGGTCATGTGAAGGGAATGAAATGTAAGAAAGGAGCAAAAATGAATAATTACCAACATCAATTCCCCATTAGGATTCTCAAGATTCAACCCCAAATCCAGCCCTTGGTGAATAAAGATTTAAGAATTTATCAATTTCTTTAATGGCTTGACTCCAAGGGCTCCTCCTTACTGCAGCCTTTGTAGACTATTTCCCCCAGTCCTCCATGGGATTTTTTTCCTTCCTTCTCCCAACTCCTACCATATTTCATATGGAAGTTTTCATATAGACAGCCTTAACTTTGGGATTGGAGACTTGTGCTCAGGAAACACTGGTGTGGACAAGCCTTGCTTGGTCCTAGCCCATGATTAAGCCCTCCCTTCCTTAGGAATTGTCTTTGTCTCATGCTGTGGTTCAGATCCAGACAGTCCAGATGTGGGGCTTGGATCCTGGGTTGAGCCAGAGCTGCCTCGATGATGCTCTAGACCTGCTTCCTATTGCCTCGGCTGGTATCTTGGGTCCTTCAGTTACTCCATACTGGAAGCCACTTGGGACTTTACTCCCAGGGGTTTGCTCTGCTAGGAACTGTTCGGGGCTTCTTCACTCCTTTGGGACCTGGCTATGATGCCCTTCAGCTTCCATCTACCCTAGCTTGGCTCAATTCTGGGCTTCTGTCAGTTGTCTTGTGTGGTCCTGAACTTTCCCTTTGGTACATTTTTAGAGCTTTGGGGGAGGTGGGTATTGGGAGGAGTAGGATGGATATCTGGATTCCTCTTTGTCCTAACATATTCTCATTTTCGCACCTTTAAGAATTTTCCATATCACTGAAATCTCAGGCTTAGTTTCTATCCAACAGTTAATAAATTAGTTTCCTTACAAACTAGATAGAAATTCTTTTGTGCCCATTTCATTCTTGAAGAAACTGTTAGAAGGTAAACATCTTGAGGGATTCACTATACTTTTTAGATCTTTGGTGGTCTTAGTATAGAACTATACTTTCTACATAGACTTTAGAGAAAGGTTCTATAAATGCCTTTTTTATTATCCAGTGGGCAGGAGAAGGAAGTTAGGGTTATGTGGAGGATGAAGAGAAGCCCAAAAAATGGCCTTGTGGTTGGCACATGTGGAATGGGGAGAGTACATAAAGGAACCCAGATGTGGTAAGGTTCTTCTCTGACTTTTATAGCTTCACTGTGGCTTCCCACACCTGTGACTTATTTGGTATTTAAGATCAATGTGAATTCACCCTTCTTATTCCAGGGAGCTCAATGGTTTGCCAGACTTCTCAAGACTGTCAAGTGTGATCCGACAAGGACAAGGACATACTGCAAACAATTTGCATACAAAAGTCTTTCCTGTGATATTAGCTAAATGTTGATGCCTCTTCACTTCTTTGAATACAAGGGAAATGAGGAAAACATTTTCTATTTATATTTTGTTTCTTTTATATTCCTCAGGCAATAACTCCTTCACAGACTTGGCTCTGATGTGATCACTCTGTCAATTAATGATTGTGTTAACGAACTGTAAAATGGACTTATCCAGGCCTCCATGCCTTTCAATTGTCCCTTATTACAAAAGGCATCCCTCATCTTTCACTTAGATTTACCTCCCACACAAACCTTCTGTGCTTTCATTTTATTATTACAAATAAACAAAAGGCAAAGCTAGATACAGAGAAAACAGAAGTTGTCTGCATGTATCCTAAACCACACGAAAATGATGCTTTCTTTATACTATTCACTCAAGAACCCTATATTTCTGTTTGGAATATCTGGTCCCTCACTTCAATGTCCATTTACTGAGAACTAGATTGTTCTCTTATATGATAATTTTATTTTGAAGCAAGGGTTCCTTAATCTTTCTGTGTCATGGACCACCATGGCATTCTGGATGAAGACTATGGACCCCTTCTCAAAATAATATTTTTTAAACCCTTACCTTCTGTCTTAGAATCAATACTGTGTATTGGTTCCAAGGCAGAAAAGTGGTAAGGGCTAGGCAATGGGGATTAATGCCCAGGGTCACTCAGCTGGGAAGTGTCTGAGGCCAGATTTGAACCCAGGATCTCCCATCACTGGGCCTGAATCTCAATCCACTGAGCTACCCAGCTGCCCCCTCAAAGTAATAATTTTGAATAAATAAAACAAAATACAAAGTATTACAAAGGAAACTAGTCACTTAAAAATAAACGCATAATATTTTTTTTTCCTTCCAAGTTCATGGATTTCCTGAAATTTAACTTGGGATCCTTTGGCAGTTTATAAATTCCAGATTAAGAACCTGGGTTTTAAGATATTTGGGGTGAAATAGAACCCTCAAAATGATATTCTGAAACTCACTCATTCTATGAATAAATACAAATACATTTTTAAAAACGGGGATCACATAGTTAGTTAGAGGCAGAGCCAGGAGTAAACCTCATGTCTCCTGATTGCTACGGTGCTCCTTCACTCCATCCTGACATCTCACTTGGACCTCCACTTGTCTTGGCTAGAGCCTTGGCAGAGCCACTTACTGGTCTAAAGCAACTACAAATATACTTGTTGCTCATAGGATCTCTTTAAATATTGGAAGATAACCATGCCAAGCCTCCCTTTAGTCTTCTCTTCTCTCTCCCTGGGTAAGCACTTCCAGTAGCTCCAACTTTTTTGCGATTATAATACAATTTCAGTATAGGTACCCTTCTCCAGCAAATTAATGACCCTTTTAAAATATGGCCCCTAAAAGACAATCCAGTCCTCTCAACAGCTCGTATGATGAGATGACTAGGCTAGTGTCCCAAGCACTATCTGGTCATTAAAAATAATAATAATCTCATTTCCCAGGGCAATAATTCCTTTTTTCTTAAAGCCTGAAACCCCACCTTAAGCCTCCTATTTCTCTGAAAACAACAGGACTATTCCACATCAATTGCCTCTTCTCCCTTCCTCTAACACTCCAAAACTTTTGAGTATTTATATCTACTTTCTCTTTCCAGCCTATATGAATTTTGGTTTTCAAATATTTATTGTAGAAGAACATTTATCCCCACTTAAGAGCATAGGTGTCCTCTTAATGTTTCCTGTCAACTTATTTGGGAGTGACAAAAACCCTTTGAACTGACTGATGAGGCAGAACTGGGTATCTATTCAGGCTAATGATCTCACTTGTTTCCCCAGTTACTTTCAAATAAGAAAGAAGTACCTCTATGGGTCTTGGGACTTGAGCAGGGCATTGGAAACTCTCTCACACCTGCCACCGTGTGTCCAAGAATACGTGTCTTTTGTCTTGTGTTTATTCTTTCCAAATACAAGGTAAATAAGTAACTACAAGCTGAAGGACTTTGAAAACTCTGAAAACTTAGAAGAAGCCATCGGTTGTCTAGCAACTGGAGTCAGCATCCAAGTGCAGTGAGTAGTCAGTACTGAAGAATGACCTACTTGGAGCAGCCCAGCGGTGAATCAGTCTAGCAGATGAGACACCATTTTTCAATAAGCAAGAGAATGCTTCATCCATTCGCTGTTCCATACCTGAAGTCAACCTGTCAGGAATTCTGTGAAGGGAGAAAAGCACTCCTGAGGCTAAAAAGTTACCTAAGGTGAAGGGGGGATGTTTTGTACCTACCTCTTTAGATTTCAGCCCACTGTCCCCAATGCAGAGCATGTCCTTTCTCACTCGAGGCTGGGGAATTTATTTTCCTCTTTGCTATATCTTCTCAGTAAATATCTCATTGTAAAATTGGCTAATTGATTTTGGGGATCACACTGGACAGAGATTTAGGAGAGATAGCATTAAAAATCAGAACTGCATAGTTATTCCTTAAATGCCAAGGGAAGAAAAAGCTAGTATGGTGTACAAGATCAGAATCAGAAAGACGTGAGTATGAATTCTGCCTTTGATATTTACTAGTTACGTGACACTGGTCACTTGACTCTCTGAGGTTCAGTTTCTTTACCTGTAAAATGGGATGTAATGAAAACTCCTATTTTTGATGTAAGAATCAAATGATATAAGGTATAAAGTACATTGCAAACTGTAAAACACTATACACATTCTGACTTTTTATGATGATGATGATGATGATGGTGATTTTGCTGATGATGGATGATATCAGTCTCATTCAGGGATCCCAATCTGGCAGGATGAATAGGTGAGTCAAGAGAGGATGTTATACAGGCCTAGAGATAGGAGGTCCTAGGTTCAAATGTGGCCTCAGATACTTCCCAGCTGTGTGACCCTGGGCAAGTCACTTAACCCCCATTGCCTAGCCCTTACCACTCTTTTGCCTTGAAACCAATATATAGTACTGATCCCAAGATAGAAAGTAAGGGTTAAAAAAAAAAGAGATGATGTTACAAAAGCAAGTCAAGTGCCCATATTTATACATGCATTTCAACAAGAATTCATTGAACACCTACTATGTGCCCTGGGGATATCAAGGCAAATAAGAAAGAGTCCTTGCACTTAACAAAGTTAACAGTCTATTGGCTTTTATGCTTGTTGAATTGAGAAAAAATATATGTATGAGTGTGTATATGTATATAAACATAACATTACATATACATGGGTCCTTGACCCCCTTAAGCTATGCTGTTCATGTCCTTATGGCTCATTATGTAATCCTACATTTACCTTTTTTTCTTGGAGAAAAATCTAGGAAATCTTTTGACAGTCATCAAAGCATTTAGCACTGCATGAGGAACAGTTTTAGTTTGAGGTCTTTTCTAAAGTGAAATGTACTTTGAAGTCTATTAAAAATGTAACTATGCATCAGATATATAATAATAACATATCTTCTTTTACCTTAGTCTTCTTCAAACCTGTGGAACTTTTGACCTCAGTGAAGGGGGAAATGGGAAAATAGCAAATTATGAAATGACTATTAAAAGTCCTGGCTTAGAATCCTGACACACAGAAACTAACTATGAGACCCTGAACAAATGGATGAATTTTCCTGAGCCTCAGTTGCTTCATCCATAAAATGGGGAGAATGGCACTTGCCATGCTGTACTTGGTTTACAAAATTGCTGTGAAGAATTTTGTAAATTGTAATATACTCTATAAATGTGAATTATTATTAATAACCAACCATATTTCACTCCACCCCTGTGGCTTCCTGATCCTGGAAGTTCATTCTATTTCTGGTCTTCTCACCCTGGAAGTATACATTGCCCCTTAGGTCCCTTCATCTGATTGAATGGTTCCTCTTTGCACCTCCATTTTAAGGAGATGTATTCATTTTTGCTTCAAGTTCTCTTCCTGACTTTCTCTCCCATCTGCCCATACAGATTCTTTATGTCTCTCCCCCCTTTCCCATGCCTGACTTTTCATCTTCCTTTTTTATGTCTTCCTCTATGAGAATGAATGCTCTTTGAGGGCAAGGACTATCTTGATGCTTATATCTGAATTCTGAACAGTTAGCAACATTCCTGGCTTAAAGTGCTTTAAAAATGCTTGTTGACTTGCCCAAATGCCAATGTAATCACATTGCTGTATCACCATCATCTTCATCACAGCTGATCCTTAGACTGTGTTCTAAGGTTTGTAAAGCCTTCTAAATACATTATTTCATTTGGTCCTTAGAACAAACTTGTGATGTCGATACTGGAAAATCCCTGCTTACTTTACAGATGGGTAAATTGAGGTTCAGAGAGATTAAGTGATTTACCCATAGACATATAGCTATTAGTTAGGATTGGACTTAGGTCTGTCAGTCAGTCTTCTGTGACACTTTCCAGGATGCCATGATGAATTTTTTAAATGATAAAGAAAGAGTGAAATTCTAAATCAAAATTATTATTATTTTAAAAGGATTATGTTTTCTGAATCACAAAGAGCTTAAACGTGACTCTAACCAAGGCTCCTAGAAGAGTTTCAGAGATTGAAGAGCATCCTCTGTTTCTTTGATGAATTTCTTCTACTATAGAATATGGCCATCAATAGTTCTGTAGGAAAACGAAATGTTCCACGTCCGTTTTTATGCAGCTAACACCAAGTTTCTAAATGAATTAAAAAGAAATAATTTATCTAAAGAGGCACATGTCAATGTAATTGTCCTATCAACAGGTGTTAGTATAACATCCAAGAATTCCATAGCATTTTTAGGATCATAAATCCCTTTTCTCAGAACAATAACTTGTGAGGTAGATGGGACAGATATTATTGCCCCCATTTTCTTGAAAAGGATGCTGAGATGTAGAGGGGCTCATGGCCACTGGCAAATTTAAGAGACAGGGATTCAAAGTACAGGCCTTCTGACTCCAAGGTCCATTGTGCTTTCCATTACGTCATGCTATACCTATGTGTTTATGTGTATGTATATGTGTATGTGTGCCTATAAACATATACATATCAATGGAAATATATGCTATTTTTCATATATGCTATTCAAGATAGATTCTAGATATTATTTTGAAAATATTGTCATCCACCTCAGGCTATCTTCATTGCTGCTGGGAAGAAAACGACATCCTCTCTCCCAAATATTTGACAAAAAACAACAACAAAAAAACATGTATAGCTTATTGAGAGTGTTTTCATTTTCATTCAAGCTAATTTCTATCTCTGGAAAATGAAACTTCCTCTCACTGGTCTACCAATCAGAAGCCTTGCCTGGTGAGAACAGCACTCTGTGGATTATTATACTGTCCAAAGTTTGGGGGGATATGATGTTCTTTCATCCCTAAGCACTGTGGGAAATAAAGCCCTATAAAATGTCCTTTCTATGGTGAAATTAAAGAATTTATTAAAAAAAAAGTACAATAAATTGTCCAATTTAAGCCATTTCCTATCTTTACCACCCCTCTCTCTAAATTAACCTCACCAAATAGAACATATTAGCTTTAATCAGAAGGAAAGTTACTCTAGTCAATTATTTTTCTAGAAAACGCATTTTTCTAACATTGTATGCTTACCAGAGTATCAATGGAGTGAATACTATGCTTCCAGTCTGGATTCTGACCCAGAGAGCAGAGGTATAGTAAATCAACCTACAGGAAAGATGCTAAAGCTCAAAAAGGTTCAGTGGAACAGTCCAAATCTATTTTGTCTCTGGATTGCGAGTCTTGGGTAATGCTTTCTTTAGATCTATGGATAAGTATATCCATCAGCATATGGTATAATTATCATTGAAGCAACACAGTATCGTAAACAAAACTTTCTTTCAACGTCCTGGAGGAGATTCCAAAATGACTGTGTGATAAATCCATTTCACTAGTCAAAAAGAAGAATGACAACTTCAGACATCATCCAGGGAAAGATAATGGAATGTAAAGCAGTAAACATCAGGGATAATGAAGTAGAAAAAAGAAACCAGGGACCTATTTGTCTTTTCCCCTTTTAATGGTTTTATAATCAAGAAAGGGAATATTATGTCCTAAAGATATCTGACAGTGTCTTACACTCCAAATGTGGCCAAAAGGACTGTTGTGTGTTTATTTGTTTGTTTTCATTATCTAAGAATAGATAAGTATAGTGTCTGAAGATCCCAAGTTAAAAAAGGAATACAGAATACCATGAGGAGTGGAGAGATATTTGACAGGTGCTTCATGGCTCTCTATCTCTCATGGATGAGAGGAATGAATGCCTTTGGCAAGATCCTGGAAGTCAAAACAAGTTCTAAATGCTTTCTTCCTTTAAGAAACCTACCCTGATCTTTCTCCAGTTTGAAATGAAATTTTCTTCCTTGGTTATTAAAATAAAAAAAAATCACGTTATACCTATCTTATGTATGATGGGCCACAAGATACTTTATATATTGCACTTTTGTTTGTACTGTGTTCTTTAGGCTAATCTATAGCTTATAGATTATAGGCCATCATTCATCAAGGTTCAACTCAAATCTTCCTTTCTCCATGGAGTAACTTCCATGTCTATTCTGACAGATAGGGATTTCTTCCTCTTACAATGTAAATTGTGAAAGGTATTTGACCATGGGCAAATCTTGTAAGCTCTAGTGGCCCCACTCAAGCGGCTATCAAAGAGTATAAATCATAGATGATTTTCTTATCTGTATCAGTGAAAGGAATTTCTACACTAAGAACCAAAACTACTTACCTTGGCATTCAAGGTTCCCTATGATATGTATGCAAATTGCTTTCTTCCCATTATTCCCCTTAATTAATTTTACATATAGCCAAACTGGACAACTTATCACTTTCTCAATATATTTTATGCTTTCTTGCCTCTTCACTTTTGTTCATACTGTGTCTTCCAGTTTAAGTTGCATCATCCATCAAGTTGCATCTCAAATCCTCCTTCCTCCATGAAATGCCTTCCATGTCTATTCTAACTGACAGTGATCCTTTCCTCTTCTTAATTATAGTTCTAATCTCTCTTTTGTGGTACCTATCACATCCTACATTGCAATGCTATTGTATATCTATCTTTTCTTTCCAAATATTCTGTAGGCTCCTAAATTGCAGGTGCCATGGTTTATACTTTCTTTTTCTTTGCACCCACCCCAGATGCTAGCATATTGCTTTGCATATAATATATACTCAATTGACATTTGATAAATAAATTAATGAATCAGTAGGGGCAGCTAGATGGCTCAATGGATTAAGAGTCAAACTTAGAGACTCTTAAAGACATTGGGTTCAAATCTGGCCTCAGATACTTCCTAGCTATGTGGCTCTGGGCAAGTCGCTTGACCCTACTTGCACATCTCTTGCCCTTCTGTCTTAGGGCTGTTTCTGGAAGAGAAAGCAAGAGTTTAAAATGAATGAATGAGTATTTGGAGTTTCCTAGCAATTTTAATCACAGATCCATACCACCTCCCTTCTCTAGGGATGTATATGTGTTTGTATGCATGTTTATGTGTTACATATTCTTGGGATGTCTTATTATCACATTATTTCATCAATGAGATATTTGTAAAGCACTGTGCACAGTGACCTTTGTATTAAGCTTTAAAGTTGGTAAAGCATTTTACCCATGTTATTCCCATCGAGTCTCAAAACAACCCTACAGGGAACATGCTAAACATATTATTACACTTTTATTACATTTTACAAATGAGAAAACTTATACTCAGGGATTACAAGTGACTTGCCCATGGTAACATTAAAGAATCAGAGGGTTATAGCTGGGACTGGTCCCACAACTAATGAAGGTTGTTATTAAATATACATTTAATATATATTACTTAATTACTATTAATGTTTATAAAATATAAAAAATATTATATATATGACAGGATTTGAACTATGATTTTCCAGAACCTAAGTGAAACATTCCCTTCACTGAAGGTGGTTCAGTGGATAGAGCACTGGAGATAGAGTCAGAAAGACTTAAGTTCAAAACCAGACCTAGATACTTTAAATTGTGTGATCCTGGGTAAGTCACAACTTCTTTTTACCTTTGTTTCCTCATCTGCAAAGTGGGCATAAAAATAATACCTACCTCACAGGCTTTTCTTTAGCCTCAAATGAGATAATGTTTGTAAAAGTGCTTTACAAACCTTAAAGTGCTATTTCAATGCTTGCTGTTATTTGATATTGTTATTCTTTATGTTAGTGTCCTAATAAAATTTATTCTGTCTGGTAGGGAGATGCAACATACATATACATCTATTTGGAAGGTGGAGTGGACTAGATTTGTGATTTAATTAGTGTGGGAAACATCCACTATTTATTTATTCATTCAATGGATGTTTATGATGCATGTATTGTGTGGAAAACATTTTACTAGAATCTGGAAAGTATGCAAAAAATATGAACCATCTCACCTGTCCATTAGGAGATTACAAAATATCTGGGGGAAAATGTGTGTGTGTGTGTGTGTGTGTGTGTGTGTGTGTGTGTGTGTGTGTACATGTGAAACAGGGAGTAAGGGTAAAGAATAAGGCATTTATATGGTGTGTCTAGTATATCCCCATAGGGTTATTTTGAGACTCAGTGGGAATGATAAATGTTAAATGTTTTACAACCTTTAAAGCCCAATACAAAAATCAGTTATTCTCTTCTCCAGAACCTGTTCTTGACATGTGGAAGGCACTTGATAAACATTTGTTGAATTGGATTCAATGGAATTGAACTCTTGTGACATTAGGCAATGGGTCAAACCATTTCCCATTTGCGCTTCAAGTAAGGATGCTCTACGACTAAAACAATTATATTCATATATTCTACTAACAAAAATAGTTAAGAAATAGCATGGAACAAAGATTGAACATGAAGCTAAATTATTTGTTGCATGCCATGCAAGAACCTTACAACGCCTCCAAAGTTGGCTCTCTACACAGTGGTGTTTCAATGTGTGTAGTTTGGGGAAAAGGACAAGAAGGGAAGGAGGGGGAGAAAAGGAATTAGTCTTTGCATGCAGTGTTTGTATAGCATTGCAGTTGAGGCAAGCTAAATGACAGTTATAATGCCCTTTGCATTTCAAGAAGGTACATTTGTGTAAGGAGATCATAGATGATAGGATTTTAGACTTTGAGAGGACCTTACAGATTCAAGGCCCTAATTTGAAAATGAGGAAGTGGATCTAGCAAAATTCAGTGACTTGTTCAAGGTCTCCCAAGTAGCAAATTAACTCAAATTATGCAAAGAAATCAGTTTTGTAACATAAAATATTTTTTGTTGTTTTTCAAACTTTCAGCCATACCCGATGCTTTCTGACCCATCATAGTACTCAAGGCTCTTCTATCTTCCACTATCTCCCTAAGTCTGTTCAAATTCGTGTTCAGTGCTTCCATATCACCATCTATCCATCTTGTCCTCTGCATCCTTTTCTCCTTTTACCTTCAACCATTCTTATCATCACCGTATTTTCTAATGAGTCCCATATTCTCACTATGCAACCAAGACATTTAAGCTTCAGCTTCAGAATTTGAATTTCCAATGAACAATTCAAATTATTTTTTAGAGTAATGACTGATTTGATCTTCTCACCATCCAACTGACTCTCAAAATTCTTTTCCAGCACCACAGTTTGAAAGTGTTGATTCGGCGGCGCTCAGCTATCCTTACAATTCAACACTTACAGCCCCTATGTTGATACTGGAAAAACCATAACTTTGGCTCTATGGACCTCTGTCACCAAGATGATGTCTCTACTTTTTAGTATTCTGTCCAGATTTACCATTGGCAAAAAAAAAGCTGAAAAAGAGGCTGAGGATGAAAAGAGAATTGGCTCTCTGCCTGGTTGATGACATTTTCAGCATCACAATATAAAATAATGTCCATTTTTGCTCTGGGCAAGACTGGACTAGAATTTGGAATCATGTAAATTTAGGCAGGAATAGACCTTAGAAAACATCTACTCCTATTTCCTCATCATCCCAGAAAAGAGAGGCAAGAAGAGACAAAGGAATGAACCCAAGGTTATACAGATGGTGGCAGAATTGGGTTAGGGTTAGGTTTAGGGCTAAAGTGAGGTTAGACCTGAACCTAGAATTAATTAGCTTAATCTAATCTAGAATACATGTTAGAAGCTAAGGCTTTCGGTTCTTGGTGTACACTAAACTCCCAGTTCAGTACCTTCTCCCTTAAACACTGTAGTCCAATATTAATTCAAATTAAAGATACTTAATACCTTATCTGCTGATTATTTAAGATAGGATCATTTTTTTCAAGTGAAAGGTAGAAAGATGATGTGACTCCAGATCAGGAGTAAAGTCTTGAGTGCCTAAATATATATAGCCTGGCTAGATCCTAAGGAAGGAAGGAAAGGAAGATTTGTAACTTGGAAAAGCTGCTTATTAGGAGTGATTGCTTAAGAATAAAAGAGATATATCCAAGAGTGATGGGAAGAATATTTTTTTAATTGTCTACATTCAATATCAGTATTATTCAACTTTATAACTCTTGGCATCTGCCAGGAATCAGGCGATCTCATTCTTTGGAGACAGTTAAAAAGTAGGCTAGACAAGGATATCCACTGAGGAGAGGTGAATTATGCAACCTAGATTATTCAGTATATTTTTCTGAGCCACATCAGCTATGTAAATAAGCACTTGTCAATGTGTCTGTTACCTAAAAGAAATGAGGCTAGGACTAATCACACGTCTCTTTCCTTTTGGTATGGATTTCTTGGGAATCTGTGTTTATATAGGAACTCAGCGTACTCATAATAGGAAGATGCTGGTGTTCTATGAATATAGTGATTTGGGAGTCATTAATAAAAGATGGACTAGTAAAGGGAGGAAAAGTCAATGGTAAATGTGAGGGATTCAAGGCTAATTTTGACGGTTCACCTGTTAAATAATTTGTGATGGTCTTATAATTACTAAAAAATTTATTTTTGACAGGAATTAGGATTTCACTGGTGTAGGGAGCTCCTAGTGAGAAAGTCCTCTATTGGTGCAACTTATCACTGTCTCTATAATTTAGTATCTTAGATAATTGTCACCTGGATAACTAATTTAACTTCACAGTAACCATGACAATTATCTAAGATATTAAATTATAGAGTCAGTGATGAGTCACATGAATAGAGGACCAGTAGGCATCAGAGATGGGACTCGAATTCAGGTCTATTTGACACTGAAGAAAGGAGAAAATGAGCTTTTTTTTTTTAATTAAGCACTTATCTTATGCCAGGTCCCATGCTAAATGCTTTACAAATATCTTCTTATTTGATCTGAAAAATAACTTGAAGGGAAATGATTTTATTATCCCCATTTATAGTTGAAGAAATGAAGGCAGGCAAAAGTGCTATAGTCACACATTTTGTAAGTTCTGAGGCCACATTTATACTCAGATCTTCTTGGCTCCAGATCCAGGCCTCTATCCACTGTACCACCAGAGATGTTACATTGAGGTAAGCTCCCTATCCACTATTTACTGCAGCCCATTAAAAAAATGTAAAATAAACCTGTTTGTGTAACATGATACAGAACGTATTGTAAATTTTAACTGGAGAATATAAAGGATCAGAACTCTAGAGCCCTGAGTTCTAATCCAGCTCTGCCACATTATGCTACCCTGGGCAAGTCATGACAACCCCTTGGATTCTTATTTTTCTTTCCATTATAAAAGAGGGGGTTGGATCAGACCAAGAGTTCTTAAACTATTTTTGTGTCACAAAGCCTTTTGGCACTCTGTTGAAACCTATGGACCTCTGAATGATGTTTTTAAATAATTAAATGAAATGTAAAATTCATTTCAATTTCATTTTAATAATTGAATTAAATGTTACATTTTACTAAAAGTTAGTAAAATATAGAATGTAATTCCCCCCCACCCCCCATCCCAATCTAAATTCATAGACCCATTGAAATCTGACTGTGAACTTCTGGTTAAGAACTCTGGAATAAATGATCTCTATTTGCACTTGAACATTCTAGAATTTTATCTATGTATATAATTAACCTCTGAGCAGGAAATGAAACAATATATTCATAAAACTACCTGTCTACTTGCAGAGAATGTGAATGAGAAAGCATGTTAGAGAGATGAAAAAAAAAAAAGAGAGAGAACTAAGGAGCGAAAAAGTAAGTGATATAAGATCCTGAAGATCACATTCATCACTGTCCCCTTCTTATTTCATACTCCAGGTCTCAGAGGGTAGAATCCTGAGTGGTCACAAGTCCTTATTTTAAACCCCTGACACCCACACCTTCTCCCAAAGAATGGTTCTAGAGAGAGCTTCTGAATGAAGGCATAAGACAGAAAAGAAAATGACAGAGCCCGATAGAGTTTACATACAGTGAAATAGATAGGATGTGAAATATCCCAGTCTACAAGCAAAGATTCTTGACATCTATGAGCATTAGTCTAGCTAGCAGGTGGAGCATTGACTGCTGGGCAGAGCACCACAGCTATAAAACAGACCACTGAGCTAGGCAATAAAAAAAGGAGAGAGAGAAATAAGAGTGCTAATGTCTTGTTTACGTGCCCTTTACAACATCTTTGAGATGGTCTGCAGTCCCAGAGCTAGCTTTAGTTCATATGCTTTTCCGATTAAGGCAACACATACCAGAGCAATCTAATATTAATGGGCAATTTAGAAGAGAAGAAAGAAAAAAAGAAGGGAGGAGATCTTTACCAACTACGTAACTAAACAATGACAGAACACAAGGACCAGTTTAATTCTTTATTAAATACATGCTTTGTTGTAACTCCCTAAAACATTTGTAACTCATTTAAAATATCCAATTCTACCATCCTGTGATTAGTGGCACTAATCCTTGTTTACAGCACAACCCTTTGAGAATAAGATTATTTTTCCCAGTGAATAGTTATAAGTGGTGACAAGTTTCATTATAACAATCGCAGGTCTGGAAAAAAAAAACATAAATGAAAAATGAAGACTTAAATGGCTGGGTAATATCCAATATGAGGAAGGTCTTTATTTAAAATGAAGTGTAAAGCTTGAGGGATAAAATGCCTCTGTGAATACCGCCAAGAATTAAAAACATAAGCACACATTTCATCAAGAATAGACTAATCTCAGACAGCTAGCTTACTTTTAGTTATCATTGTGGAGTTGGGACAATTTAAAGAAGTTTGTGGGTTGGGTATTCATCTTCTTCACAAGAAGGGGGGGAATTTCAATACCAAAAACTTCTATGAAGAAGAGTTTGTATCTTAATGCCATTGTTATTCCCTAGACACTAACTTATGACAGCCCTTCTACCGAACTGATTCCACCAGTCACATTCTGCTGTTTTAAAAATGTGTCATGGTGGTAGACAATTCATTTGTCCATTTTTTATTTCTTTCTTTGTGTTAAGATTGAGCTTAAAGCCAGAAAGAAAAGTTGATTTGAAACACATTAACTACATACGTGGAATCCAGGGACCACTTCAGTTTCTAGGAAGGTTTGCTTCCCACCAACCAAAAGAACCTTGGATTTGCACTCATAGGTTCTGGGTTCTAGTCCTTTCTCTGACATTTATCAATATAACCTTGGGTTAAGTCTCCAGCTCTCTGAGCTTTAATTTTCTTACCTAAACAATGGGGGGACTAAGTGATTTCTAAGATTATTTCATATGGGATACTATAATCTCTTTATTCTTTTATACCTTAAACATTCCCGTTCTGTATAAGATGTGATGATGGATACTATCAAAAGTAAAAGGAAATACAAAACAATTCCCTTTGATCAGAGGAGTTTATAATCTATAAAGATCCAACCTAAATATAAGGTAGGAGGCAGCTATATGGCTCAGTAGATAGAGTGCTAGTCATGGAGTTATAAAGACTTGCATTCAAATTTGACCTCAAACCCTTACTAGTTGTGTGACCCTGGGCAAGTCACTTATTCTCTGCCTTAATACAATGAGAAGGAAATGGCAAACCACGCTTGTCTCTTTGCCAAGAAAACTCCAGGGCCAATAGTGGAGTGCTATGGTCTACAAGATCATGAAAAGTTGGACACAACTGAATGACTGCACAACAAATTAAAGTTAATATTACATGGTATGTGTCAAATGAGTGGAATAGAAGGTCTGGTAATCAATCAATCAATTAACAAGCATTTCTTTTGTGCCTGCTATTTGACAGGCACAGATAATCCCTGGGAATACAAATATAAGGAATGAAACATTCTCTATTTTCAATGAGTTTAAGAGTACTTCATTTATAAACTAATGCTTTAGGCAAGGTACCCTAGAGACCATCTCATCATGTCCCCTTCAATTTACAGATAAGGACACCAAGACCCTAAGAGGTTCTTTGATTTGCTCAAGGTTAAATAGGCTGCAAATGATGGGGTCCCCAAATTCAAAACCAGCATTTTTCCACATTGCCAGTACCACTCTACTTTTCACTCTCTCTTCCTAATTGGGCAACTAATGCTTCCAAGAGGAAACTGAGACTTATTTGGCTTTGAAGGATAGGGTAGAGTTGAGTCTTAGCAGATTTGGAGAAATGTACTCTAGTCTGGGAGAATAAATTAAGCAGAGAAGAATAAAAAATACTTATGGCATTTTGGAGAATAAATGAACAGGCCAGTTTAGCTAGAGTAGAAAGTTGGTGATAATAGGTGATGATTGATCACTTTAAGATTTACAAAGCAGTTAAAATTTTTATTTCATTCATTCCTGTGAGATAGATGCTAAGAATTAATCCCATTAATCCCAGAAAACTGGGGTTGGGAGCAGTTGAGTGACTTGCCCAGAGTCATATCATAAGAATCTAGAATAAGATTTGAAGCTATGTATTTTCTAGTCTATCACTCTGCCCACTATACTCTGTTCCCTATCTTAAATACAATGCTATAACCAAGCTAATAGGGTAGAGGTTGGTAGCAGTCAACCTTATCAGAAAATTGTATTTTGTTTATTGTCCCTTTGTGTTTAATTTCCCATAGTTAGTTATCACCTGTGATTTCAATACTAGCTTCTAGGGTTTGGGGGAAACTTTTAATAATAGTAACTGATGTTTTATAGTATATCAAAGTTCGTAAGGTGTTTTACATATTATATCATTATAATGTCACAACAAAACTGTGAAGTGGGTATTATGGGTATTATTCCTATTTTGCTGATAAGGAAACAGACTTAGAGAGGTTCATTGACTACTCCATGGTTCCACAGTTGGTAAATATCAGAGGAGGGATTTCAATCAAGGACTTCCCAAATCCAAGTCCAATACTTCATCCATTAGACCTTCAAAATTTTGAGGTGAAAGTTTTTCAAAATATTGTTGGCACCACATAAAAATACTGATAGGCGAATGTCTTCTATAAACACTCTTTGAGAACCTAGAGGAAATTTCACTGAATGAGTGACAAAAATACACAAGGGTTTAAAAAAATGAAAAGGTCTCAACTTCCCTGTGTGAATTTTAGATTTTCTCCAGTTTGCTTAGTCTTAGAATTCTAGCAACCAGGAATGTATACACCACTACTTAAGGATTAAGTGGATAGCCTATGACCAATGTGCTTGCAATTGACAAATAAGAAACAACTGACAGACCCCCTGGGCTGTCCTAAATCAAGTTTAAGCTACCATTGGTACATGTGCGATGGAGGAAGTGATGCAAAGAACAATGTATATATTTTGTGTCACTTTCTCTTGCTGGCCTCTCACTCTCTCTCTCTCCCTGGTGGAGACATTGGGCTCTTGCAGCATTGGGAGCTCGTGGGTGGCAGAATTCTTAGGATGCTTGGTGAGTGGTTTCCGCTGATTCCATTTTCCTTTACCTGCTAAAGCTCTATCCTCCTAGAAGGTCCCTCATCTTAGAGGAGGCCTCCTGGCTGGAAGCCAAGCTAGATTGAGAAGCTCCCTTGGCCTAGGCCTCTAAACTCCTATTTGGCTTACCAGAGTAGTCCAATTCCTTTTCCTCTCTCTCTTCTTCTTAATTTCTTCCTACTATTGTAATTAAACCACCATAAAAATTCATAACTGACTTGAGTGTTTTATTGGGATTGAATTTTAATCCCTGGGGACCACTAGTATAATATAATCAGTCAACAACCCCTAATTTTACCCCTTACACCTGAAAGAGGATTAGATATTTCTCAATAAACCATGTCACAAAGATTTGGGAACCAATGAAGAATTCTTTCCTCTGGGTATAATGATATTTTTTCTTTAATGCTTATTAATTGCACCTAGCATACTCCATGTAAAATAATTTATAGCTGGGAAGCAAATTCTTTCTCTTGCTTTTCTTTTAGAATGGCATTGTGTATCCTTGAATGGTGATTTATCATGAAAGTTCAAGTTGGAATGGAATGCTCTTAGAATACTCTGACTGTTTTGATCTATGGCTGCTACAGTATAGTCCAATTAGGACTCTGGCTTGAGGTCTAGGGCTCTGCTCTGGAGTTCTTCTATCCTAGGGTGGGGATAGGGTGCTGCAAATCTACTCTTGAAAGGAATGATCATGGGATCTAGAGGTCTTTGGAATTCAACTCCATTTTTTTATCTTGGTCTATCTATCTTCACATCACAAATGGGTGACAATAAAGCATTAAGAGCTAGTCTGATGAGTGTTTTGACCTTTTTACTAAAGTATGGACTCTTTTAGTGTGATAAAGATTGGAAAAGGTAAATTAGTTATCAATTATTTTCTCTTACTTAACATCAGGTATGCAATCACTACAAGCTTTTATGTAGTTTTCCAAAAAAATCATACCTTTTTTTATTCCTAAGGTCACAGTTTCAATTGTTGGTTCTCTCTTTGGCTACTGTGATCTCTTAGTCTTCAGCTTATCACTTTCTTACATATTTCTTCTGCTTTTCCTAACTTCATATTCACACTCTTTCAAAAGACCCCAGATGGCTGCCTTCAATGGCATCACCCTCTTACAAATGTTCTGACTTACCTTCTTTTCCTTTCTATGAATCCTCCTTATCATAATTTGATCCCTTCCTCTTCTCCCCCCCAAACCCTCCCCATTTTGTCTTATTTTTAAAGCTGTATACACAACTTTGCCTTGCATCTCTGTCTTTGTCTCCACCTACACATTGGCCTGCTTCCTTTGGTCCTTCCAGTCAGTCCCAGCTGCTCCTTTAAGTCTTTCACCCACTCAGCTTTTGGCATCTTCTAGGGTGCCATCCCCTTCATCTTAGAACAGCCTTCCAATCAATGTGCATTGAGCCACCTCCTTTTCTTCTAAGGGAAATACAATCTCTCAAAGCCCATCTGTTTCGACAAATCTTCCAGCTCCAGCAATGACCCACTCCCCTCAACACACACCCTATTAGCTTTTCAAAAATAGCAATAATAAAACTTAAAGAAGCAGATGAAAATATAAGAGGTTTAAACTAATGCCTTTAGGTGACTCCCTAACTATATACTCAGAATGAAGAGACAAAAGAGTTCACTGAGAAGAGGGCTGAATTTACAGTCAGAGGATCTGGTTTGGACTCCTGATCCCACCACTTACTATCTGTGTGACTTTGAGTTAGTCATCTAAATTCTCTAGGACTCAGTTTATTCATTTGTAAAACAGAAGTAGTTAGGTGGCATAATGGATAAAGTAATGGACTTATAGTCAAAAAGGCATAGTTTTTATCATGATAATTGACAATAATAATAATGATAAATATCTAGCATTTATAGAGTACTTTAGATTTATAAATCATTTTAAAATTTTTATCTTATTTAGTGCTCATAACAACTTTGGGATACTAGTATAACCATCCTAATTTTCAGATGAAAAAACTGAGGCAGAAAGGTCAAAGGACTGACCTCAGGTCAGAGAACTATTTTGTCTCTAAAGTAGGATTTGAACCTAGGTCTTCCTGATGGATTCCAGGTCCATCACCATGTGTTCAGTTATTGTGCCACATTTTAAGACTGGTTTTTAAATGGAACCAGAGGATGATATAGACCCTGGGAATAATGTCATATATGCAATGGTTAGAGGAACTGAAAATTTTTAATTCATCATTGAAGGGAAAAAAGAAACCAATGTAATCATAATAGTCAGAAATTCCTGCCTCTAAGCATCTAAGCAAATTAGATTCTATGGACCCATTTCTACTAGACTACATCAATATAGCTTATTTCACTAGGACAGTGAAAAGGGGCAAAGGGTAGAATACTTTTAGATCTGTCAGAGGCAACATGGAATAGTGGAAAGAGCTGTCTGGGATTAAGGTACTCAAGAGAAAAACCTAGAGAGGAGTCCAGAGATAGGCAGAATAATTCTCTTCAAGCTTTTGAGATAATATCTCCTGAGAGGAGAATTAGTTTTATTCTGTGTAGCTAGAAATTACAAGAAGACACATTTTGGGCTCAATATATAAAGAAAAGGCTGTGCTATGTCACCAGTGAGGAACTCTAAAGAAGAATGGGAATACAAGGTGCCAACAAGGAATTGTCTGATAGTAAGAAGATGGGTTGACATTTGACCAGATGTTTAACCAGAGAACTCTGGTAACACCCTCATGATGTCAAGAGGAAGCAAGGAATGCTCTCAGCAAAGTGAGGGGATCTGGTTTGGTTATTTTGGGAAATTGCAGGGGGAACATGGGTAAGAATTGCAAATTATAGGCAGGCATGTGATAAGCTGTAAACTATACATCACTATGGGGAATTTCTGAGTCCATGGAATGACAGCCTGAGATAGCTAAGCCTCAAGGAAAAGCTTTCAAACAATTACAGATGTACAAAAATGGATCAAGGATCTAGAGCTGAAGGGGTGTCAGAGGCCAACAGCTGCCTGGTGGGGCGGTAAGGTCTCCCTCAATTGAATCACTCCCTTTCAGGGTGACTGAAGACCTTTGCTCAGTTGGATGGGATGCTGATTGCTGGATGAGATGACAATTCTAAACTGTAATGAACAAATGAGGATGATACTCAAGGAATCTGGATGATTTTATTGAGAGGCAGTATGGAATAGTGAATACAATAATTGATTGAATGTCAAAAAGAGTTGAGTTTAAATCCCATCTCTACCCATTACTAGAGAAAGTTATTGAACTTGAAGACTCAGTTTCCTCATCTGTATAAATGGACAGAAATAGTCAAGCAATCTGTGTTGAATTGAGGTTCAAATGCAATAATTTATGGAAAATGCATTGCAAATTGTGTTCTTGAAATCTTTTTAAAGTTCTTCCAAGAACTCTTAGGCTCATGTCCATTTTATGTTTTTCTTTGAAGTTTTGGAAATGAGTATTTTATTTTCACTGTCTTATGAATTTGAACCTGATCTTCTCTTTTTCCAAAGTAGTTATCTAAAGTTTTAAAAGTGCAATATAAATATACTAATATTACTTGCTGTTGGTTAGTTGTTTCAGTCACATCAGATTCTTTGGCATAATCTCTGCAAAGATTCTGGAGTGTTTTGCCATTTCATTCTCCAATTCATTTTACAGTTGAGCAAACTGAGGCAAACAGGGTTCCATGCTTCACCCAGGGTCACACAGCTAGTAAGTGTTTGAGGCCAAACTGAAACTCAGAAAGATGATTCTTCCTGACTCCATACTTGGAACTCTATCCATTACACCACCCAGCTGTCCCATTATTATAGTCATTCTTCTTAATAATGGGAGAAGGTATACCATCATGGAAAGTACATAGCATAGAGAAGCCAGTTGCCTTGCATTTATTTATCTATGTGCTCTTTGATACATCACCACTTCACTTTGTGCCTCAGTTTCCTCATCTGTCAAATCTATGTCTTAGATCAGGTCCCCAAGTTTTTTTTTAGCTCTAAAAACATCTATGATTGTAGTTAAAAGAGACAAAGACAACCTAGATAATTGTTCTACGTTCTAGCAGGGCTGATTCATTCAACATATACCTTATGCTTATAAATACATCTTCTCTCCATGAATACCTATCCTACAATCTATGGTAAAGGAAATAATGGACTTAACGTGTGAAATGTCAATGAAGAAATTGAAGAGAGAGATATGACTTTATTTAAAACTAAAATCACAATGAAGCCTGTGGGGATAAATTGGATTAACGGGAGCCACAGGTTTACAGTAGCCACCTATCTTCTTAATAACGTAGGAACACGGTGTCTTTTGAAACGTGTATATATTTTTTTAAACCTTTGCATTTTCTATTTACTCACACCTAAATGGAGCACTTCTGCTAAGGTAGGGAAAATGAATGCCAACTTCAGCTCAATCCAGTTAGTTGTGCTGAAGGCTAAAATTACAGGAACAGCATGAAGAAAGAATTGACAGCTGGAGTGCAGAGGCCTATGAAGCCTCTCTTCGGGGACTCTGTGATTGCTCCTAATGGCATTTTCAAAAAAACAGGTCCTGTTAATTTTCAAGATATTTTTAAGCACTCGATTACTTTTAAAACAATCAGCACCATTATGAATTCCCAGAAGGCTCTGAATTAAGAAATGAATACCTTTATTTCATAACATTTTACAAAACACTCTCTGTGTACAATAAATATCAAAGCCACCAAGGGCCTGTGTAATGTAATGGAAGAATTGAAAAAATGAAACAAAGATGATTAGATGATTAATCACAATTATACTTTTCAAATGATTCTAAAAGCTAAATGAGAATCGTGCGCTTGTTTTGTCTCTTCATTTTCTCAGTTCCTCCTGCACCTCTCCTAGGACTAAGGGAGCATGTACCCCAGGACCCAGATTTAGAGGGCAGTCACAGGAACTAGACCCCACATTTTACTGTAGAATGACAGACTCTGGCAACTTGTTTATAAGAATAATTAGTTAAAATACGAGGCTATCTGATGGCTAGCTTCTTTCTACATAATCTTTGTCCTCCAACGTCATGCTAACATTGCTAGTTAAGGGGTTAGCTGGGTGGCTCAGTGGATTGAGGGCCAGGCCTATTGACAGGGGGTTCTAAATTCAAATCTGGTCTTCAACACTTCCTAACTGTGTGACCCTAGGCAAGTCGCTTACCTCTCTTCTGGCTTGGAACTAATACACAGTATTGAATCTAAGATGGAAGGTATGAGTTATTAAAAAAAAATAAAATAGCTAGTTAAGGTGTTTCTCAATTCCTGAATACATTCAAAAATAATATTATATTATTAATAATAATAAAATAATTAATAATAAAGAATAATATAACCTAGAAGAAACAGTGTCATGTAGCATATACTGAGCTAACTTGGGAGATGGGGAAGACCTGGCTTCAACTCCTTTTTCTCTGACACATAATATCTGTGTAATTCCTAGTTTTCTAGGTTATTCTTTAAAATTATAAGTTAGAGAGAAGTTGCTAAGGAATTTCCTCACCTGGGAGTTCTCTATATTGATGAAATAATAGGTCTCGTTCCTATTCCTTCATGACAACTGTTTTAGAGAGATAAAATACTAATGATGTCCTATCAGAAGGTAATCTTTAAAGCTGCATTAAAAATTAAATTATTCAGATAGCAACATAATGAAATATATTTAATACAAGCATATCATTTCAAGAAATTATTTTTAAATTTTTTTTCAATATTATATTTTATTTGGAAAAAAGATTTAAATTATTGCTACTTCAATTACACTGAAAATGAGAATGATGTCAAAATGCATATATTCATGTATATATACAAATACAAGTGTACATAATGCATATATATGTCATCGGGCTTAAATATAACTTGACATATCATTGTAGCATATTTCTTTGGAACTCTTTTCATAGATCAAAACATATTTGTCTGCCTTGTTTTCCTCCTTCAGTGTCCAAATTTGTTGCATTTGGGTTCTGCAGCATTGGACATTTCATTGCCATGATGACCATTTTCCATGCCATTATTATCTATTCTACAAATCAGCATCCGACCCTCCTGAATTCCAACAGGAATCTTCCCCAAAATGCTCCCCACAAGGATATTGGTAGTAATAGAACTCATGAGCTTATGATCAATGCCTTTGTCCCTAAAATTCCTTTTTCATCCCGTATGTAACTCAGTGATGTTATTTCCAGGGTATGTGATGAAGCCTCCCCTTCTTAGGAAGGCAGGGCGTTATATTCCTAACTTTTCACAAGGCTCGGGGGCTATCCTTAATAAGGGTCTGTCTAAAAGACAACAAACCATCTGGCCAACAAATTTCACTTTAGGATCATAGATTTTGAGATAAAAGAGACCTTCAAGGACATTTAGTCCAAGCCTTTCATTTTATAGATGAGAAAACTGAGACAGAGATATTAGGTGAGTTACACAAGCTCACGTCATAATTGGCAGAGGTTGCATTTTAATTCAGGTCTTCTGGCCTCAAATACAGTGCTCCTTAGTTGGGGGCAGGAGATACAACCCAAAGCCACAAATGTGTCAAGAACCAACCAACCAATATGCCAGATATATTACTATTTTAGAGTCTTGCAGAGGAAATATATGGAGGTGTCTTTGTATTGTATAGAAACACACATGTAAACAACAATGAGTATTCATTGTCATTTATATCTTGGTGTCCCAAGACAAATTATTATCGAAATGAAGACTAGAAATGGACATAATCAGGTCCAAGAAGAATTTGCTCATTGTTGTTGTTGAGAATATTCAGATTTCTCAGATCTTCCATGTTCATGGAAATGGCAAACCTAGACTATTGAAACCAGCATTTCTGATTGTTAATGGTGTGAAAATCTATTAATTTCTCCTTAGTAAGAATGAAAAATAATATATATATATATATGCTATATATGTGTGCTTACATACACACACAGAAACATATATATGTTGTTGTTTAGTGATTCCAATCATATCCAATTCTTTTTGTGATCTCATTTGGAGTTTTCTTGGCAAAGATAGTAGTTTGCCACTTCCTTCTCCAGCTTATTTTTCAAATGAGGAAACTGAGGCAAACAGGGTTATGATTTTTCCAAGATTACACAATCAGAAAGTGTCTGAGGTCACATTTGAACTCATGTCTTCCTGACTCCAGGCCTGATGTTCTATCCTCTGCACTGCCTAGTCATATAGTTTGAATTTTTTTTTTTTTAAGATTAAGGCCTATGATGTCATTTGTGTAAATAAGTCCCTCTGGTAAAGATTTTCTTCTGCTCTAATTTATAGTTGTAGAGAGCTGTGTGGAACATGGAGAGATATGAGGACTTGCTCATAGCTGCACAGCTAGAGTGTTGGAGAGACCACTGGAACGCAGGGCTTTTTGATTCCAAGGCCAGCTTTCAATCCATTGTGCATTGCTGGCTCTCAGAACTTTCAGTCCTGCTAAAAGTGTATATACTCTAGTCAGATAGTTCCTTCTGAAATCATTTCACAGAAGACTCTTCATGATTTACTTTTATCTGATTTCTCTTAAACAGTAGAATTGACTCAACCTAAAATTGGAGCTGACAATTCCAGAGGTTTATTTCCAAACAGAGACTTGAAATGCTTTACATCAGTCTAGTCAAGTCTGTATGTGCCTCTTACCGCTCATTCTTGCCTACCCAATTCTCTGCCATCTTTGTCTTTTTGTTATTAACCAGTCTTAAGTGGAATGCCAAGTCATACTTCATAATTGCAATGCACATTTCTAAGTGCCTACTATGTGAAGAGCATTGTGCCAGGTAATGGGGGAATTACAGATCCTCACAGAGTTCATTCTAGTAATTTTTTTTTTCTAAAACATAAGCTTCATTTCCAATAAAAATGCCACAAATCAGCAGAGATATACAATAGGTTTTTCTGATATACACTGAAGAAACATTTTTCCATGTTAATAAGAGGTAACCAGGAATGTGGTGGTTTAGTAGTCTTTCACTTAGACTATATGGAATAAAAAATGGCACCTTAATTCCCCACAAGGCAGGATCATTTCCTGATAGGCACACATTCTTCAACTCCCTTTTTTATTTCATTTGTAAAAGCAAAAAGAGATGCCTTTGGACATTTAAAAATTATTTGAATCTCTTCAATAAATCACATATTAAGGAGAAAATATCTTCTGAAGATAGGAACATTTTGCTTTCCTCTAGAAGTGTTTAGTCTACACAGATTTACTTTGTTTCTCTATTGATTTAATAGTGTACAGTGCTACAGTCCTGCATTTAAGGTATTTCCCCCGCAAACTTGGGTTACAGAGGACAGAAATAAACTTCCTTATTCTGGAAGAGCCAGACAGTTTTGAGAATGTCAGTTGGAAACATAGAGTTGAAGAGTTAACTCTAACACCCTTTGAATCAGGTTTCCCAGCTTCTGTTTCCCTGTCAAGTTTACTATAGCAATTTCCAGGAGATATTGGGGGGAAAGTGCTAAAAGCTTGTGGTCTTACTGAATGGCAGGCTATGGTCAACACACTGAAGGACACAAAGATGTAAAATAGGATAGTGGGAAAGAAATGAAGAATTATCAATGATTTGCCAAAACAGAGGACTACATCTGGATGAAAAAGGTCAGTAGATGAAGCATCAGTAGGTGTTCAAAGTTAAGTAAGCAGGCAAAACTAAACAACACAAATTAAGATCTATAAAGCCAATTGTAATTTGAAGAAGAATGTAATAAAGGAGCAGATTTGCCCATTTTTATTGTTCAGTCATTTTCAGTCATATCTGACTCTGTGACTCTTATTAGGGAATTTTTTGACTGAGATACTGGAGTTGTTTGCCATTTCCTTCTCCAGCTCATTTTATAGATGAAAAACCAAGGCAAATAGGTTAAATGACTTTCCCAGAGTCGCAGAGCTAGTAAGTGTTTGAGAACAGATTTGAACTCAGGAAGATGAGTCTTCCTGACTCCAGGACTGATGTTCTATCTACTGTCCTACTTAGCTGCCCCAAGATTTGCCCATATCCAAGTCCATTATGTTTACGTGGCAAACTACTGAATTATATTTAACCTAGGTCAAGAGAAGAAATTCTTTTATTCTATGTCCTGCCATTAAAAAATTACAAAACAACAGGAAGTTCCAGTCTCTCCTTTTTAAAGTTTAAAACCTAAATGTGAAGATTTAGATGCAAAGAAGAATATATCTGTCTGGTACAATGAACATTTCTGTCAAGATCTTCTATTTTTAGCTTATTTAGGTTCCAAAATACTAATCACACATTTTGGCTTTTACCAAGTGGATCAATGAGTCTTAATCCCAGATCTGAGATTCACTGCTGGTTACTAAGCTTCTAATTTACACAGAAGAATGAGAATTAAAATGATCAGGCAGCAACAAATGACTTGGGGAGAAATGAGAAACAATTGACAGGAGTTTCCTACATTAAAGAGTCACAGATTCAGCTACATTCTTGCCTGTCTCAGTGCAGCTGAGAGAGGGATAGCCAGAGGAACTGCCTCATTTGATAACATATTTACTAAGATGATTAAAAAATCCTGAAGCAATTGACTTCTCTTTTTCACATGTAAATGTCTCTTCAGATTAATTTTTTGCTGCTACTTAATGAGGCAGATTATTAAACTTGCTTATCAATTTATCAAGCAGTTGCCATGTCTAGTAATCTTTGAGGTGTTTCTTTCTTAAATTATTATCGGTTCATCACTGACAGATGCAGGAGTGATTTGATCATAAGGTTTATGTAACAAGTGGTGATAATTTGTAAAATACAAATTGGTTGGTTCACAATGCCAGAGGCTAGCAAACATCCCCAGGTACGGAAATGAGAGAATGGATAGTATAAAGCCCAGAAACATCAAATTACAAATTTTCTACTTTGGAAGGGATCTCAGTGGTCATTTCATACCCAGAAAAGAAATTACTACAGCAATCTCAACAAGTGACCATCCTGTCTTTGCTTGAGGAACTCCAAGGAGGAGGACTCTCACTAACTGCCAAGGCAGCTCTTTCCACTTTAGGCTAGTTCAGACTTTCCCAGGTTATCATCATCTTCCTTATCATTAATATAGATACTACACTATGGGGCAGTTAGGTGATTAAAGTAGATAAAATATCCAGCCTAGAGTCAGGAAGGCTCATCTTTGTGAATTCAAACCTAGTCTCAGACACTTACTAGCTGTGTGACTCTGGTTAAGTCACTTATTTCTGTTTGCCTCAGTTTCTTCATCTGTAAAATGGTTTGGAGAAGGATATGGCAAACCACTGTGGTATCTTTGCCAAGGAAATTCCAAATGGGGTGACAAAGATATATATATATATATATATATATATATCCAAATATGATGGCAAAACTATTGAAGAAAAAATAAGCACTACTAACAAATTACTGGTGGCAGAGTTGGGGGAGTTTTCTGGTCAACCTTTTTCTTTTTCTTTTTTGCATTGCTTATCTAGTTAGATGGGGATCTAATACTTGACTTCAAACAGAGCTATTCATATGTATTAAAATCTGGAGACAAGCATAGTAATATTGTTTCTTTCTCAAATTATTGTCAATTCATCACTGCCAGTGGAGAAAGCTTAGAATCAAGAAGGCTTGGGTTCAATATTGTCTTTGAGATATAGTGACTGGGTGACATAGGAGAGGGGATAAATGGAGGGAGGCAATAAACATTTTCATATTATGTAATGAGCACTGTGTTAAGTACTTTACAAAACTTTAGAGCCTTACATCAACTCTATATGGTAGATAACTATTATTACCTCCTTTTTAAATTTAAGGAAACTAAGGCAGAAAGATATTAAGTGACTTGCCCAGGGTCACATAGCTAGTGTCTAAGATCAGATATGAACTTATCTTCTCTACTCCAGGGCCAATGCTTTAACAACTGTGTTGGCACCATCTAGCTTACCTTGGGTAAGTTCTTAGACTTCTTATTCACTTAGGTACCTCATTAAGATTATTAATTGCTGATGAAATGCTGATCTGCATCAGTGGGAGGAAGTTTCCACACTGCTCAATGAAATCATTGCTTTCAACCCTTCTCCTTTTCCAATCATCACAAAAATAGAACAAAGATGTAAAATTCTTAGAGGTAATGGGGAAAGTGAATTATACAATGTGAGAGTTGGAAGAGATCTCTGGGATCATCTATTTAACTTCTTGTTTTACAGATAGGGAAACTGAGAGAAGCAGTCATGGTGTGCAAGAACTTTGAATTTGGACTGAGAGGTCCCAGCAGCAAATTCTATTTTTTAATACATTTAGGATATAGGGCAAGGTACTTCCTATACCTGAACCATTATTTCTTCATCTGTAAAGTGATGTGATTGCCTACATGATTTCTCAGAAGTCTTCTAGTTTTAAATTCTATAATCTTATGCCTACAGAAACTAAACATTTGTCCAAGAACATAGAGCTAGGTAATGGCACCACTGGGATTTTAATCCAATTTTCCTGAAATCTAGGCCTTTTTTCATTTCACCTGGTTTCTCTAGAGTAAGATTGAGGAAAATGATTGTACAACAAATATCTTGCCTGTAATGATGCCATGGTCCAAGGAATTGAAAAATCATGAATAGAACAAATTATAATATAAAAAATAAAATTAATGAAATTAACATGTCAAGCTACTCAAGATATGGAAATATGATTAGCTTGAATTAGATATCATAAACAGATAATTTTTCCCCAAATGCATCTATATTTATTATGCTGGGTTCCGAGGTCCTTGTGATATAATTCTGGAGGAATTTTGATCAGAAAACATAAGACCATAAAGAAGCAATTATCTGAAAGTATCATTTGCCTTACACATCAGCTGTGTATTGGGCATTTCCAAATGGATGTCCCATAGCATTTCAAGTGCTTCACAGACAAAATGGAACTCATATTTTCCTTCTCAAACCATTCTCATTTCCTAGCATCCTTCTTTATGCTAAGAGTACCACTAGCTTTCAAGTCACTCATATTTAGAACCTTGTTATATATATAGTTCATGATACCCTCTGCTCTCCCTTCCCACAACCACAATAGATTTTAAAACTGAAAGAAAAAATGTCCTTGGCATCAAGGCAAATTTAATTAACTTTTCCTTAGCATTCTTCTTGATTTTTTCTTCTCCCTCACTGTACCTATCTATTCAATTGCTAGGTATTATCAATTTTATTCTGTCTCCAAAGCATCTTTCCTATTCATTCTTTTCTCGTCACTTGCATAGTCATCACCACAGTTTATACTCTTATTACTTCTCTCATATACTATTATAATGGTCTCCTACTTTGTATCCCTGTCTTAAATCTCTTCCACTCTATCCTCCCAACTAGCTACCAGATTGAAATCTCTAAAGCATAACTCTGACCAGATGCTTCCCTTACTCAAGAAGCTCCAGTGTCTCCCTATTGTCTCTAGTATAAAATATAAGCTCCTTCATTTGATGTCTTTTTGTTAAAAACCTTACCTTCTCTCTTAAAATTGATATTGGGTATTGCTTACAAGGCAGAAGAAATGTAAGGTTAAGTGACTTGCCCACAGTCCCACAGCTAGGAAGTATGTGAAGCTGGATTTGGACTCAGGACCTCCCCCTATCTCTAGCCCTGGCATTCTATCCATTGAGCCAGCTAGCTGTCCCTCCTTCTTTTGATATCTTAGACCCTTTGCCAGCTACCCGTTTTTTCCCCCTTCTTCTCAGACTTATTGTACACGTTTCCTTTTCATGTGCTCTACATTCCAGTCAAACTCACCTAATTGCTATTCCCTGTATTTTACGTACATCTCTAGTCCTGGTTCTGTTGGACAGGCTATCCCCTATTCTGGGAATGTGCATCCTGCTCACAACAACCTCAGAATAGTTTTCTCTAAAGTTCAATTCAAATTCAAATTCCTACACAAGACCTAAGTTGATCTTTCTGCAAATTGTCTATTTATTTTATTAATATTTTACATTTATTCATGTGCGTACATGTGATTTCCTACAAGAAATGGAAGCTTCTTGAGGATAGGGACTGGTTTTTGTTTGTTTTTATCTTTGTATCCAACCACCAGGCATGGTGCTTGATACATTTGTTATTATTCAATCATATTTGACTGCAGCCCCATTTGGGGTTTTCTTGGGAAAGATGTTGCAGTGGTTTACCATTTTCTTCTCCAGCTCATTTTATAGATGAAGAAACCGGAGCAAAAAGATTAAGTGACTTACTCAGGGTCACACAGCTAATAAGCCATATTCAAACTCATAAAAATTATTCTTCTTGAAACTAGATCCAATATAGCTGCCCTGTTTGGCACAAAGAAGGTGCCAAAATTATGTTTGCTGACTGAGGTGAGCATTTATGGCAAAGGTATGGTATGTTGTCCAGATAAGAGGTCTCAGAGGGAGAAAAGAAGGGGAAAGAACAAGAAAGATGAATATGTGAAAAAAAGGGAAAAGAACATTAGAAGATGAACTTGAATAAGAATGAAAATATGTAGGCTGTGGAAAATGGGAAGAAGGATTGTGTGAAAAAACTGGGGGAAACTTGTGAAACTTCTCTCAATACATGTTTCCCTTTTTTTTCTTTTTCCCAGTGGTTTTGTGGTAAAGGGGTCTTGAATGAACACACATAGCTGCTCATTATAATAGTAATATCAAGTTTCCAAAAATTCCCTATGTTGAAGTATTGAGGCTTCATAGTGAGCCTAGATATGAGACTAGATATGAGATTAGATAATCGCTTCTAAGGTTTGTCATGGCAAGTAGGTAGCAGAGAGGAGGATAGAATTCTAGACTGAGTTAGGAACTCATCTTCCTGAGTTCAAAGTTGACCCTCAGACACTTACTAGCTGGCTGGCCCTGGCCTGGTTATGTAACCCTGTTCGCCTCAGTTTCTCATCTGCAAAATGAACTGAAGAAAGAAATGGCAAAGTATTCCAGATTTTTGCCAAGAAAACTCCAAATGGGATCATGAAGAGTCAGGCATGACAAAACCACAAAAGAGTATGTTATAGGGAAGATTTTTTTCTTATAGAGTTCCAATTAAATGGTCAATTGGAATTGTTTTTAATTATGTTGCCCATGACCAGTTAGTATTTTAAGTACATGTGTAAGTAGCCCGAGTAAGGTAACAATAAATAGAAAATAGAAGCTGAGTGTAAGCAGGGACATATAAGCTATTTGCTCAAACTGCCTCCTAAAATAACTAAAGTCATATCCAGAGTCTATACACTAAATTCAGAGAAGTCAGTGAAGCCCTAATAAATCACCCTTGGTCTGTAAGCTGCAGATAATCATGGGACAGGCTTAGTAAAACTAGAGAAATATTATGTGAATAAGGTATCTCTAAGGTAGCACTGATCACTTTGGTTTTCCATTGAAATGTGAATGAGTCAACCCTGAGGTAGCACAGATAAAGTTTAGGATGGCCCTAGTCACTAGAAAACAATAAAAAGGGATCCCCAAACCCTGCCTCTTCCCACATGGCAACCCTTAAAATATTTTAGAATAGAGAGCACATCTCTACTAATACTTTTCTTCTTCATAATAAATATTCCCATTTTCTTTCATAGGCTCATACAGTCTAGTTTGAGTCTCTTCACTATCTTACACATCCTCCTCTGGATGGGACTTAGTTTTACAGTGCTCATAGTAAAACATGGTGCCCCAAATTGGGTACAGCAATTTACTTATGGTTTGACAAAGACAGAATACAGGAGGACTACTTGTCTTTTTGGATACCACATTCCGATTAATGCTACCGATGTTGCCACATTGCTGGCTTATACTTCACTGAAGCCACCTGTTTTATTTTCCATTTGTTTGCTTGTTTTTCCACACATGGACTGCCTAATCCAAGTCATCCTTATTCTTTGTGAATCTATGGTTATATAGAATTGTAATGAATCTTAGGAATGATCGAATACTCTTTTTTCAAATGAAGACACTGAAACTCAGGGAAGCAGAGAGCTGCATGAGGACATATGGTTCACAATTTATGTTCCAAGTTGACTTTTTTAAGCTTAACTAGGACTTTACATTTTCCCCATTAAATTCATCTGTTAATTTCATCTCATTATTTCTGTCAGTCAAGGTCTAGATGCTCCAGGAGAGGTTTCCTTTTAGGACAATGCTAAGCATTTTCTGTTGTCCATCTCCTGTTGTCCAGTTTCAACCTTCCCAAGTCTCATAAAGCCATGGGGTACTTAGAGGCTGTCTTATTAAATTGCCTCATTTTATAGATGAAGACCCTGAAGCTTAGAGAAGAAAAATTATTTTGCCAAAGTCATGATAGCAAGAAGTAGCAAAATGAGGATGTGAGCCCAGATGCTTTGACTCCATATTTGTCGCTTATTTTCTTTATACTTCGTGGAAGTATGGTACCTGTCCAATGTCTACATAGTCAACACTGTCTAACTCTTCCCTTTGCCACATACACAAAACATTTTTATTCAAAGATAGAACAATTATGAACTGTTGTAGATTATACTAAACTCAATACATCATTTTAGGAACAGGTGCCATGGGTGGGGGGGTATACTGTCTGCATCTTACCTCTTTTCATTTTTCATAATTTGTTGACTTTGAGGATTGTTTATCATTATAAATGCTGGGAACATTGTATAACACCTTTGATAATTCAACTTTTATCTAGTATAATGAAATGAAAGAAATAACCACGAAACCACTAAAACCATTAGAATGTATATTTGAGACTTTGGGTCTAAGAGAAGCCTTTCTCCTCTGCTACTGGTGCTCCAAATAAGGGAATGTTAAGAAAGATAAATTGGGGGGGGGGGGATGCTGGAAGTCATGAAATGATTTTGGTTCCTAATATCCAAGCAAATTTTTCTACTACTTACTGAAAAGGCATTAAGATTCCTCAGGCTCAATAGGTGAATTGAAGTGTTGCACCTAAATGGGGCTGCTTTATTGACTGAGGCTTCCTAATAACTTCCCGCTGACTAATACTGTTTACCAAACCTACATTATTTGGAGTCCCCATTTAGGTGCGTCCATTGTCACTGACTCAGACAGCATGACATATTTTAATTCCTGCTTGCTCTAAAGCTAACTGGCTATTGTACTAGGGGACTTATTATCTAAGCATCCAGCCAAACAGGCATTTTGATTATTTTCTACTGAGAAAGCACATCTGGTAATGACAAGTAACTAAAGAGTGTATACCATTTTAATACAATGTTATTCAAGCACTTTGGAGTTCAGAAATTTGTCTTTAAAGGGAAATGTAGCCAAAAGGCTGATTATTTAGATATAGAAAAAAGAAATGGGATTTTAAAAGATACATAATATATACACCTAAACATACATATATTTACACACACAAATATATGTATATATACATATTTGAATGAATGAATATTATATGGATAATGCTATATTAATGGTTGCAAATACCCAAACACTCCAAACTCCAAAGAATTTTGTAAGTTCATTGAGGGTGGCAGCTAGTACATTTATATATTTTAATCTCCAGTGACCAGAATGCCATTTGATAAAAGCTTGTGATTGAATGAGAACTGATAGTGATTCAAAAGGAAGTTAAACAAAATAAAAAGCTCATTGGAGGTTTAAGGATGCTACAGCATCTTTCAAATGAGGATCCAGGCACAAGAACTGGCATGATGGAATATCATTTAGGGTATGTATGATTAGAATAGGAGTCATACAGGGAAAGTGAGAAATGGCAAATAGACAGTCCAAATGCTACACTAGATCCTCTCAAAAATCTCAGTAGCCCTAGAGCAGTTGTTTTTTTCAGGTTATTTGTGTCACAGAATCCTTCGATAGGCTAATGAAATTTAAGGATCTCCCATAAGAATGGTGTTTTAAATATATTGAATAAAATACATAGAATTACAAATACTGATATAAAGTTACCAATATCGTTTTTAAAGTTCAAGGACCTGAAGTTAAGAATTAAAGGTATTCTTTCTGGAAAGTCCATGGGAGAACAAAGACAATAATTATGGAGGACAGAAAGTCTGGGATTGGTTGCAATCTGCTCTGATCTAATGAGAGAGGACTCACCTAGAAGTACTGAAGAAGGAAATCGGTATGATAATTTACACTGGCATTGAACTTTAAGGTTTACAAAAAAGAAATCAGAAAAGGTTTTGCTAAATTAAAATGACTGATGTTTTAAGGCTCAGGAATCCCTTGAGTCTAAAGCTAACACATTTTTCACTATATCACAACCCAATCCCTGCCTTCAAGGATCTGAATTATTAATGGGGGATAGAAAGCCAGACCAGGAGGCAGGAGAATCTTCCTAGCTGTGTGACCCTAGACCAGTCACCTAACCCCAAATGTCTAACCCTTACTACTCTTCTGTCTTAGAAAGGATACTTAGGCGGACTTCCGGTTAAGATGGCGGCTTAGAGAAAGCTAAAGCTCAGATCTCCTGAAAACCCTTCCCGACTGATCTCAAACGATAAGCTCCTAAGGCGCCGAAATTCAAAACGATCAACAGCACAGACCCTGGGAACCCTCCTCCTGGACCTGGACCCGGTTCAAAAGGTACGGCTCCCCTTAAAAGCCAGAACCCGAGATCCCTCGGACCTCAGGGGTAGGAGCGCAGAGTCCAAGGCTCCCGGAAGCCGCAGCCCAGCCGGGCTCAGAGAGCAGAACCCTCAGGGCCTTCTACAGTCCCTGTGAAAGTTACTGCCTGGGGCTTCCGCTGCAGAGAGCTGGTCAAAACAACAGCAACCCTCAGGGCGGGCAAGACAGCCTCACGGGCTGGATCCTGCTATCCAAGTCTCAGTGAAAGTCCTTGCCCGGAGCTTGGGAAAGCTGCAGCCCATCCCCCCGCAGGCCGAAGAAACAGCCTCACGGCCAGCGATTCTGAAGGCAACTTCCGGAAAGCAAGCCGGGGGGAGAGTGTGGCCTCGTGGTCCGACCCTTCCATTCCAGTTCCAGTGAGGCATATTCAGTTTAACCCAGGGAAAGCTCATAGAACTATCTGCCCAGGACTAAAGCCTCTGAACACCAGAAAGAGACAAGAAAAACTAATCCTCCACATTCAGAAATGGCAAACTCCACAGAACCACAGAAGCCCCAAAATACCAAGAAAAATAAGAAGAAAGGGGCAACTTTGGACACATTCTATGGAGCCAAAATACAAAATACAGAGCAGACAGAAGATAATATAAAAGAAAATGCTCCAAAACCTTCCAAAGGAAATGGAAACTCTCCACAAACCTATGAAGAATTTGAATCAGAAATGACCAAAAAGATGGAAGCCTTCTGGGAGGAAAAGTTGGAAATAATGCAAAAGAAATTCACGCATCTACAAAACCAGTTTGACCAAACTGTAAAAGAAAACCAGGCTTTAAAGGCCAGAATCAGGCAGCTGGAAGACAACTATCGTGTAAAAGAGCAAGAATCAATAAAGCAAAGCCAAAATACCAAGAAATTAGAAGAGAACATAAAATATCTCACCGACAAGGTGATAGATCTGGAAAATAGGGGGAGAAGGGATAATTTAAGAATAATTGGACTCCCAGATAAGCCAGAAATAAACACCAAACTGGACATGGTGATACAAGATATAATCAAAGAAAATTGCCCAGAGATTCTAGAACAAGGGGGCAATACAGCCACTGACAGAGCTCACAGAACACCTTCTACACTAAACCCCCAAAAGACAACTCCCAGGAATGTAATTGCCAAATTCCAAAGCTATCAAACAAAAGAAAAAATCCTACAGGAAGCCAGAAAAAGACAATTTAGATATAAAGGAATGCCAATCAGGGTCACCCAAGACCTTGCAAGTTCTACTCTGAATGATCGTAAGGCATGGAACATGATCTTCAGAAAGGCAAGAGAGCTGGGTCTCCAACCAAGAATCAGCTACCCAGCAAAACTGACTATATACTTCCAAGGGAAAGTATGGGCATTCAACAAAATAGAAGACTTCCAACTTTTTGCATAGAAAGGATACTTAGCATTGGTTCTAAAATAGAAGGGAAGTGGTTAAAATAATATTAATGGGAGAGATATATAGAAAAATAGACACATATAATAAATCATCAACCTTAAAGATGGACTACTTATCTTTTTCCTGGAGAAAAGGAGTAGAATAGAGAATAGGTAAATGGAAAGAAAAGGATGGGGTTGCCTACTAGGGTGTATATATAATACAAATATTCTTTTCCTGGTTTTTTATTTGTTATAATTTCTTTAAGTAAACAAGCATTTAGCCATTTTTAGGAATGTTCTAGAAGCAGCTAGGTGGCACAAGGGAAAGAGTACTAGCCTTGGAGGCAGAAAGACCTGGATTCAAATTATGGTGTCAGATACTTACTGTGTCTGTGTGACTCTGGGCAAGTTACTTAACTTCTGAATTCCTCAGTTTTCTCATTTGTAAAATGATGACAATAATAGTACTTATTTCCCAGGGTTGTTGTGAGGATAACACTATTTGTAGGATAATATTATTTGAAGTAGTAGCATAGTGCTCTACCATATTTATATGGCATTAAGGCATTATGTAAATGCTAACGATGATGATGAATTGAAGCAACAAAGGACTTTTTAAAAGCACAAAATTAAAGAGAATACACCAAAAATGGGGTGTGTTTCATATCTAGATGATTAGGTTTTAAAGGATATTGAATAAATTATTATTTTAATAGTATAATACCTCAGTATTCAGGGAAAAACAGAAAATATTGTTAGGCTATGATAAAAAGCTATAAGGCTTATAGGGGCTCCACAGGATCTTAGAATCACAGTTTTACAGAAGAAAGGAAGCTCATAGGATATCAGATCCAATTCAGACATTTTATAAATTTGGAAAATGAGGCAGAGATGGGTTAAGTGACTTGTCCAGGGTCATGCAGCTAGCAGATGAGGAAAAGTTTTAGAAGAAATATGATGTCATGCCTACTTTAGGTTTGCAACCAGGGGCTTTAATGTGAAGCAGGCTGATTACAGGCAATAAATAAGCATAAATATATGCTTATTAAAAATATATGCTTATTTAAAAAAATAAATATCCTGTTTGCATATATGGCCTTTTTATAGATGTTTAATCATAAAGATATCGTGATAGGTGGTACTTCCTATCTAACTAACATGTTCCTTCCACGATGAAGATGAAAAGGGGGCTGATGTCAGTAAGAGCTGTTAAAAAAAAAACATTAGCTCTACAGGGAACCATTGTTCACCCACACCTGGCACAGAAGCCACGTATGGTTCTGAATGCCACACCTCAAGAGAATTTTAAAAAATGAAGTACTGATGGTGTGTGTGTGTGTGTGTGTGTGTACAGGGGGAAGGGATGTAGCTTTTATATGAAGGCAGATTAAAAAAGATTACAGTCCATCCCTCTGGAAAGACAAAGGCTGAGAGTACATATGATGAAAGCCAATAAAATCATAAAGGTTAAAGCAAGGGGGAATATATATTTGTTCACCACATCTCAGAATGCTAGACCTAGTGGGTAAGAAAGCTTAAAAAAGAGGGTTTTAGATTGAATAAGGGGGAAGTACTACTTTACACAGCAGGTAGTAATCATAAGGAACTTATTATCATAAGAGATGGCAGAGGTTGATAGCGTCAATAGGTTCAAGAAGAGTTTAAACAAATTCATGGATGATAGATCTATAATGGATTATTAAAGGGAAGCTAGGGGCATTTTGGAATAATCCTTAACCTTTTGAGGCTGACAGGATACAGGACAATTTCATCACTAATCACATACAGTCCAATAGAAAGAGGATATATGAATTACAGAGTTAGGGATTCTCTTAATTATTTGGGGGACATTGGGCAGCTTATGAAGTTATCATCTTTTTCCCTCAGCTTTCTCATCTGCCAAATAAAAGGAATATTTATTTCTCCAAAATTCCCATGATTCCATACCCATTCAAAGTTTGTCCTTTTTGTACCTCTGTTAGGAAAAAAAAAAAACTGAACTAAATAAGACATGGATCCCATCTACAATTCTTATTTTTTTTCTATGCTAATGAAAAGGAAACATGATTCTTATATAGGAATAGGCATTGGACCTGAGAGTTCCCTGGTCGCTTCAAAGTGAGAAAATCCTTCCCCAAATGCAGGTAAAACACTTTCTCCACATTATTACCAAGAGAATTTAAATGACTTGTCCAGCATCTGAGGCAGAATATGAACCCAGAGGTCTTCTTGACTCTGAGTTTATATCTCCACTCATTACACCACATTACCTATCTAGACCTAAGATTAATATCTAGAAAAAGGCTTTGAGTTCTATGTTTAAATTCATATTATTTGGCTACCTTTAGCCATGCATCAGTCAATGAATACCTTGCTAGTAAATATAATTGAAGTAATTTCTGGGTTGGTGGAGGGGGAAAATGTGAAAACCTTGCTCAAATTTTAAAAATAAGAAGAAAAAATATAACTTGGAGGTTCCAAAGGTCTTGAGAGACTAAATTACTTTCCTAGGTAATATAGACAGGATGTGTCAAAGGCAGGAGACATCTGCCAGGTCTTCCTGACTTTAAGGCCATCTCATTATTTACTATTTCTTTCCTGTAAGAGGTACAGAAAGAACAAGAGGGATAAAAAATAGGGAGAAAGAGTAGAAAAAGCAGAGTGGTAGAGTAGAAAAAGCAATGGATTTGGAATGAGAAAGACCTGAGTTCAAAATCAAGTTGTAGTTCTTACTACCTAGGGGAAGTCCCATAATTGGGTGAGTCACATAATCTCTCTGGGGCTATTTCATCATCTCAAAAAAAATGGGATTGGGTTTACCCTTTCCATTCTAGGAAGCTGGAAGACATTCTTCTTGGGAACTTTCTTTAATTATTGGAATGGAGATTCATGAGATTTTAAAAATTGCCCTGTTTAAGAAATATTTAGTGCCTGATTCAGTGAATTTTCCTAAGTTCTCTAATAATTTAATTTAGTCTAATTCAGTTAAAATTATGTAAAAGCAGGCAGTTAAACTGGATGATCTTGAGGGTCCTTCTGTATCTTGAAATTCTGAAATAAACATCTATCAAACACCAATTTGTGCAAGGCTCTGAGCTAGGACTGAGATTACAAGTATAAAAATAATCAGTGCTGGTTTTCTTCTACCCTGAATCACATTTTTGGTGTGTCTTAGAACCCTTTATCATCATATTATAAGCTATTTGGGGTCAGAAGGGTCTGTGGAATTTTTCATATTTGCATCCCTGCTGCTTATTATTTCAGATAATAAGTAATTGTTATGTCTTACCAGTGCTCATGGTGATGATAGTAGGCATTTAATAAATATTTGTTGAACTGATCATTGTTAGGGGGTTTTATAACTTTATTTCTGCCTAAAAGGGCAGCATTTTTATTCAAGTCTTCCCTGGAAAGAAAGGATGACTTCAAGGAATGCAGACTAGTATAGCTTATCTTCAAACACCCCCCCCCCATTCTGTTCTTTGGATTGGAAATAAAATTAATCTGTAGAAGAGGAAAAATAAACACACCACTTGCAGAAGGTACTTAAGGGACCAAAGTCACAGTCCCATCATTTGATTTATTTAAAGTGTTTTCAAGTTTTTCTCCACTCTCTCTTCCTATCCCCCTAAGCCCAAGCCCAAGCCCTGAAGGTCTTACCAAATTTTAACTGGCAATATTTATTTTGAGGGGAAATGAATGAAAGGAAAATTATTTTCTAGGGGAGTCTTCATCCTCACATCATCCATAAGCTCCACCCTGCTCTTAACATTAAGAATCTGAAGCCATGTCGAAATTATGAAGTCTGCTGACTTACTGCCAGCGATGAATATCAACTGACAGTTTGATAAATATAAATTAGGACCTGATGAAAACAGGGCAGCAGGAAAAAAATGCTTCACTGCTCCTGGAATGGGTGAAGACCTCAGAACCCGCAGGTAAAAAGAGAAGCTGAATTGCCTGTGCTGCAGTGACCCCTGCCGGCCGAGCTGGGAAATGGCTACCCAACTCCTGGCATGAAAGCTCTCTGCTCCAGTCAGGGCAGCCTTCACCTGTGGGCACGCACCATCAGAGGCCACAGAAATTCCTGGGTCTGGCAGGAGAGTGTCTGCCTGTCTGTGGTGGGCAACCATTGCTCTTAAAATAGCACTAGATTGGGAGCTCCACAGACATTCTAAGTGGGTTCAAATGTTAGCGTTGGGCCCACAGATGTGTCCATGAACAGTTAACCTCATCTCCCTGGGAGTCATTAAATGAAACTGCTTGTTGCCTATATCAGAACAGATGTCTAGCGAGAGGACAGAAAAAACCACAAGGACAACCACCAATTTCTTATTTTATCTTCACGTTCTCAAGGGCTCATGCGGTTCCTTGTTTGATTTTGCTGTCATTCTTCTTTACTCTCCATTTAGCAAGGATGTCCCCATGGATTGACCAATGGTAGTTGGACCAGAAAAAGATGAGGTCGGCCTGCTGCCTCTCCCTTGGGCTAAGTACAGATTCATAGACTCTATGTGCTGGAAGACACCCAAATCATCTCATTCCCAGATCAAATCTGATTTTTTTTGTTGTTCTTCTGATGTGATTCCTTTGATGTTGGGGCATTAGGATGAAACAATTCCATCTCTCATTGCAGACTGACCATTTATAGTTTTTTAGAGAGTTGTCTTGGGGCACTGAGAACTTATGACTTCTTTGGGGTAAAAAAGACAGTTTGTTTCAGAGGATGAAATTGAACACATGCCTTCATAACTCTGTTTGGCTCTCAGCTCATTACACATTATTTAAGATTAGTAGCCAGAAAAACACTTGGGGTTCTATGCGTAAATACATTTTATTTACATTATTTGTTCTCCTTTCCCCACCCATAAATTGATGCCTTGCACTTTGAATTAGTGATTTTATTTTGGGAAGACTTGGGAACCCCTATTAAAAATGAAAAAGGAGAAAAAATAACTCAAGATGATAATAGTCATAACAAAGGAAGTACTGGAATCTACCATAATAAAACACATGTTATAATATTAATAATTTATTTGACTGTCTTAAAACTTCACAGGAAATATTTACCTCTATAATTATTACTAATGCATACATGCTTGCTATTTGTATAGAGTGATTACACATTTCAGAGAATTTGAAAAACAATTAAAAAAATCAACTTAATAAGACTAGACAGAATTTTTAAGAATCTAGGAATATTGAAGCTTCTATTAAAATTTTAATTCAACTATAAACCATCTAATTTACCATTGTTCTTGATATACTGAACATAAAGCAATTCTTCTGACTTATATCTGATTCATGGCTTTATAGTCCTTGACCTAGGCAAAATTTCAAATTTGGTTAATTTTGTCTTCTGGGGAATTTGTTTTTATGGGGGGGGTAGATACCTGTCCCCTTTCCTATTCCTTAGCACTCCTCTCTCTTAATCTCTTTGGTGCTTTTATTACTCTTCCTACAACTACCATCAAAGCCCAAGACAACTAGCTCACCTCCTCATCAAAGCTTCAGTCATAGAAAGTTGGACATGAAAAGTAGCTAACTCCTGTTGCAATTGGAGCATTCTTCATGTGAGAGGTTTCATCTTCAATTTTTAATGAGCATGAATACTTTGGATATATCTGACTATCTTGACTAAATGTTGTTTGTACTAGTCAGGATGACCAGATCTGTTTTATCTTGAATTACTTCCAAATCCTTAAAAGTCACCTTGAAGATTTATCTCAACATATTTGTATATTTGTGAGCTTTTGGTGTTATTTTTGTGTTTTTATTTGTATATTTGTGTATTTGTATATTTTTACCTTGACAATATATCACATCAACTAAAAGCTGACTTGCTGATTTGCCTTTCAAAGCAAGTCACAGTGAACCTCAGTTGCCAATCTTAGTGATGACTGAAAAAAATGTCTTGGTGCTTCAATAGAGACTGTCTAACCCCAATCAAAGTAGAATCAGGAAAGTCTACATTACTAACAATTCGACTTTTGAATAGAAACTACACATGAGCTTCAGTTACCCTGGATCCTAAAAGGTTCTAACTGTAACCACCAGAAACTGGAAGAAATCACTCTTCAGTGGATCTGTTTCTCTGGATTCAGTTCCCTAGGCATTTCACCCTCGAACCTCCCATCTGCCTTAACACTTTCCAGAGCTTTGGGAGAAAGAAGACTATGGGGAGAGATTAATTCAAATGAGATGTTAGATCATGCCCTATTCTACATCTCAAGGAACTCAAGTGATTTCTATCATGTCTTGTAACAATAAGACTAGGAGCTTTTCCTCTGTCTATTAATTGAGTGTTGAAGTAAATTGAGTGAAGTAAGAAAGAGTGTATCTATTGATTGAACTAAATAAAAGCAATTGGACTGACCAAATCAGTGAGTGTCAGTCAACAAACATTTACTAAACACTTGCTATATGCCAGGAACTGTGCTAAATGCTGGACATGTTGAAAAGAAAAAAAAACAAACAAACAAACAGGCAAAACCACCATTTCCGTGCACAGGGACCTTACATTCTAGTGGGGCAGACAACAGGTAATCTACTATTGTAAAAACAAAACAAAACAAAACAAAAAAAAAGAACTGTAAAAATAATGGGCAATGAATTGATTATTGATTATAAACAGATTTTTGATACTCTGCTTGCTGTGCCTCCAAAGTATCTTCTTGGGATGTATATGGGACTGTTGGAAAGTCATCTCAGAGAGAATAGAATCTTCCCTCTTCTTGGGGAGCTCACTCAGTGTTGGCCATTCTTTTAAACACAATGCCTTGAGCATCAGAAGTCAGTAAAAGAATCCTAGTCAATCCCAATGGAGACAAAACCCTTTATTTCAAATCCTTCTTTGAGAACTGAGATTCAGTGTGACTAGGTGACCAAACTAATACATTCTATGTTGTGGATGACCAACAGCCCTCCATTAATCTGCCAAGGGATATTTGAATTTTGAAATAGAGGCTTATTGAGCTGATTGAATTTTGAACTGAAAGTCTCTAAAAATTCCCACACTGATCAAAGCTTATGATTTTTCACTTTAACTTATTTGTGTTTTTATTTGGGAGTTTTGTCTTTATATGATTATTCTCTTACAAAAATGAACAACATATGGGGCAGCTGGGTGGCTCAATGGATTGAGAGCCAGGCCTAGAGATGGGAGGTCCTGGGTTCAAATGTGGCCTCAGACACTTGCTAGCTGTGTGACCCTGGGCAAGTCACTTAACCCTCACTACCTAGTCCTTACTACTTTTCTTCCTTGGAACTAATACACAGTTTTGATTCCAAGATGAAAGGTAAGGGTTTAAAAAAATGAACCACATGGAAATATGTTTTGCATGATAATACATGTATAATCCAGATCAAACTTCTTGCCAGCTCAGGTAGTGGGGAGGGAAGGGAGGGAGAGAGACAATTTGAATCCTATCACTTTGGAAAACTTATGTGGAAATTTATTGTTCCACATAATTAGGAATTCCTAATTAGGAAAAATAAAATATCTTTATAAAAAAAAAGTCCTACACTGATTCTTCACTATGACGTAGTTGTTTTTTTGTGTGTTTGTATCTCTAGTTCTAAGCACAGTGACATAGCAGTGGCTCAGTAAATGCCATTTCATTTGGGAATCCTGGATACTTGAAGTCCGTTTCAAGGGAGTAAAATCTGTCCTCGTTTTTATATCAGAAAGGCTTCTTCTGAGCACAGCCCTGAAGTGGACTGTATTCTGAGGACCAAGAAAACTGGGCATGGAGAGGCCCATCACCAAGCATCCCGCCTTGGGTGAGAAATTCTTTGACCACCTGACAACCCATAGAACAAAGACTTTTAGGCAACATGACAAAGGGGGAGGGGTAGCTAAGGCCCTCTGGACAAGGTTTTCTCCTTACCTCAAAACGAATGAGATTTAGATGGTGTGGGGATTAAATGGAGGTGGGTTTTCTTCCCCTCCCTTTTAAATGATTGTGTGATGAAGTAAACTGAGTGAAGTAACCCAGAGAGCATCTATTGATTAAAGTGAATAAAAGCAATTAGACTGACCGGAACTTGGAATGTTCTGCCTTTCCTTGGCGGGTACATTCAAAGAGCATTTCAAAGTGTTTCCATCTAAAGACAGGAAACGGAAGGCTTGCTGAGATGAGCCTCCTGCTATAGGAATACCTATTTCCTGGCCCTTCTGTGGCGTGTCCTTTTAGTGGGGGGAGGGAGAGGGGGAGAGGAGATCTACCCTGGAAGAGTCCCGGTTCCAGTCTGTTCCTCAATATGAGTGCCTTACTGAAAAGTGCACAAACAGAGGCAAGGGAGGGAGTTGGTCCCAGACTCTATGTGTGGGCATTTTATTTGCTTCCAAAAAACTCCCCATGCAGATGCACTTGACAAATGTTTTGAAGCTGGACAAACCCCAAAACCTGCTTTAGTTTGGCAAAGGGAAAAAAAAAAGTATTTGTAGTTCTCTGTGTTTTCATCCTACATCAATTGGCAAAGCAGCCACTATCTCCAACTAGGCTCTATAACAAGCTCTCGGGCTCAGAGCTTGCCGGGTCTACTCAGTTCTCACACTTCTTTCGTGCGGATGGGTTCAAAGACTGCTGTAATCTACACAGAGAGAGGCTGGACATGGTGGCTGGCAGTTCAGTGGAGGCTTAAAAAGTAGTGACCATCCAAAAAAGCAAGTAAAACGCTGACATGTCAAGAAGAAGAAGATTGGGAAAATGGAATGTATGTGCTTCTTTAACTCGAATATTGTCCTGCTCATCTCGAAAGATGTGCTAAGAGAGAACTGTACTATTGGGATGATGCTGGAGGTTACTTCAAAGGACACTGGAGGAAAAGGGTAGTTAACATTCTGTATCATTGGCATACCATTCTTCACTTTATTTCCTCCATGAATTGTTCTCTAGTGTAAGCGATAGATACCTTACTTCACAACATGAACATGGACATATGTATTGTATGATAACTCTTGTACAACCTATATCTTATTACTGGCTATCTTGGAGAGAAGGGAAGGAAAAATCATGGGATCACCAAGAGTCAGAAAATGATTATTAAACATTTTATTGACTCATAAAAATATTAAATTAAAATTTTAAAAATCATTGTGTAATGTTAACTCTCGTGGGAACGTGCTTCTTTCCTCCCATCGGAGAGGAGGGGTACTAAGGGTACAGAATGTTGCAAGTGTTGTAAGATTTAATGAATATTTTAGTTGGTTTTGCTTAACTGGATTTTGTTCTCTTTGTTATAAGAGGAGTTGAGTTATGTCTAGAAACAGCAGTCATATAAAAAGACACCAATAAGGCTTTTTTTAAAACCCTTGCCTTCTGTCTTAGTATCAATTCTAAGACAGAATAGTGGCAAGACTAGGCAATTGCAGTTAAGTAACTTACCCAGGTTCACTCAGCTAGGAAATTTATGAAGCCACATTTGAACCTGGGTCCTCCTGGCTCCAGGTCTGGTACTCTATCCATTGTGCTACCTCCTGACCCCCATTAAGACTTTAAAAGGCACCCTCATATTATATCCCAATTTGGAGCCTGATAAATGTGGTATTATTAACTGGGAGGTTCTCTTCTCTCCCCTCTACTTATTTCTATTTTTATAACACATTTTCAAAATTAAGTTATAGACTATAACTTCAAAGACTACAAGTCCAAAAGACCTGGCTTGACTTTGCTTTGCCAGTGATAGATCTCTTTATACAGTCATACAATTACTTTGTGTTGCAAGCTACTTATTCTTAAAATGTTGATTAATAATCTCTAATAGTATAAAAGGAATACAGCATAGGATTTAGAGTCAGGAAGACTTGGGTTAAAATTTCATCTCTGACTCCTAGAATTATTTTGACCATGTCATGAGCAAGTAGCTTTACATCTCTTAGAACATCAGTTTTCTTAGCTATAAAATGGGGACAATAATATCTATAGTAACTATCAACATGGCTATTGAAGGTTTACGTGAGACACAGTAAAAAGTATTTTTATAAACTTGAAAGCATTATATAAATTCCAAGAAACTTGGATTCAAATCTTGCCTCTGAATTTACTACCTGTACAATTTTAGGCAAGTTCCTTCATACCTATGGGGATACGGTTTTAGCTTCTGAAGTCCTGGTCAGCTTTGTCTATGGCTCCATTATCCTATGACCAACGAATTTGTAGACATTAAAAATATTCCAGGATGATTATTATTCTTGGCCTCTTCTGTCATTTTAGTAGCTTTCATCAGTTCTTGACTTTACTATAGATTACGTACTTTTTAAAACATACTACTGTCCAGTTACAGAATGGGAGGAGAAATGGGCAGCTAAGTAGTGCAGTGGATAGAGTAGTGGGCTTGGAAGCAGGAAAACTCATCTTTATGATTTCAAATTCAGCTTCAGACAATTACTAGCTGTGTAACTCTGGGCAAGTTACTTAATCCTGTTGGCCTCAGTTCTTCATCTATAAAATGAGTTGGAAATGGTAAATTACTCTGGTATCTTTCCCAAGAAAAACTTAAATGGGATCATAAAGAATCAGAATTGAATGGATATCAAGCTAAGAGTTGGACATAACTGAAACATATGAACAAAAGACCAAAAAAAAACAGCATCAACATGTAATTTTATTTTGTAAAACAGAGGAAATCTCATCTAGTGAACAGAGAGTCAGCCTGTTGGTCAGAGATACCTGAATTCAAGTCCTGCCTCCAACTATCTTGGCTTTGTGAACATGGAGAAATCAAATCACGTAAACTCTCAATGCCCTAGGCAGCCCTTTTAAGACTCTTACAGGTGACTTGCCAAAATTCATCAGTGTAGTGAGTTTGCACAGCAGTGAAATTATAGGACCAAATAAAAATAATTATGTAAGTACTAAATTTGTGAAGGTACAGGAATAAATGAGGGGGACCTGCTGACTAAAGGAAAAATGTGTTTAATGCCATGTAATTTCCTGGACTCTTTGTTTAATCTAAAAGAACATCTAACAAACAATCATTTTATTATTTATAATTAATTTATTACACTGATTTACAAACAAATCATGATGCACATTAATTTTTCCATCAGCACCTCTGCTTGGCTTGATTCCACAAGAACACCATGCCCCACTTTAGGATAAGCTGATCTCTTGAAATCTCATCTGATGGAGATTTGATACTCAACACCTTTTCAAATAAAACTGGTTGCCTCTACCCTGGAGGGCTGGAAGATGAAGCACTCACTCATAGTCTTCCTTTATAGGAACCTTCCACAACCTTCCAGATATGTCTGCTTTCCATTTGAAACTCTGCTTGACTTTGATTTTGCATAACACCATGTCCTTAGTCTTGGTACCCTTCAGTAGCCTTCTCTCTCCTTTTTCAACTACCTTCTAAGGTAGTTGTCTTCCCCCATTAGATTATAAATTCTTTGAGGGAAGGGGCTATCTCTCTTTTTCTTATATGTATGCCCAAAGCTTAGCACAGTGTCTGCACATGGTTTGTTATTGTTCAGTTGTTTCAGTCTTGTCTGACTCTTTGTGTGATCTCACTTGAAGTTTTCTTGGCAAAGATACTGGAATAGTTAGCCATTTCCTTTTCTAGGTTGTTTTACAGGTAAGGAAACTGAGGTAAACTGTGCAAAGTGACTTGTCTAGGGTCACATTGATAGTAAATATCGGAAGACATTTGAACTCGGGAAGATGAATCTTCCTGACTCCAGACCCAGCACACTATCCTCTTTGCACCACCTAGCTGTTCAAAGCACACAGTAGACACAATAAATATTTACTAAAATGAATTAAATTGCATATATTCTAAATATAGGCATGCACATGCATGCAAGGAGGAATTAAAGAAATAAATAAATAAGAAGTGTATGTAAAGATATTGAAGAGCTTCTAGCTATACCAATGGAAGGATAACCTTGATATTTCTTTTCTTTTTTTTTGGTTTATAAACATTCACAATTAGGAACATTCACGAGTATACAAACCAAAGCATTATAGCTAAAAACAAAACAAAATGAAACAATCTTGGAATTGATCTATGATCTCCCACATTTCCCACAACTTGTTAATAGTAATTTAAAAAGATGAAGTTTTCCTTTTCTGCTTTTACTCACCTACCCATATTTCCTGGATAGAGCACGTCTTTCTAGTGTTTACTTTACAATCATTTCTAGTCACAGAATTATCAATAGCATCATTCATGGAACTCTGGAATCTGTCACTATTCATATTTTCTTTTTAGAATATTCACTTCAGCCATTTGAAAAAATCCATTTGAAAAAAAAATGTTTATTATCTACTATGTACAAGGTGCCAGGAATACAAAGATGAACAATGATTGTTCTTTGTCCTCAAATAGGGAGCTAACAATCTAAAAGAGTTGATAAGATGTGTACATAAATATGTATAACACAAGGTAGAATGTGATAAGGGCAAAGTAGAGGTCTAAGCAAAATGTCACAAGAGATCTGAAGAAAGACAGATCACAAAGGTGCTGGAAGCAGGGATGAGAAGGCGGAAAGAAAATGGGGCTTTTTGGATGTGGCAAATGACCTAGACCTTGAAGGGAGGGAAACATTTCAATTGGTAGACAAATGGGCATGAGGAACTTCCTGCATGAATACACAGACTGTAAAGGGCAAGACAAGTTGGGTTAACATTTTATTTCCAATGGAGAAGTAGAGGAAAGGGAATAAGGTGAAATGGACTTGGATACAGATTGTACGAGAACTTAAATTCCAGGATATGGAGTTGATAATGGACATTTCTTTTTTGAGTAGGGGCATGGCATGGCCATAATTCCATTTAGAGAAGTTCCCAGGACAGTTATGCTCACTTCTTTCTTTATTCAGCTCTGAATTCTGGATTTTTACATCTCTACCTCAGCTACCTACTTCCCCAGAGATATCTTTTCTCAAATCTCCCTCTTTCTATCGGCAACTTCCTGCCCAGCATCTCTACTTGGAAGAGTTCCTAGGCCAATCATTTATTTTTCTCTTTTAATTCAGTTCAAGACTCTCTAGACTTTTTACACATCTATCTCTTTTGTCAATTTTGTGTGTGTACCTTCACTCTCCAACCTTCTACTATATCCTACCCCTTGCTTTTTAACTGTTTATATATTATTTTCACCCCTTATAATGTAAACTCCTGGAGAGAATTAACTGCCCTATTGCTTTGTGTGTGTGTGTGTGTGTGTGTGTGTGTGTGTGTGTGTGTGTGTGTGTGTATTCTTGGTTGTTACCAAAGTGACTACTAGATAGAAAACTGTTATAACTGAATGAGTAAAATGTGTAAACTGAGGTCCACAGAGATAATTTTTCCAAGGTTACACATAGTAGCAGAGGGGGTATTTGAATCTGAACTTTTTATCATACTCCCTCTGGACATGAGTTAGAGTCTGGACATGATGCTAAAATAGAGTGTTGGTCTAGTTAACAGAGAGGAGATGGATCCAAGAGGTTATATAAGTAGAATAAATTGGAGGATATTGCAATTATTTGGGTGTTAGGAGAGGGAAGATTCGAGGATGATTCCAAGGATTTAGAACTTGGTAACTTGTTATTATGAACAGAAATAGGAAAGTAGGGAGGAGAGGAAAGTTTTTTGGGAAAGGTGATAAATACTATTTCACACATTTTTAATGTGCCTAGAGAGGAATCTGTAGGTCACCAAGAAAACTAAAGGAACTCCATTTTGTCTGTCGTCCCTCTATTTTGCCTCTAACCCTATTTGTATTGCATTTTCTGCTCTTGCTTGTCACCCTTCCTTACTACTGAAATAACAAATATCTCTAATAGTCTGATCTATTAGGACTGGGTTACAAGAAACAAGGAAATAAAATACTTGTCTTTTTTCTTACATATCTCCAATTTTACCCCCAATCCCTTAGTAACAAGCCCTATCCAACTGAGAAGTGCCCTTACCCAGTTTACTTATGCCTTAATTAAAATCTATATGAGCTTTGTCCTTTTGTCCCTTTGGAAAGTCTCTGACTGTGTGGGTGGGGCTTCCTTGCTGGCAAACTCAACAAACCCTCCTTGGTTCTTAAATTTCTGGTTCTGGTTCTGATTTTTTCACCTCTAAATTTTACCCACAGATCCAAGTAGAGATTTCTGGTGTGTTTTGGGATATCCAGGACTCGAGCTCAGAGGAGTGATTGGGATGGGAGGTATGGATTGGGAGGTATTTCCATATCAGAGTTAGCTGAACTTGTGAATGAGATGTAATCACCAAGAAAGAAAGACAAAAAGAGAGAAAATAAAGGCAATGTTCTAGGGAGCATCCAGTCTTCCTTTTTGTTACATTAAAATATAAGCATATTTAAGGCTGGATATTTAAGTTTTAATTGATGACTCTTCATTAAATTATATTAGCAAGAATAAAAGATTACAATATTGTTTAGAAATATCAGAAACTATGGTTACGCTGCCTGTAAGTTCTTGCCTCCTTGAATAACAAGGAGGTTCTTTTGGAATTCCTTATTAATTAGTTTCAAAATTCACTTTAGTTACTGATGTATTTTTGAGAAAATCATGCAGTTTAAATCATCAAAAAACAATTGAATGTTGCATAACTCAATGTTCCTTATTAACATTGGATACTCCTATAGAAATAATTTGTTCAGTACACTAACACAATTACATTTTCTTATGCAATTTACTTATGTTAAATGAAGAAGAATGATGATGATGATGATGATGATGATGATTTATATTTATTTAGTGCTTCAAGTATTATGGAGGATTTTACACATATGATCTCAATCTAGTACCAGTGAATAGGGATGGAATCATTGTGGTGATTTTTTCTCACAAATACACACTCCTCTTGGAATGCAAAACTTTAGACACTCAATGGCTCAGCCTACATTAATGGTCTTAGTGATTTCTGCCTCTGTAAATTCTGGGAAACTCTAATGATTCTAAGTTTCCATGTCTGTCCTCCTCTTTTTCAGATATGAATGAAGGAGTCATAAATAATCTTATTCTTCCAAAATAATCATTCTTTTTATCTCTTCAGTGAAGCTCGCTGGTTTGGAATAATCCAAATTACTTAATCCTTCTTTTTGGAAAATCATCAAAGTCTTTAAAGATTGTAGCATTTTTTTTCCTTCGACCTATAATGTCCTTAAGGACCATTTTTCACATGTAGCTCTTGATCAGGTGTGTTATCAGAGATCTTTAACCCAATATTTTAATTTAACACTGGGAGAGAAGCTGGCAAATACTTTTTTGACAGACATCAAAGGTGGAAAATTCTGATCCATTTACCTTTAAGGTCCTTGGACAAAATAAACATTCTATTATTTATGGCTACCACTGTAACCTAGCTGTCAATCAAAACCTCAAATATGACTTTGATACATGTGATATTCTTTTCACAAAATGAATTTATGAAACACAATTTGTCAGCTGATTCATTGTCCTGAGAAATAGCAAGACCTTAACTTGCCTTCTTCTTTCCCTTCCCTTCCATTAGCTTTGTGAACTGTCACTGAGTCCTGATGAAGTGAAAAGAATGGGCTATTTCTAGTATAAACAGAAATGTCATAGCCACAGAATTTTCTGATGAAGCCTTCTTCATCTCTATTTCTTCATTTTAAACATTACTTAGTTGATTTTTAAGGTCTTTTCTAGTTCTATAAATCGTCAATAATTCCATTTGCCAAAAAAGTCAACATTTTTATAGCTGACCCTGACATATTTTTAATGGTTTTATAGATATGAGTTTTGCTGATTAAATCAATTAAGCACACAGTCTAATTTTCCTTAACTAATATTATTGATTTATAGATAAGCAACATGGTATAGTGGATAACATCAGTAAACTTGAATACAACTCCTGACTGACATACATAGAAGTTATGATTGCCAGTAATTCATTCAACATTTCCATGTCCCATGAAACTTAATAAGACTTTAAGTTGTAAATAAGCTGAGTTGTATGAGTAAAGGGGATTTCTACAGGGGTAATTCCTTCTACTAATAACATTTCCTAAAGTGGTACAGAACAACAACAATATTAACAACAACAAAATAATATAGCATTGAGTCATTAAAATTGTTTTTCTTAGTCTTCAGTCTTGGGCTCCCCCTGTACAGCATTTAGAAATATTGACCATCACTCTTCCTCGAAATTCTCTCCATCCTCTGTTTCCATTCCCATTATTAAATATTTTCAGTAGAGGCCAGATAATGAGTTATTAAAGACATTGTAGAAGAGTTTCCTATTTAGCTATATTAGACTTTTTTTTTAAATCCTTACCTTCTATCTCAGAATCAATACTGTGTATTGGTTTCAAGGTGTAGAGCAATAAAGGGTCAGGCAGTTGGGGTCAAATGATTGCCTAAGGTCACCCAGCTAGGAAGTGTCTGAGGCTGGATTTGAACTTAGGACCTCCCATATCCAGGTCTGGCTCTCTAACTACTGAGCAACCTAGCTATCCCAGCTGACTAACTTTTTTTTTTTTACTAATCTAAATATTTTATTTTCCTTTAAGTTAATTTATTTAGTCAATTTAGAGCATTATTCCTTGGTTACAAGAATTATATTATTTCCCTCCCTCCCCTCGCCCCCTCTTCCCACAGCCAACATGCAATTTCATTGGATGTTACATGTGTTCTTGATCAAAACCTATTTTCATGTTGTTGGTGTTTGCATTAGGATGTTCATTTAGAGTCTATATCCCCAGCCATAACCCTTCCACCCATGTATTCAAGCAGTTGTGTTTTTTTTTCTTCTGTGTTTCTACTCCCACAGTTTTTCCTCTGAATGGGGATAGTTTTTGTTTGTTTGTTTGTTTGCTTGTTTGTTTTTAGATTGTTCCAAGTTGTTCGGATCACTGCACTGCCACTAATGGAGAAGTCCATTACATTTGATTGTACCACAGTGTATCAGTCTGTGTACGATGTTCTCCTGGTTCTGCTCCTTTCACTCTGCATCAATTCCTGGAGGTCTTTCCAGTTCACATGGAATTCCTCCACTTTATTATTCCTTTGAGCACAATAGTATTCCATCACCAGCAGATACCACAGTTTGTTCAGCCATTCCCCAATTGAAGGGCATCCCCTCATTTTCCAATTTTTTGCCACCCCAAAGAGTGCAGTTATGAATATTATTGTACGAGTCTTTTTCCTTATTATCTCTTTGGGGTACAAACCCAGTAATGCTATGGCTGGATCAAAGGGTAGACATTCTTTTATCGCCCTTTGGGCATAGTTCCAAATTGCCCTCCAGAATGTTTGGATCAATTCACAACTCCACCAGCAATGAATTAGTGTCCCTACTTTGCCACATCCCCTCCAGCATTCATTACTTCCCTTTGCTGTCATGTTAGCCAATCTGCTAGGTGTGAGGTGATACCTCAGAGTCGTTTTGATTTCCAGATGACTAATTTTTGATGTCTCTTCAAATTCTGAGATTATATATTTTCTGATGATGTATTTTGTGACACTAGACACTAATTCCTGTAGTTCTAAGTTGGAAGTGATCCTTTTCTCCTAAGAGCTTTCCGAACACTTTGCCTATAACTCTAATGTATTGCTGAAACCTTAATTTTGTGCTTATCTTGCCTGTTCTCTGACACGTACTGGTTATGACTCTAAGTATGTCACTTATACTCTCAGTAAGACTGAAATTGTGGAGAAAGCACTGACCTGTGTTGGAAAAGGGAGTTTCCTAATTAGTAGCTTCCTATACCAATTACAGCACAGTCCAATTTCCTTTCTCAAGCCTTATCTCCCTTTCTTGATTATAAAGGGCTGGAAAGTAAAGCCTCCATTGTATTCTCTCTGTGTGTGTGTGTGTGTGTGTGTGTGTGTGTGTGTGTGTGTGTGTGTTTCTTTTAATATCTAAGTTATAACCTTGAGTCAAATAAGAGTTCAATTGTTACACAAATGAATGAGTTTAGAGGAGAATGGTGTCACCATTAACAGAAATAGTGAAAGCAGGGAGGAGAACTCCTTTGTGAGAGTAGAGGAAATGATAAATTGTGGAGCTTTAAGAGCCTCTGAGAAATCAAGATGGGAATACATTCCAGGTAGTTGAATATGTGGGGCTGGAGCTTGGGGAAGACATCAAAAGGGAAGATCAGTCAGGAAACAACTCATGGAAAAGATCAAATGGTAAGGAGATGGAGACTTGATTGTTGATTAAGAAGCAGAAGGATGTATTGATCTTTTAATTTTCTTTCTGGCATAGGAGAATGCCTTTTTTTTAGGTAAGAGTGAAGAAACATGAGAAGAAAGGTTGAAAATGCAAAAGAAGGTGGGGATAAATGACAGAGCAAAGTTTTCAGGGATGGTATCACACAGGAAGAAGGATTGTATTCAGAGAGCACAAAATTTTCTCTGAGAGTAGAACAGGATTGGTGAAGATACTGGGAAATCTTTAAAGAGAGGGAAAAAAATAGAGAAAGAAAAGAGGAAAGGTCACATTGTTTTACTTAATTTTCTTTTCTTAGGAGAGGAGGAAATGAGGCCTTTTGCTGTATCCAAAGGCATCAGGAATACTGAGGAAAATGGAAAACCTTGGGAACAACTGATGGTGAGAAATGAAAAGGGAGAAAAACAGAAGCTGAAGAGAAGACTGTGTAGTTGAGGGAAAAGATGCAGTTTTGTGATAACACATTATTTGTCAATTATTGTCAAATATATACATTCTCATCATTTGGGAATAAAAGTAGGTTGGACATTCATGTACCCTTTGTCTCCTCTTTTTCTAATAATAGATTTTAAGTGAAAATAACCCACATCACACACCTAAACACAGTCAATGGCTCAAATATAACTTACTACATGTTCTAAAGAAAGGTTATAAATATTTTCATTTGATTGTAGCCTTACAGAATACCACATACAACAGGATGGATGAGACTGAAATCACAGCTACACAAAGGAAAAAGCAGATGACAGCATTCTATGACATGTGGCAGCTTTGGGGGATTGGCATTCTAGTTTATCTTTTGTGAGTTTTTTGAACAACCAAGGCTCATATCTGGGAGTAGGCCATAGGCAAAAATCAGTATTTTTCCCCACATAATTTTCACCCCATGTATTCTCCATGTGTCTCCCCAGTGCTGTAATCCTACCTGCCAAATGCTGAAAAATATGTTTATTGATTTCACACAGATGGAAAAGAATTATCAGATCATCAAACTCTTTCTGTCTAAATTATAGACTATCTTTATATTTGTTATGATTATATCCAGTACCTTGTATTTGGCACCACCAAATGCTTTAAGGCACCTTCTTCCTCATTTGAAATGATGCCTTATAAAAGAAGCTTCATAGGAGCTTGACTTGATCAGAAACAAGAAGAAATGGGGCAGATAATCTGCTTAAAACATATCTGCAACTCTATAAACTATGATGTACCATCATCTCAGAGAATCATCTCCTGGGAGAACTTAATTGGTCAACAAACCCACTATCTAGTGTGATTCCATGTGACCTAAAATTCCTTGGCTTCCCTCCTGGTTGCTCATCTTGGCATTATCTTTTCCAGAACAGATGGCTATCTTGGTTCTTCTTAATGTAAACTGGGTCATCAGCTACCTTCCAGCAAGTAGGGGATTCCTCCAATTCACACAAATTCATAGCTCCTATTCCTTGGAACTCTCCCAACTGACCCTGGTTGTCCCTCTGTAGAGTTATTACCTTGAAGCTCTTGACTGCCCTTGGCCAAGCCCCAGACACTGGAGTCTTCCCATTTCTGGAATTCCTCAGCCTTCTGGTAACCCCTCCCAGCCTGGGTTCCCATCTGGATAGATTAGCTAACAAAGAGCACAGAAGGTCAGAGGATATTTGAGGATATCTCAGAGGATCTCACGGGCCATCTAGACCATCATATATTTGCCAGGAATTCTCTCTCCAATATTGCTTATAACTGACTCGTTTATTTGTCTCCAGGTAGGGGAAACTTTTTCTCAGAGCAGTCCATTCTTCTTTTGGATGGCTCTAATTCAGAGCCTGGTTTTTGTGGGAATAATGCCATCATAAAGGTAGGGAATGCTTTTTCTGCTGGGTTTGTGCAATGGAATACAAGTCTGAAAAAATGATCAAATATACATCCCTTAACTCCCAAGAATAAGTAATATGAAGAAAGAGATGTGTTTAAACAATCAGTTCTATCTAAGGAGAAAACTGTTTGCCCCATATGGAAGTAAATGAATCATGCCAACAGCATGTAGTATTTTTCTCCAGGCATGTAGGTACTCTGAGCCGATTGTGGGAGAGGAAACATGAACATGATTTCAGTAAAATGTACCAGAACATTATCCTGGAATCATGGGGGAACTAGTAGAAGGGCCCTAGAACATAGTTCTGTTTGGCTACCAAAGACGATGTGAGCTGTGTAGTTGGATAGAACAAGTACAGAACTGAGTACTGGAAAGAGTGGAATTAGCAACCTGGCTCTGACTAATCCTGCTTGTGTGAAAAGGAGGCAGTTATACTTCTCTGAGCCTCTGTTTCTCCATACGTAAAATGGGGGCAATACTATTTATACCACCTCACAGTAGCGCTGTACGTTGTAAACCTTGACTTGCTATGTAAAATGTTATTTTTTTTATTATTCTCTGATTCTGTTTCCAAGCTTCAAGAAAAATATATATACATATATATGTATACACACACACACTACAATATTCAGTGTTAAGACAATGCCCATATTATCAAAAGACAGATGAGCCCAGATGAGGGGTGGCAAAGACTTATTCTCTTTCCTGTATATACAATATGTTATTAGAATGAACTTTATTATTTTGTGAGGAAGGCGATTTGGCAATTTATATAAATGATCAACTCTATACTTTATATAGGCAGTTTTAGCAGAATCACTCCCTAGTTGAAGGAGACTTCAATGACTTGCCAAACAATATGGGTTAAATTCCAAACTACTTTGCTTAGTGTTTAATGCTCTCAAGAATCTTGTCCCAAGTTACTTGCTTCCCATTACTACTACAAATGAATTTCAATTCCAGCCAAGTACATCTTTTTACTATTATACCAGAAGTCCTTCTGGTTTCTTACTTCTGTGCCTATTTACATGGTGTGCCCTCCATCCCAATTATGCAGATCGCCATTCCATCTTTTTTTAAACCCTTACTTTCCATCTTAAAATTGATATTAAGTATTGGTTACAAGGCAGAGGATTCATAAGGGCTAGGAAATTGGGGATAAGAGATTTGCTCAGGGTCACACAGCTAGCAAGAAGCTGAGGCCAGATTTAAACCCAAGACCTTTCTTCTCTAGGCCTGGCTCTCAGTCCACTGAGGCATCTAGCTGCCCTTGTTTTATCTATCATTTAAGGTCAAGTTCATATGTATATTTTCTATGAAGCCTTCCATGGCTATTCTAGCTTCAAGTGATCTTTTTCTCTTCTGAAATAAATTCTAGATCACTCAAATCTACCTTGCTTGCAGCTCTTACCCTTTACTAGCTTATAATGTAGTCAGATAAATATGTTATTTCTCCAACTATGTTGTAAACTCCTAAAAGCCTGAGGACGTATATACTTTTCTTGTATACTCTGCTAAGTCAAAAACAGTACCTTGCACAGTGAAACTACTCAACAAATATTTGTTGAATGAATAAATAACTTTTTGGCAGACAGAAAAAATAATTCCATCTCAGGCTTCATTAGGCAAGGAGCAGTGTCTAGGAATAAAAAAGAGGTACCAGTGGTAATTTACTTTGGCTTGATCACACACAGTGTAGAGTATTATGTTCACTTGTAGGCATCATAGTTGAAGGAAGTTGAGAACATCTAGACAAAGGTCACCAGGATGGCAATGGGTTCTTAGATCTAGAGATGAAGAGTTCCTTAGAGGTCATCCAATAAAACCTTTTCATTTTACATTTGAGTAAACTAAGTCCCATGTATATTAAACTATTTTCACAAGGTCATTGAAGTGGTAAATCAAAAGTAATATTTTAACACAGAGCTGTGGTGCCCTTCCTTTCTTCCCTCCTTCCTCCCTCCCTCCTTAATTTCTTTCTTTTTTCTTCCTTTCTCTTTTCTTTCATTCTTTCTTCTCTCTTTCTTTCTTGCTTTCATTCATTCATTCTTTCTCTTTTATTCCTTCTTTCTTTCATTCTTTTTCTCTCTCTTTATCTCTTTTCTCTCTTTCTATTTATCATCTCTTTCATTTTCTCTATCTATCTATTTATCATCCCACTGCTCCCCCCATCATGAATGCAGAGAAAATAGGGTTTTACCCATTTTTAAAATTTTCTCTGCTAGATAGCAAGGCAATGGGGAATAGGGGTTAAGTGACTTGCCCAGGATCATACAACTAGGAACTATCTGAAGTCAAATTTGAACCTAGGACCTCCTATATCCAGGTCTGAATTTCTAACCCTCCCTGAGCTACCTAGATGCCACCAAGTAGTGTCCTTTCTACACCTAGGTGGCACAGCGAATTGAATGTTGAAGTTAAAACTAAGAAGATCTGAGTTCAAATATAGCCTTAGATACTTATTAGTTATATGCCTCTAGACTAACCAAAACCTCTGTCTCCCTCAGTTTCCTAGTCTATAAAGTGAGATTAATAACACAACCTACTCAATGAGGTCACTGTTAAGATTAAATGAAATAATATTTGGAAAAAACTTTGAAATCTTTAAGCATTATGAAAATACTAGATAATAGCTCTTAAAACACTGCCATCCCCCTCAGTCATTGGTCTTTATTTCATGTTATATGAGGATTAGTTGAAAAGATTCGGCATGTTTAGTTTGGGGAAGAAGAGGCTCAAGAGGGATTTGATAGCTTTCTCCAACTATCTCAAGTATTTGAATCTTCAAGTAGTTCATATATTTGGATAGCTATCATGTAGAAATGTGTTATGTCAAAGAGAGATTAAACTTGTGTTTTTGGCCCTAGAAGTCAGAGCCAAGGCCAATGAGTGCAAGCTGTGAAAGGGAAATCTAGGCTTTACATCAGGAAAATCTTTCTACCAATTAGAGTGATTGAAAGGTGAAATGGGCTGTGTGGGGAAGTAGCAAACTCCCTTTCATTCGAGATCTTCAAGCAGAGCTAAATAAATGGAAATTTGTCATAAAAGCTTATGGTGGAGTTTTCTTTTCAGGTATGGCTTGTTCTAGATGGTCACTGAGGTCTTCACTAGCTCCAAAATTTTGTGATCCTGTTTAATTGAATGAATTAATTTAGTGATTTAAATGAGTGCACATATCCATTCATTTCTAGAGGTGGATTTGGAGTCAAAGCTTGAGACAAATCTCATTTTAGCAACTTGCAATTTGCAATAATAACCCTAAGTCTTAGTTTTCATATCTCTAAAATAAGAAGATTGGGATAGGTGATCTCCAAGGTCCCCTCTGATTCTAAAATCCCAATTTATCATCCCACTGCCCCCCCCCATCATGAATACAGAGAAAATAGGGTTTTGTCCATTTTTAAATTTTCTATTTTTTATTTTCTCTGCTAGATAGCAAGGATTTCAGAAAGGAACCCTGACAAGGTGATAATGGGAGGGAAACTAGCCCAGCTAGAGAGGCTCATCTGTCCAAAAAAGAGACATAGAGTGTCAATGGGATAGCATGTGAATATGCTGAGCTCTGCTGCCTTCCTCTGTGATTCCAACTTTGAAAAGAAGACTGGAGTGCATCTTCCTCACATTATCATTCTGCTTTTAGTGTCTGAATCAAAATGGACAGAGGCAAGTTCCTGGCTAAAATAAATAATTTAGAATATTGATTCTGCTGCCCAAACTGAGTGAGATTGCATTCAAACTAAGAAGACAGCCCTTTGCATGTTTCCCTTTATAGAATCTTTGAACTAAAAAACAGTGACTAAAAACAGATTCAAATTATTTAAAGGAGCTGCTAAAAGATACCTCCACAAGAATTAATATAATGGCACCTGCCAGAACTGTTATTGGTGACTATCTATCAACATTTCCTTTATAGGTTATTTCTGAAGTGTGAAAATAATCTAGAACAAAAAGTTAGTAAGTGCATTAAAGTACTTTTTTATTATTTAAAGCTCTCAGTCTAGCTATTTTTAAATGCATGTTATTAAAAACACTCATTTGCATTAACTTAAGACATTTTTGTGTTAAAGCTAAGAAACTGATCTCAGTTTAGAAATAAAAAATAGCAGTACTTCTTCAACATTAAGTTACTTCTCATATACAATATGAATATACGGATTCATATTATGTATAGCCCTATCTTGTACACAAGCAGCTAGGTGGTGCTGGATAGAGTGCTGGAACTGGAGTCAGGAAGACTCATCTTCTCAAGTTCAAATCTGGCCTCTGATACTTGCTTAAATGTGTGACTGTGAGCAAGTCCCTTAATCCTATTTGCCTCAGTTTCTCACCTGTAAAATGAGCAAGAGAAGGAAATGGCAAAACTCTCTGGTATCTTTGCCAAGCAAATCACTAAAAAGGTCACTAAGCATTAGATACAACTGAGACCACACACACACACACATACACACACACACACACATAGTACTACTACTATACACATAATTTCTAACACAAGCTTATGCTTCAACACTAACAGTTCCATGATTGCATTGGTGTGGATACTTCTACTGATAGATATTAAAATCTCTGCACACAACAAGGCAAAGATCCAGGGAGTCTGAAAGCACATTGAAGCATGCCATTTTATATTTCCTTGATGAATTTTTCTCCAATGTAGGCAAAGTATGCCTTCTTTCACAACAGGACAAAGATGAAAATAGGGATTGTATGATAATATTTGTACAACCTACATTATATTCTCTGCCTTCTTGGGTGGGGTGGGTGTAGGAAGAAGACAGAGAGCATGAATTGCAAAATGTCAGAAAGCAAATATTAAAGAATTATATTGATTTAATCTGGAAAAAAATTAACATTTATTATATAAAACCAAACACAAAGAAAAAAATCCAAAGAAAAAAAAGAAAAAATAATCACCTGGTAACCAAATTCTGGTGCTGAGCCTCTACAATCTATATTTGTATCCCTATCTGATGGTTTTCTACCTGAGAAGGACCTTCCCAAGATTGTGCTATGTTGGCATAGACATAAAAAATCCAAGACCACTATGCTGCCTTCATGATTGAAACTTTAATGAAGCAGTAGAATTCAAGTTCAAAAGTTCGAATCCTGATTCTTTTTACTTATTATCTGGGTGATCTTGGGAAAGTCACTTTGTCATCCAAAAAAAAAAATGCTGTGGTAGATGAGTGTCAAATTACCAGGTTGGATTTGTTGGAATCAAAAGTTCCTTTCAGTTCTAAATTTATGTCTGTGAAATTATATGTATGCATTAATATATATTAATATATTTGAAAAGTAGATTTTCTTAAAAAAGAAAAATGTCATCTAGATGCCCTTTAAAATATTTTTAATGTTCATATATCTCATTGCTTTATATAATATTATTTAAAATAATACTATTTCTAACATTTATATAGTGCTTACTAAGTGTCAGGCTCTGGGCTAAGCATTTTCCAATTATTATCTCAACTGATCCTCTCAACAACCCTGGGAGGTAGGTGTTATCATCATCCTAAATTTACAGATGAGGAAACTGAGGCAAACAGAGGTTAAGCGGCTTGCCCAGGGTCACACAGCTAGGAAGTATCTAAGACTAGATATGAATTCAGGTCTTCTTGGCTCCAGGCCCAACACTCTGTCTACTGTGCCTTATTATACATAAAAAGACATATTTTGACTATATCCCACTTTTTGCAAAGAAATGATGCATGTATTATACATATCCATTTATAAATGGATTTTTTTACAAAAATTACACTGTAACACCTACTTAAGTCTTTATAAATATTTCTTCTGGAGGCACAAAGATATTTGAAAGTACAAAACATGAAATTTATGAAACGCCTTAAGAATTAACCAATATCCACTTCAAGCAAATGGCAGAAAGGGCTGGGAAAATATTCCATCTTCTCATCTGCATTATAAATTATTTTCGCTTCAATGTTGTCATTTGGATCCTTCAGGTGATTAATAAAGAAGAGCTTTGGTAAAAGAGTCAATGTAATATATTGTCAATTCTGAGAGCATGTTGAAGCATGCCTATCCCTTTTAATATGCATTTTGGAACTTCCTAAATATTTTATCTTAAAATTCAGCCCTAAATAATGTACATGTTATTAACTCCAGGTATCCTAATTAATTGAATCAACTGGCACAGAATCTTACATTGCTCAATCATTTGAGAGTAATTTTATATATTAAAATGAACAGCAAAACTAATGTAAACCAGAAAAAGGTGAGAATGGAAAATTATTCTTGATAAGCCTATTCACAGCACAAGCTCGGTCTTCCCTCTCTCATCTTCCTCTAGTTTACATGAAGATAATTCCAAGAAAAAAACCCCAGAAATTATATAAAGAAAATATACCTATACACACAAAAGTAGCTGGAATTTTTTGTTTGTTTTCATATTTCTTAAAAATATATAATGGGAAGGATTACCGCACATGAGAGTTTATCAAAGTCAGAGACAGAATCAGTTAAAACAATACTTCTTGAGATTAATCAAGGAGATAATTATGATCATCTAAAGTCCCTTAAATCACATCAGCGTTGCACAAAAGCTTGTCTTTGTAAGCAAGATTAAGCTAAAAGTATTCTTTAATGGTATGTGAATGAATCCATTTGGTTCTCCACTGAATTAGTAGGTCTTTCTTTTGAAGGCAGTTCATTGATTATTTAATGCTCTTTTAAAATTGGGTCCTAGTCTAACTAGGTGAGAGCATAATGTTTCTTTGCTTACATGGACTTGAGGTCTTTGGGGTTTGCTTCCAATAATGTAATAATTTGTAATCAAGATTGATACCCATGGATCTCAATGTGCTCTACTGAAGGTGCCATTGCCTCTGTGAATGTTTTGATTCAGAAGAGGTAATGAAAGAAGCAAGTCCTTCAGAGCCGTAGTCTGTTATGTTATGTTCCTGTCAGAGAAAAGTAGCATATTAGACATGGTGATGTACTCATTTTCTGTTTACAGATATTGTGCCTCTCAAACGTGACCTTTTTTTTTTTTTGGTAAAATCTAATATGAAACTCTGCTGAGAAGATACACAAAATGCACTCATGAGCTCTAATTAGTTACATTCTATCTTTAAGGCTGAATTCTGAGTTGAGAATTTATTTTGATCATAGTTATGCTGCACATGCTACGATGACACAAATAAATGTTTCCTCTAGAATTAAATAAAAACTTCTTTTGGGCATTTAAGACCCTTCCCAACTGCCTAGTTTTCTAGATTAATTACTCATTGTTCTGTTTCATGAATTCTAGATCCAGTCAAACTGGACTTGTTGTTCTTCACATATGGCAGCCCATCTCCCATTTCTGTACCTTTGACCTGGCTGCACTCAGTTCTCAGAATGGACCCCCTCGGCACCTCCACTTCACAGAATCCTTTGGTCATAATAGACTTAGCTTAAGCCCCAATTTCTCCATGAAGCCTTTCCTGATCCCTCCCAGTCCTTGTGTACTTTCTCCCCAAATATGTGTTTTGTTATATGAAAGGAAGGATGACTTAGATGATAGTCATTCTTAAAGTCAGGAAGATCTGGTTTACATACCTTTCTGTTCCACTCTGACATGTTCTAGCTGTGGGGCCCTGAAAATGCTAATTTATCTCTGGGCTCTAGGCAACTGTTTTCAGATTATAAATTATAGAGACAAGGTCAAACCACTTTGGAAAAGGTAGTTTCCTCATCCAGGAATTACCTGTACTAAAGAGATGATAGGTTTCTTGCTAATTTTATAGTCTCTCTCTCTCTATTTTTATAAAAACCACATTTTTCTCCCCTGATGAAATATTAGATCCTTGAGGAAAGGAACTGCTTCATTATTGTCTTTGTATTCCCAGTGCTAGTAAAGTACATGACATATAAAGTGTGTTTAATAAACCTGTTGATTGTGTGACTGAATGTGAATACACAAATTTCTTCCAGAAAAGGAAAAAGGAAATAGTTTTTTCAGAACTTGGAAATCTAGGGGTTTGGCTCAGCAGGTAATCCAAGGGCAAATAAACAGAATAGATTAGAAGTCAGGAGCCTCATTTTCTAGTTACAGATCTGCAGTTTACTATGTGGTCACCTCAGTGGGTCTTATTGTTTAGTCATTTCATTGTGTCTGGCTCTTCCTGACTCCATTTGGTGTCTTCATGGCAGACATACTGGAGTGGTTTGCCATTTCTTTCTTCAGCTCATTCTGAAGATGAGGAAACTGAGGCAAAGTGTTAGGTGACTTACCTAAGGACACATAGCTAATGGTTATCTGAGGCCAGACTGGAACTCATGTAGGTGAGTCTTCTTCAGGCCAACCTGGTGTGCTACCCATTGAACCATCTAGCTGCCTCCTTTCATGGGTTTTAATTTCCTCTAAAATGTTGGATTTGGACTTGATGTTCTCTAATGTGCCTTTCAGAACTTAGTACCTGTGCTTCTATAATTTAAAAAAGTTTATCATCTCACTGTCAGCTTTATAGTCTCAGTCATTGAGAATTAACTCCAAATGGCAGGTTTCTAGAATAACTGTGAATTATTAATAGTAAAATATGTGAATAATAAAGCTAAATACATTTAGTTGAATAGGTTGCTTAGCCTATGGAAGAAAAAATGGCTCATATTCCTTAATTTTGGAAATTGATCCTTAGGAGAAGGAAAATTTGCTTCCAAATTCTCCTTAATTAAGATCTTTGGGCTCTATGGACATTTTGAAAAGATAAGAATATGATGGCATAAATATACTGCTACCTTAAATATGAGTTATTTATCAATTGGATATAAAATGCTTTTCAAACTTTAAAGTGCTATATAAATGTTAGTTTATTATTCTGAAATGATACATAAAGAACATATTCAAGGGTTTAAGAATGAGGAAGATTTATACTTTCAATTAAGGACAGGAAGGAAATGGTTGGAGAAGTGGAATTAGGGCTTAACAGAGCAACTAGAAGAACAGCTGGGGAAAGAGATTACAAAAGTGTTATTTGGAGCATTTGTGTCTCATAAAAGATGATGGGAAAAACATCAGAATAGGTAAAAAGCCTCAAGGTCTCTGATCAGAAGATAACGTGTGAGAAAAATGCAGGCAGAAATTGATCAGAGCACCCAGGTTGGGGCTTCTCCTCTCATCTCTGAAGCCAGTAGGGTTTAGGCTTTAGTTTTGATGGGCAGATATGAACCAACCATGGCCACGGTATGTCCTATATATTCCTAGATTCTAAGTAGGAGAGTGCTTTTCAATTTTATCTGGAACTCCACTTTTCCCCATTTTACACAAATCCAGATTGGAAAATCAGCCTCATTACTTAACCATTCATTCATCAAGGCTTTCCTGACTTGATCCTTTCACCAAGTATTCTTTTTACTTCTTGTAATATTTTATGTAGGCAATTTTAGGGCACTGGGGAAGGGGATTCCTTCCTTTCACATGGCAATTATATAAAGTGTATAGAAAATAGGATTTTGAGTCCAGAAAACTTGAGTTCAAATGTAATGTTAAAGAGTAGCTGTACAAAGCTGTACAAGTCACTTAAACCCTTTTAGCTTCATTTCCTCATCTATAAAATGCAAATAATAATATCATTTACCTCACGGGGTTGTTGTGAGGAGTAAGATAATATTTGTAAAGTGCTTTGCAATTCCTAAAGTCCTACATAAATGTCACATATTATTATTATTATGGGAGATACTCAGTAAACATTTATTAAAATATTTTAACCCTTATTTAGGGATATGTTGGTATATGTTTAACAACCTGTTCTTAATTTATATATTAAACTTATGTTTAATCTGTACCATTAACACTTTCTCTTTTACTTTATCAAGTTATGAAAATCAACTAAATAATAAATCAACCATGAATTGGTAGTGTTAGTTTATTTCCGAGATGTAAATGTTTACAAAGGAATTTAACAATTGGCTTTCGAGATGCTATAAGATGGCTCTAGTACCTCCCCCCTCCCAATCTATACATCTTGCAAGTCTTGGTCACATTCTGCTAGCTATGCTTTCCTGTTATTTTTGGATCTAAAAAAAGAAGATGGTAAAGGTACTTTCTTAACAAATAAAAACACACATCATAAATTCACTAGGAAAGGAAGTGTTCTTTCCATAATTACTTTTTTATGCAATAATCACAAAAATGAATACTAAATATTGGCTGAGAATTTTTTTAAAAATACAATAATAACTAACATTTATGGAGTACCTTCTAAGTGCTAGTCATTGTGCTTTACAATTTTCATCTCATTTGATTCTTACAAAAGCCCTGGTAAGGAGATGCTATTAGTACCCTCATTTTAAAGATGAGGTAAGAGATTAAGTGTTTTTTCCCCTAATATCAGATAGCTAAATATTTGTGGTCATATTTGAATTCGGGTGTTTTTGGCTTTACACCTAGAGCCCTATTCACTGGAGAAAATATACCAGATCCTTTGACATGTGGATAGTTAATAACATGGTTTATGGCCATGAAGATGTTAGCTAGGAACTGTTTGTGCTGTTTCTAGTCATAAATGTCATACTGACTCGTCCTTAGAAAGAAACTTTATCACACTTACTATCCTCTTTTTTTTCTTTCCCCTTTCTTTTCTTTTTAAAAGATTTTCCTTTATGTAATTCAAAGGCCATTCCATAGTAAAAGGGAAATAAAGATATGAAGTCAGGGCCTGATGATTGCACATGGGATCAAAGACCTGTACACAGTGAACCTAGGTGGGTACACAATGACTCAAACTCAATCCCAAGGAATCAGGTATTTCTAGAGGAAACAGATTCTTACAACTGCTTTAGACAATAGCCTACTGTTGTCAAGCAATGTGCTCACTTTTCCATTCCTCTTCTGTGAAAACAAAACAAAACAAAACAGCAAGGTTCTTCCCTCAGGTGGAAACCTCTCGTGATCTGTGGTCAATAAAATCCTTTGACTTCATCAACAGAGAAGGGGCTAGTGAGAAAGTTGTGTGAGTCAAATTGACTCCAACTTATAAAATTGACTTCATTTTGAGACCTAAGTTTCAGTTTCCTATAAATTCCATTTGCTTGTTAATCGTAGGAATTGATTGGCATCATTCTTCACTTCCAGAAAAATCTAACTGCTTATCCTCTCCACTCTTAACTCAAAACTCACTCATCTTCTTTCCAATTTGGAAAGCCTCTAATCTTTCCTCCAATTAGAAATCAGATCATCTAATCTTGTGTCCTTGTTTATATCCTGTTAATTGTTTTCTTTTAAGGTATAAAAATCTGTCTCCCCTAGAGTTGGGCTTTAGTGCCAAGATGAGGAGGTCAGGTCCCAATTTGTTCTGCAATTGCCTTGCACAGCTTAATAAATCGATATGCTCAGAAATTCCAACTTTGTTTCCTCAGTTATTTCAGATTTCACCTAACACAAAAGGGAGATAAATTGACTCAATCAAATCTCCCCAACAATTGCACAGGCAATATTCAGGGAAATCTGCTTACATGTTTATTTAATTATGTGTTTAGTAGAAAGGATGAGATTAAGAATAAAAGGGTTTACCTACTGCCACTGTAGGTAATGTCTGTTCAAATCATGGTTCTTGGTCTCTGCCACCTTCTCTAAGTCTCATAAGCCTTCAATTTCTGAAATCCACTGATTCCTTTTCATCTTCCTACAAACATTATTAGGGAACTCATGCTTAAAAAAGTCTTTCTCTTGGGACCAAAACCTAATTTTTGATAAAAATTGCTGGGAAAATTGGAAGACAGTATGGGAAAGATTAGGTTTGGATCAACATCTCACACCCTACACCAGGATTAACTCAGAATGAGTGAATGACCTGAATATAAAGAATAAAACTTTAAGCAAATTAGGCGAACACAATAGTATACTTGTCAGATCTTTGGTAAATGAAAGACTTTAAAACCAAGCAAGAGCTAGAAAAAACCACAAAATGTAAAATCAATAATTTTGATTACATCAAATTAAAAAGTTTTTGTACAAACAAAACTAATGCATCTAAAATTAGAAGGGAAGCAACAAATTGGGAAACGATCTTCATTACAAAAACCTCTGACCAAGGTCTAATTACTCAAATTTATCAAGAGCTAAATCAGTTGTACAAAAAAATCAAGCCATTCTCCAATTGAAAAATGGGCCACAGACATGAATAGGCAATTTTCAGTTAAAGAAATAAAAACTATTAAAAAGCACATGAAAAAGTGTTCTAAATCTCTTATAATCAGAGAGATGCAAATCAAAACAACTCTGAGGTATCACCTCACACCTAGCAGATTGGCTAACATGATAGCAAAGGAAAGTAATGAATGCTGGAGGGGATGTGGAAAAGTAGGGACACTAATTCATTGCTGGTGGAGTTGTGAATTGATCCAAACATTCTGGAGGGTAATTTGGAACTATGCCCAAAGGGCACTAAAAGACTGTCTGCCCTTTGATCCAACCATTGCACTACTGGGTTTCTACCCCAAAGAGATAATAAGGAAAAAGACTTGTACAAAAATATTCATAGCTGCACTCTTTGTGGTGGCAAAAAATTGGAAAATGAGGGGATGCCCTTCAATTGGGGAATGGCTGAACAAATTGTGGTATATGTTGGTGATGGAATATTATTGTGCTCCAAGGAATAATAAAGTGGAGGAATTCCATGGGGACTGGAACAACTTCCAGAAATTGATGCAGAGCGAGAGGAGTAGAACCAGGAAAACATTGTACACAGAGAATGATACACTGTGGTACAATTGAATGTAATGGACTTCTCCATTAGTGGCAATGCAATGACCCTGAACAACTCAGAGGAACCTAGGAGAAAAACCACTATCCACATACAGAGGAAACACAGTGGGAGTAAAAGCACCAAAGAAAAACAACTGCTTGAATACATGGGTTGAAGGGATATGGTTGGGGATGTAGACTTCAAATGAATATCCTAATGTAAACCACAACATGGAAATAAGTTCTGATCAAGGACACAAGTAATACCCAATGAAATTTCACATTGTTGCGGGGGAAGAGTGGGTGGGGGGGGGAGAGAGGGGAAAATGTGATTATTGTAACCAAGGAATAATGTTCTAAATTAACTAAATAAACTTATTCAAATGGAAAAATCTCTATATCAGGATGTCATCCCATCTATTTATTCATTGCTAAACTTGAAAAAGTTGTGTATGCACAATGGTTCCATTGTGTACACTGTCTACTCAACCTTCTATAACAATTATTTATTTCTCCTGATTTCAGTTCTAAGCTTCAGACCTATATCTCCAACTAAATTCACAATCTATCCATATGAATGTCCCATTGATTTTCCAGACTCAACATCTCTCATGATTATCATGTTTTTTAACCATGTTCTTCCTTTTAATATCACTATTCATCTCAAGAGTGTCACTATTCATGTATTTTCTCATATTTTAAGATTTGACATTATTTTTGACATTTTCTACTCTCTGACTTCTTGTTTCTAATAGTTACCAATTCATATCAATTTTATCTCCTCAGTACATCTTGTATTGGAATCAGAAGGGCTACGTTTAAGTCTCTGACTCTTACTATCCATTTAACACATTTGTATCTCAGTATTTTTATCTGTAAAATGATGGAGTTGTACTAGATGATCTCTATGGTTCCTTCTAATTTTAAATCTATGAACTTTTAATCTGTTCCCTTTATTTGCAAAAAGAAGACGTTGAACTGGATTGCTTCCACAATACCTTTCAGTTCTGTCTTTTTTTTTCTTTCCTTTTGTTTTATTTTTGTTTGGTTTGTTTTGTTTTGTTTTCTTTAATTAGTTGTGTTTAATTCCTTGCCATGCTATTTGGGGTTTTCTTGGCTAAGTGGTTTGCCATTTCCCTCTTCAGCTCATTTTACAGATGAGGAAACTGGGGAAAACAGGGTTAAATAACTTGTATAGGGTCCCACAGTACGAGTATGACACAAAATTTGAACTTAGGTCTTCCTGACTCCAGGGCTGGTACTCTATCCACTGTGCCACTATTATTATCTTTTAAGGCCCATCTAAAATGTTATCTCTCCCATGATTTATATTTTTTCATACTTTCTCCATCCTTAACTCTTTGGAATCCAGACAGGTTTTTATTTATAAATCACTCAGGTTCTATTTGTGTAATATCATACACCATTGTTTGTATTTGTATCTTCTCCAGTTTGGTTGTAAGTTGTATGTAGTCAATGGCTATCTAAAATCCATATTACCCAAGAGTGTATTATATAGTGCTTTGAATATACTATTCACTTATTTGTATTTGTTGAATGAATGGTTAAGATTTACTTCTTGTCTATGGCCTTGACAACTCAATAATATTTGAATCAAAGTCCCTAAAATAACCCCAATTTTATTCTTGATTGATTCAAATATAAATCTGAATTGACTGCAAGTGAATAGGATAGTCTTGAAGGTATAATGGATGCCTATATTAAATAGAAAAAAGTGGAGAGATAAGGAGCATTTGGAAAGTAAATAACATTGTTGAGATTTTAAATTTTCCTACAATGTTAAGAGAGCAATAGGTGAAGTTAGCAAAAAAAGAAATGATCTCAGAGAGATTTAAGATATTTTAGAGAAGAGAATAGTTTTCTAGAGTGTGAAATCTGGGGAGGTTTTCTTAAATTGATGAGAAGAGGAAATGAAAAAATTGATTCTGTAGTTCCTACATTTTGTAATGACAAATATTTGCCTGCCATTTTTAGAGTAAGTATATTTTTACCTAACTCTGGCATTAACCAAATTCAAATTCTAGACAACTGGACTATTCCTATGTTACTGAAGGATAATTTTCTTTGTCAGGCTGATGTTTTGAGATCACTTTTCCAGAATCCTCAGCAAATCATGTTCCATTGTGTAGATGACAGTCTCTTTGGGTTCAAAAGTCCTGAGGTTAATGGACAGTAATAATAATGATTATGATGAGATTTATAAAACATCTTAGAAATATCATTTCAATTTGTCCTCAAAACAGTCCTAGGAAAGATTTGCTACCATTACCTCCATTGTACAAGTAAGAAAACTGAGACAGAGGATGTTACACAGCTAATTCAGTGTCTGACACAGGATTTGAACTGGTCTTCCTAACTTCAAATCCCAAACCTGTATCTAATTCATTACTTATAACTACTATTTGTTTTGCACTAGTGAAACGATCCCAGGATCTGAAGTAAAATTAAAATGTCAAAGGCTGTTGCCCAATATTATGACAACAAGTATTATCAATAGATTCCTGGGAATTTTCAACTCTTCCTCCCAGTTTCAACCACCTGGACTTGTCCTCTTTAGCAAGGCATACAGCTAGGTCTCCATTAATGAAAACTATGAATCCCCTTAAGTAATTACATGTATATAAATTTTCACTATAATAGTAGTCTATTCAAAATTATAATTATGTAAAATATGGCCATCAATTCTAGCCCAATGGAAATATATAGTAAAATTGTCACTCCTTCAGGGAATTCATTATTTGGCTACTAGGAACCTAGATATAATGTTATTGATCCCTTGTTGTGTGGTAGAGTTGGAGGAGGCAAGAAACATAACATTAATCTGACTCATGCCAAACATTGAAATGTCCTTTTCCTCCAGATATTCACAATGTCAAAGGACTTAGTGCAAAGCATTTCTCAAAACTTTACTACTGTATCTGATGTGAAGAAAAATGATTAACTGTGGCTTGCTGCATTGCATGCTAAAAATGCAATTTTCAAATTCAAACTTGTTGTATGTACACTTCAGTAAGAATATACTTGATATTCTGATTAATTTTTTTCTCTCAATTCCCCCCATCCCTACTCATTTTCTAAGTTAAGAAGCATTTGAATATAAATGCATATAATATTGGATCAGCAGGAAAGTAAAGTCTTTCTATTGAATATTTAGCAAAGAATGCATTTTAGGAATATTATAAATCATGCTTGTCAGAAGCTTCAAAGGAATCATTCTCTACAGTTACTTTGTCTATTATTTAGAAAGTGAGACATGGAACAATATAATTCTGTTGGGCTGTGTGTATCTGATTTGCATATGGCTGACTTTTCAATCTGTTTTCACAAGATGAATATAATTAGCAATTTTCAATTTAAGTTGAAAACTACTGAATTGAACTTTGATTGTCCTTGTAAATGGAATCACCTATCCACACCAAAGACATGTAGAGTCCTAAACAGAGATATTTTATGAGTTTGATGGCAACTACCAAAACGTATAAGTTAAAAGGCGATTTCTACTAACTTCGTTTCTCATTAAGTTCTTGGCAGTACAGTTTAGTTCTCCATTTCTTAAGTATTTTTAAAAATAGAACATGGCTGAAGCATACTAACGGCCTAACTAGAATCCAGTGGTGCTTATTCATTGCTACTATTTAAATGCCAGAACCATCAAATCTTTCATTGGCTTTAGGTGGATCTATTTCTCTACATTTTCCTAATTTGGGCTCCTCATCTCACCATCATTCATAATCTCATAGGGCAAGAATCCTTCAAATCAATGAATTATCTCTGACCTGCATTCCCACAAAGTTGTCTATGGGCCAGGTATATCTGACTTCCAATGAACGATAATGGAGAAGCATCCCATTTAATTTGTCAGCTATGAAGCAAAATGAATAATTTATGAGACAATGTGATATTTAGTGAAATATAAATTCAGCAAAAATATATAGAGTTCAATTGTGGTTCTGTGATATTAAAAGTACTATCACACAAAAGTATGAAATGATACTAGCCACCACCATATCCCAACTATCAATTCAACTTGTCAATGAAATGAGAATATTAGCTTCAGTACAATCAAAGACAAAGCTCAAGTTGAGTCAGTTTCAGGAGAAAGGCAAAGTATGAAACTAAAAACTTAAGTTGTTTTATTTGAACATTAGAAATCCTTTAAAGAAGCCTATAAGAATGAAAGCAGAGAGGACTTCCGGGTAATCATGGCTGCAATCTAGACGCGGCACGTTTCCTCTCCCCAGCACCGAACGAAATAGACTACATCAAAGGAGCATAAAATCACCTTTGGAGGAACAGAAGGACTCCCCAGTACCCCACAGAGGCAAAGGTACGTGGGGCTTGAACATTTCCACACTAAAATAAGAAGGAAAAGCTTGCACAGAAAAGTGAACTGAGCCGCCCTTCCCCCACCCCACCTCCCCCACTAAACCAGAGTGAGCTACCTGAGCGCTCACCGGGACAGCGAGTGAGTGGGGAGCGTCTCTGTCTGGGGGGGCACTCCAGGGTCCTTGGGATCTGGGGACTGCCAGGAAAAAACGTCTCAGGGCGCTTTCACTGGAGAAGCCAGCGGACTTCGGGCGGGCTGCGCTGAACAAGGCGCACGGATTATCTGGGCGGAGCTGAATACCTGGGCTCGGAGGCTGGGAAGAACTAGTCTGAAGCAACCTAAATTCACAGAAAAACCACTCTTATAACCCAGACCCCAGACCAAAAAGGAAAGGGAAATAAAACCACCAAAGGGATGGCTCACATGGCCCAAAATCAAGCCTCCAGGAAGAAAGGGAAAAAAGTGACTATTGAAAACTTTTATGGTGGAAGTACCCAAGGGAAAGAGGAGAATGAAGAGGAAATCCAAAAAAATTCAGAACACGCCTCCCAAAATGGAAACTATCAACAAGCTCTGGAAGATCTCAAACTGGAACTTATCCAAAAGATGGAAACCTTCTGGAAAGAAAAATGGGAGAAAGAGATCAGCTGTCTGACAGATAAGACTGCTCAATTGGAAAAAGAACTCGAAGCAGCCAATACAAGGGCAGACAAGGCTGAAAAGCAAATCCAGTCCCTAATGACCAGAATTAAGGACCTCGAAGAAAGTGAGATGATAAAACAGCAAGAATCAATAAAGCAAACCCAAACAATTAATGAATTGGAAGAAAACAGAAAATATCTCACTGAGAAGGTCACGGACCTGGAGAACAGAGGAAGACGAGAAAATCTCCGTATCATCGGTCTCCCAGAAAAACCAGAGGTAAACAACAAATTGGATTTTATTCTAGAGGAGATTATAAAAGAAAATTGCCCCCACGTTCTGGAGCAAGGGGGCAAAATAGAAATAGAAAGGATTCATAGAACACCTTCTATACTAAATCCCCAAAAGACAACGCCTAGGAATGTAATTGCCAAATTCAAGAGCTTCCAAGTAAAGGAGAAAATCCTACAAGAAGCCAAGAAGAAGAGCTTCAGATACAAGGGGGCTCCCATAAGGATCACACATGACTTAGCGGCTAACACACTAAGAGACCGCAAAGCATGGAACACGATATTTAGAAAGGCAAGAGAGCTGGGTCTCCAACCAAGAATCAACTACCCAGCAAAACTGACTATATACTTCCAGGGGAAAGTATGGGCATTCAACAAAATAGAAGATTTCCAAGCATTTGCTAAGAAAAGACCAGAGCTCTGTGGAAAGTTCGATATCCAAGCACAGAAAGCAAGAGAAACATGAAAAGGTAAATATGAAAGAAAGGGAAAAGGAGATAAATCTTATCTTTCTCTTTAAGTCAAACTCTCTTCTATAAGGACTACATTTACATCTAATTATATATATTAATATGTGGGGAAAATGTTTTGTGTAACTCTCATAAATTGTATCATCATAAGAGTAGTTAGAAGAAACATGCATAGGGAAAGATTGGGGAATCAAGAAGATTTGGGGAAAGTTGGGGCAAAAAAAGGAAAAGGGAGGGGGGAACCGTGATAATACTAAGATTAACTTCAAGAAATAGGGGGGGAATCAATAGAATAAACTTTCCCATATAAAGATACACATGGGAAGGGGAGGGGAAGAACTCTCATATGAGAAGGAGAGGAAGAGAGCGTGAAGTGGAAGTACTTAAACCTTACTCTCAGTGAAATCAAATCTGAGAGGGAAGAACATCTAGATCCAGTGGGATCCTGAATTCTATCTTATCCATTAGGGCAAGAAAGAAAGGAAAATTAAGGAGGGGGAGGGGGGAGGGAGCACAAAAAGGGAGGGAAGGAGAGGGGGGAGGGGAAGGGAGCATAAAAAGGGAGGGGCTAGAAAGGGAAGCATCTCAAGGGAGGGGACTAGGGGGACTGACCTAAAGTAAATCACTGGTTCAAAAGGAGAAAGCTAAAGAAGAAAGGTCAGAACTAGGGGAAGACATCAAAATGCCAGCGAATCCACAAATAACAATCATAACTTTGAACGTGAATGGGATGAACTCACCCATAAAACGCAGACAAATAGCAGATTGGATTAGAACCCAAAACCCTACCATATGTTGTCTTCAAGAAACACATATGAGACGGGTTGACACTCACAAGGTTAGAATTAAAGGTTGGAGTAAGACCTTTTGGGCCTCAACCGATAGAAAGAAGGCAGGAGTTGCAATCATGATATCTGACAAAGCCAAAGTACAAATAGACCTGATCAAAAGGGACAGGGAAGGTAAATATATTCTGCTAAAAGGAAGTATAGACAATGAGGAAATATCACTAATCAACATGTATGCACCAAATGGTAAAGCATCCAAATTTTTAATAGAGAAACTAGGAGAATTGAAGGAGGAATTAGACAGTAAAACCATATTAGTGGGAGACTTGAACCAACCACTATCAAATTTAGATAAATCAAATCAAAAAATAAATAAGAAAGAGGTAAAAGAGGTGAATGAAATCTTAGAAAAATTAGAATTAATAGACATATGGAGAAAAATAAATAGGGACAAAAAAGAATACACCTTCTTTTCAGCACCACATGGCACATTCACAAAAATAGATCATACACTAGGTCATAGAAACATGGCACTTAAATGCAGAAAAGCAGAAATATTAACTGCAGCCTTTTCAGATCACAAGGCAATTAAAATATTGATCGGCAAGGGTACATGGAGACCCAAATCAAAAATTAATTGGAAATTAAATAACATGATACTCCAAAACCATTTAGTTAGAGAAGAAATCATAGAAACAATTAACAATTTTGTTGAAGAAAATGACAACGGCGAAACATCCTTTCAAACCTTATGGGATGCAGCCAAGGCAGTACTTAGAGGAAAATTCATATCCCTGAGTGCATATATTAACAAATTAGGGAGGACAGAGACCAAGGAATTGGAAATGCAAATCAAAAAACTTGAGAATGAACAAATTAAAAACCCCCAGAAGAAAACCATACTAGAGATCCTAAAAATTAAGGGAGAAATTAATAAAATAGAAAGTGACAGAACTATTGAGCTAATAAACAAGACTAGAAGCTGGTACTTTGAAAAAACAGACAAAATAGACAAAGTACTGGTTAATTTAATTAAAAAAAGGAAAGAAGAAAGGCAAATTAATAGCATCAAGGATGAAAAGGGGGATCTCACCTCAAATGAAGAGGAAATTAAGGCAATCATTAAAAACTACTTTGCCCAACTATATGGCAATAAATTTACCAATCTAGGTGATATGGATGAATATTTACAAAAATATAAATTGCCTAGACTAACAGAAGAAGAAATAGTTTTCTTAAATAATCCCATATCAGAAATTGAAATCCATCAAGCCATCAAAGAACTGCCTAAGAAAAAATCCCCAGGGCCTGATGGATTCACCAGTGAATTCTATCAAACATTCAGAGAACAGTTAACCCCAATATTACACAAACTATTCGACATAATAAGCAAAGAGGGAGTCCTACCAAACTCCTTTTATGACACAAGCATGGTACTAATTCCAAAGCCAGGCAGGCCAAAAACAGAGAAAGAAAACTATAGGCCAATCTCCCTAATGAATATAGATGCAAAAATCTTAAATAGGATACTAGCAAAAAGACTCCAGCAAGTGATTAGAAGGGTCATCCACCATGATCAAGTAGGATTCATACCAGGGATGCAGGGCTGGTTCAACATTAGGAAAACTATCCACATAATTGACCACATCAACAAGCAAACCAACAAGAATCACATGATTATCTCAATAGATGCAGAAAAAGCCTTTGATAAAATACAACACCCATTCCTACTAAAAACACTAGAAAGCATAGGAATAGAAGGGTCATTCCTAAAAATAATAAACAGTATATATCTAAAACCATCAGCTAATATCATCTGCAATGGGGATAAACTAAATCCATTCCCATTAAGATCAGGAGTGAAACAAGGATGCCCATTATCACCTCTATTATTTGACATTGTATTAGAAACACTAGCAGTAGCAATTAGAGAAGAAAAAGAAATTGAAGGCATCAAAATAGGCAAGGAGGAGACCAAATTATCACTCTTTGCAGATGACATGATGGTCTACTTAAAGAATCCTAGAGATTCAACCAAAAAGTTAATTGAAATAATCAACAACTTTAGCAAAGTTGCAGGATACAAAATAAACCCACATAAGTCATCAGCATTTCTATATAATTCCAACACAGCTCAGCAGCAAGAACTAGAAAGAGAAATCCCATTCAAAATTACCCAAGACAAAATAAAATACTTAGGAATCTATCTCCCGAGACAAACACAGGATCTATATGAACACAACTACAAAACACTTTCCACACAACTAAAACTAGACTTGAACAATTGGAAGAACATTAACTGCTCATGGGTAGGACGAGCCAATATAATAAAAATGACCATCCTACCCAAACTCATCTATCTATTTAGTGCCATACCCATGGAACTCCCAAAAATTTTTTTTACTGATTTAGAAAAAAACATAACAAAGTTCATTTGGAAAAACAAAAGATCAAGGATACCCAGGGAATTAATGAAAAAAAATACAAAGGAAGGGGGTCTTGCAGTCCCAGATCTCAGACTATATTATAAAGCAGCGGTCATCAAAACAATTTGGTACTGGCTAAGAGACAGAAAGGAGGATCAGTGGAATAGACTGGGGGCAAGCAACCTCAGCAAGACAGTATATGACAAACCCAAAGATCCCAGCTTTTGGGACAAAAATCCACTATTTCATAAAAACTGTTGGGAAAATTGGAGGACAGTGTGGGAAAGATTAGGCTTAGATCAACACCTCACACCCTACACCAAGATAAATTCAAAATGGATGAATGACTTGAACATAAAGAAAGAAACTATAAGAAAATTAGGCGAACACAGAATAGTATACATGTCAGACCTTTGGGAAGGGAAATACTTCAAAACCAAGCAAGAATTAGAAAGAATTACAAAATGCAAAATAAATAATCTGGATTACATCAAATTAAAAAGTTTTTGTACAAACAAAACCAATGTAACCAAAATCAGAAGGGTAGCAACAAATTGGGAAACAATCTTCATAAAAACCTCTGACAAGGGTTTAATTACTAAAATTTATAAAGAACTAAATCAATTGTACAAAAAATCAAGCCATTCTCCAATTGACAAATGGGCAAGGGACATGAACAGGCAATTCTCAGCCAAAGAAATCAAAACTATTAATAAGCACATGAAAAAGTGCTCTACATCTCTTATAATCAGAGAGATGCAAATCAAAACAACTCTGAGGTATCATCTCACACCTAGCAGATTGGCTAACATGACAGCTATGCAAAGTAATGAATGCTGGAGGGGATGTGGCAAAGTGGGGACATTAATTCATTGCTGGTGGAGTTGTGAATTGATCCAACCATTCTGGAGGGCAATTTGGAACTATGCCCAAAGGGCGATAAAAGACTGTCTGCCCTTTGATCCAGCCATAGCACTGCTGGGCTTGTACCCCAAAGAGATAATGGACAAAAAGACTTGTACAAAAATATTCATAGCTGCGCTCTTTGTGGTGGCCAAAAATTGGAAAATGAGGGGATGCCCCTCAATTGGGGAATGGCTAAACAAATTGTGGTATATGTTGGTGATGGAATATTATTGTGCTAAAAGGAATAATAAAGTGGAGGAATTCCATGTGAACTGGAACAACCTCCAGGAAGTGATGCAGAGCGAAAGGAGCAGAACCAGGAAAACATTATACACAGAGACTGATACATTGTGGTACAATCGAAGGTGATGGACTTCTCCATAAGTATCAATGCAATTTCCCTGAACAATCTGCAGGGATCTAAAAAAAAAAATACTACCCACAAGCAGAGGATAAACTGTGGGAGTAAAAACACCGCTGAAAAGCAACTGCTCGACCACAGGGTTGGAGGAGATAAGACTGAGGAGAGACTCTAAATGAACACTATAATGCAAACTCCAACAACAGGGAAATGGGTTCGAGTCAAGAACACATGTGATAACCAGTGGAATCATGCGTCGGCTATGGGAGAGGGAAAGGCGGGGGGGGGGGGGGGGGGGGGGAGGGGGGGGGAGGGGAGGAAAAGAAAACGATCTTTGTTTCCAGTAAACAATGTATGAAAACGACCAAATAAAATAATATTAAAATTTAAAAAAAAAAAAAAGAATGAAAGCAGAATCCAAATATTTAATCATTTTAAAACCATAACCAGTCAAAAGTTTATGAGAAAACATTTCCAGGTTACATTCTAGGTTTCTAGAAATCACTGTTTTAACCCAGCTGAAGTAATTTTTTTCACTTGTAGTCTCTTTGATATTATCAATTACATATTCAATATTCCTATTTCATATAATTGCCTAGTGATTGATTGATTTTTTTATTTTTTCATTACTTACTACAGGACAAATCATGAACTGAAAAAACACAAAAGCACTTCAGAATATTTCAGAACCACTAATCAATCTAAATCAATTATAATATTAAGTGCATGTGACCTTTTGATTGGTAATGTGTTATTTCTCATGGAATTGTTGTTTTAACCACAGTAAAACTCATGATAATAAATACCACAGTAAGAAAGAACTGAATTGCCAGCTGGTTATTTTGGAAAAGGAACATGAGAATTAGTCATATATAAATATCTTGAGTTGTAAAATACATCATTCTTTTCAAATACTCTGAAGTTCACCTTTGCTGTTTCAAAAGACATTCCTCGACCATGCTATTCAACTGTTCAAAATATTCTCTTGTTCCCTATTGCCTAGAGGTCTAAGTACTAATCTTTAGCTAGGCACATGAGACCTTTCAGAATCTTACTGGTTGATTTCCTTCTGCTATACTGTAACCCTTGAATCTAGTTGAATAGACCCAGATTGTGTTTTATATCCTATTCAGTAGTTCCTATCAGGCATCTTGCCATCTGTGCTCTATCTATCTATCTATCTATCTATCTATCTATCTATCTATCTATCTATAGAGAGATACACATATAAATAAAAGATATATGTGTACATACATCTGCTTGTATATTATATATGATGTGGAGGAGGCATGCATGCAAGACAGAAAGCTGAGGACAGAAGAGCTGTCAATCAAAAGGAACATTCCATTTGGAATGTTCCCAGAAAACACAGTTGGAGCCAAGCCAGGCTGAACTGGGCAGAAAGGCTTCTGAACTGGACCCTTTTGGGCTTCTGGAGCTGGGGGAGAGGCTGGTGAACTAAACTTTTGGCTGCTTGTGGCTGATGGTGAAGACCCTGAAGCTTTTGCTGACTGACTGAGGTTACCTGGCTGGCTGGAAGAAGACACACAGTTGTCCTCATACCTCCCTTACATTCTTTGTGTTACAGTTGTGACAGAACTGCCATTTCCCCAATATCCTCCAAACCAAGGCTCCTGGTAGAGAAAAGAGAACCCCATCCCTCTTACTTTATCCTCTACCCTTGTCCTGTCTTCCACAAATAAACCCCTTACTTGAGAAATCAAGAGAAAAGAGTATTTCCTCTGAAATCTCATAGTTTACCCTGAGTGACTTGAAGGGAAAGGGGGAGGGGAACCTAACGGCTTCAGAAGAGGGTAGGAAATGGGAGGCATTGAGGGAGGAGGGTATGTAAAATCTTGATCCACCAGTCATCTAGAATCATTAGACACCCTCAGGAGTATCTCTCAATTACAATGCATACATATATACATGCACACACACACACACTACCCACCCATCCCTACTTTACTATTTGTCTGGGAAGAGCAATCATATAATCACTACCTTTGCTTTTGGCAAGATGTAACAATTGACTGACTTATGGCTCCATTTACTATCACCATCAATCATGACTCTCCTTAGAGTCTTATTTGGCCACTCTTCTATACCTGTTGGGTTACCTGAATAAAATTAAATTCCTCTAGGATAGGGATTATTATACTTTTGTATTTGTATCCTTTGAACCTAGCACATCCTAGGCATTCAATTATTTTTCATTCATTAAAAATAACTCAAATGATACTTCTTTCATAAACTCCTTCCTTTTCTGACTACCCTGTTATTGTTGCTCATTTTTTGTCCTGTCCAATTCTTTGTAACCCCTTTTGGGGTTTTCTTGGCAAAGATCTTTGAATAGTTTGCCCTTTCCTTCTTTAGCTTGTTTTTCAGCTGAGGAAAATGTAGTAAACAAGGTTAAGATACTTGCCCTGGGTCTCACAGCTAAAAAGCATCTGAGGCTAGATTTAAACTCGGGAAGAGGAGTCTTCTTAACCTCAAACCTGGCCACTGAGCTCCCTAGCTGACTACTTTAGTTGTAAGTTAAATCTCATCCTTCTGAGTTTCTATGGTAGTCATTATATCATATTTCAGACAACTATCATATTGGTTTAATTGGTTGAAAGCTGGACTTGATGTCAGGGAGATTGGAATTCAAATCCAGCTCAGATATTTGCTAACAATGTAATCCTGAACAAATCATTTATTTTAGCCTCAGTTTCAATATCTGTATGGAGGGGATAATAACTCCATTTCACAGAGTTGTTGTAAGAATGTAGTTTTACAAACCTCAAAGCACTACATAAACATTATTTTCACCATTATACTTTATTGTTAGTTATATTTTCATGTGTATTCAGACTTTTCCTAACTTAGAATTAAATCACTCTTGAGGGTAGTCATCTACTCTGTATTCTCAGAGTACATAGCAAGATATCAGTAAAAAAAATCATCACACTGATGTCCCCACAGATATTCCAGCTGAACAAGCCCTTTAACCTGTATATTCACTGTATCTCAGCCACACAACTGGATGGTCAGACATGCCCTTAATGTCTTCGTTATCTGTCCATAATTATTTGATCTCTTTGATCCATAAGTCTAAAATTTGTTTCTTGAACCAGAACCTTTTATCCTATTATAACTTCCTCTGCTTCCTTTCTAAATATATTTATTATGCTTGCTGTGATTTCCAGTTAGTCTATATCTCCCTGCATCCTAGTCCATACCTCTCTACCTGCCTCACTTTCTTTCCTACTCAATCTTTCCCTTGCAGTAGGACAATCCATTATTATACTGTCCTCTCTTTTAAATTTCTTCCCTCTTCATCCTCTGATTATCCCTTTTTAAACCCTAGCCATGTGTTATCCCTATGCCATCTATTCACCTTCTTTATTCCATGGGAGGGAAGAAAGAAAGAAAGAAAAAAGAGAAATGATAGTAAAAGCACCAGACCCAACACTACAGGAAGAGGGAGGAGGTGAACTGTTACAGGTAGATTTTCCTTTGCCTAATTTTGGCCCCTTTTTTCTAGGTCTTCAAGCAAAGTGGTAGACCCCATTCTCCCTTAAAAAGAAGTAGGCATAGACAAGCAGAAAAAAAACCTAAAGACTGAGGTCAAAAATATACTTTGGTAGAAGGAAAAGTATGGAGACTTTAGTACCTTTTTTTGATATATTGAAATGATGAAGACAAATAGATTTAATTGTGCTCAAGGGTTAAAAACATTTGTTCTGGGTTATGTTATATTCCAATCTGGAGCTAGGGAGAATATAAAAAAGAGATGGAGTATGTGAAGGTTTTTGTTAATCTTTCATAAACAGATTGAATAATAGCTAGCATTTATATAACATTTTAAGTTTGGCAAAGCACTTATTTAGTTTTCTCACCTGGTTTTCACAACAATCCTGTAAGGTAAGATGCTATTATTATCCCTGTTTCTCAGATGAAGACTCTATACTTGAGAGAAGGCAAATGACTGCCTGAGGGTCACACAGAGCTAAAAATGTCTGAGGCAGATCTCAAATTCAGGTATTCTGAAGATCAGTCATCTATCCCTTGTGCCACCTAACTGAAATAAAGATCTGGATGTAGTTTTATGCATTCTCTATAAAGAGATGGTCTCCTATATCCAATTATTTCAGAATATCCATTTCTTCTTTGGACATGGCAATCTGAAATGTTGATACTTATTTTCGGATAAGACTGATTTTCCTCTTTCTTAGCACAGTGCCTGGCACATAGTATGTATTTAATAAATTCTAATTGCCTGGCTGGTTCCATTAAATATGATACATGGCAAGTCTAACCAATGGGTAAGGATTGGCCGAATGCCAAATATTTATCCACTACTCCACTAAACAAAATGGGGATTATAAGAAAAATAGTAAACTCTCTCTACTTGCCTACCAAGAGCTCACAATTTATATCCATGTTTAATTAGTTCTTTTCCCTCTGCATAAATAAAGGAAAGTCCTGCTTCCTAATTTAGGAACTGTCCTAGCCAATCAAAAACACAAACAAATCTCTCTCCTCATTCAGGAAGGTTTTTCTAGAGAAAAGGCTGTAATTTGTATCATCACTTCCTGCCATACCATGAATTTCACTTGAATAATAAAAAATGCCAGCAAACAGGTTTCAAAAGTTAGTGATGAACATGCTACTGGCTTCCAAGTGGAAGATCCTTTGTGATAGCTATAATTAGCTTTAAAATATTCTGTCAAGATCCTCAGATGTAACACTAAGCCATGACGGCTTCTATTGCAGGCACACAGCAGTTGCTCATAACAACTGGGGAGCTGAGTCTCAGGGCTGCGACAACCTACTTTTTGTTACAATTTGATCACTGCTTTGGCTGGGAGTAAGATCCAAGTTTAACCTACATATGTGGCGAATGGAAAGGGCTGCATAAAATATTCACATCCAATCTGCCCAAGTAACTTCTGATCCTGAACCTCCAAACCTTTCTGGGATGAAAAGCAGACTCTTAGAGGTTTTTAAAAGAGGACCTAATCAGCAAAGTAAATTCTGTCATCAGTCTCTGGGGCAAGTACAGTTGATCATTATAAACTCAAGACTTGATTCAAAACCCACCATCACTCAGCAGGAGGCTTTGGTCAGGGTTCCTTACCAAGAATGGCTTCTCTCTGAGATTATCTCCCATTTACATGGTGCCCAGTTCATGCCCTCCCAATTAGAATGTGATCTCTTTGAGGGCAGGGATTGTGTATTTGCCTACCTTATATTTCAGCGCTTAGCATTAAGTAAGGACTTGATAAAATGCCCAAGAATTGATCGAAGGCTTAGTTTTGTGATATTGATCCTCCAAACATTTCTGACCTTCTTTAATATTGGTTTTTCAATAGTTGTTGATGCTCAGTCGTTTCAGTCACGTTCAACTACTGGAGAAGGTTAATCCTTCTCCATCTCAATTTACTGATGAAGAAACTTAGGGTTATGGAAGTGACTTGCCCAGAGTCAAATAGCCAGTAAGTGTCTGAGGCAGGATTTGAACTGAAGGCTTCCTGACTCCAGGCCCAACACAAGGTGGCATTTGGCTGCCCTGGATTTTCACTAGATTGGGTGACTTTTGGTGTTAAACTTATTAACTCTCCTTCTGTATGTCTGATGTTGAAAAGACTTGGGCAGCCTGTCTCCTAGAGGAAAGGGTCTCTCATTACACACTCCTAGCCCTGACAGGTATACTGTACAAATATATTTTTTTCTACAAAAATCAAATCTTTGTTGAAGGCTCCCTTGTACATATTACTATGAACTTACTCTGGGGAACAATACATGGAGTAAGAAAGCATGGAATTGAATCTTGCCTCTGTCATTTACTGCCTGAGAAAATCACTTGGTATTCTTGGTCTTCAGTTTGCCTATCTGGAAACTGAGGTAGTTGAACAAGATAAGAGCTTCTTAACCTGGTGTCTATGAAAATTTGACAATTTTCTTTTACCTTTCTTTATATCCCCAGGGCTTAACACAGTAACTAACATGTTGAATACCTGACTGATTGTAAAAGCTAATCTGATTTTTAAATGGTTAAATGGAACTGGAAAATGGAAGATCTCTAATATTTGGGGAACACAACTGGCTGGGGCTTGGATCAATGGCAGACACACTAGAGAAACACACAAGCCTTTTAAGGGCACTGGAGAACCCTGGAAGAAGGGTAAAGCATAATGCGCTTGGTGTTAAGATGATGGGGACCAAGGTAGTCCTTGTTAAATGTATTTGAAAAGATCCTTATATGAAACTGTCCACATCTGACTATAGACTGTTGCCAAAAGCTGATATGAAAAAAACCCAGCAATTAAACAAAAAATGATGAAGTCCTGGATTAATTAATCTGAGGTTGTTGCTATCATTAGATTGATGATCCTATGTTCCTTTGTGCCTAAGAAATTTTTATTCTTAACTCATACCTTCTGCCTTGGGATCAACACTGAGTATTAGTTCTGAGGCAGAAGGTTAGTAAGGGCTAGGCAATGAGGGTTAAGTGACTTGCTCAGTCAAACAGCTAGGAAGTATCTGAGTTCAAATTTGAGGCCAGAACCTTCCTACTCCAGGACTGATGCTCTATCCATGGTGCTACCTAGCTGCCCTTAGTGAATAAGAAATTGTGAAATTGTGAATTCCCTTATGCTCCCCACAAGACAGTAAATCCTTAAGTCATCAAAAGTATTTTTAAGAGTTTATTATGTTCTGGGAATTGTACAAAATGCAGAGAATTCAAAGAAAGGTAAAAATGGTCTCTATATTCAGGGATTTTATATTCTAATAAGAAGGCAGCATGTAAATTACATACAAGTAAGATGCAGAGAAGATGGAAGGTAATCTGAAAGGGGAGGCATTAGTAAGGAGGGAAGCAGGGAAGACTTGCAGAAGGTGGGACTGAAACAGATTTGAAGGGAGTCAGGGAAGCTAAGTAAGGAGAAGGCACATTTTTGTGCACTCAGATTTTTCTAGTACTCAAAGCAACCAGCATTAATAAGGAAAGGCGGGTCACATTCCCTTGAGTAAGCCTTTCTCTGTCTTATGCTTTTGAAAATTCCTGCATGGACATTTGAAACCCATCTTTTTTGATGGAGCACCTGAAAGGACTTTTTTTTGTAGAGCTTCAACAACTAACAATTAAAGGATTTTAAAATGTCATTAGTTCTTCCTATAATTATTGGAACTTCAATGAGAAGAGCCCCTGTAGGTTTGACCTAATTCTTACTTATTAATCCTCAAGAATCAGGCCCTAATTTTTCTTACATCAATGCAGAAACTAAGCATAAAATGACATTGTTAAGTTTTCAATCAGTTTATTTCATTACTAGATCACTGCTAGCATCTCTGGTTTCTTTCAAGACTTAACTCAAATCCTCTTGTCTGCAGGAGGCCTTTCCCAATGTCCCCTGCTTCAGTATCTTCCCTTTTGAGATCACTTTCTAATTTCTTTGTATTTATCTTGGATGTACTTTTTACATGCTTAGAATGTGACCTCCTTGAGGGCAGAAACAATATTTTTATTTTATTTTTTTACTCTCAGCTCTCATTGCATTTTCTGACCTATAGTTAGCACTTCAGTTCTTATTGAGTGACCAAAATTAGCAATGGCCATTCAACTTTTTAACTATTTCTTCCATTTGTGTATGTTCTAAGAAAATAGCATGTACATTATGCAACTCATATAACCCCCTGAACATTCTTCCATCCATTTATTCCATTCTCCTTAGTATAAAAAGATAGGCATTTGAGAATTGAGAGGAATTTCAGAAACACCACAAAGTACCAGCAGGACAATTTCCACATTGAATGTGGCAATGCTTTAGAGGTCAGTCTTGTAAAATCTTCTCTCTTGTTCTCCCTGAGGGAAGAGGTTATTTTTGTTGCATTTGGCTAGAAAGAAAATTTCACTGCAAATACAATCCCTGACCCATACCAGAGATGTAGATCATATCTATCTAGATGCAGAGATGTGTTAGCATTGTGATATATTTCTTGAGGAGTGAAGTTACAGGCAATAATGGCAGCTGACAAAACATGTATCCTTTCTATATAACCCAGAACTCATTAGATTCAAAATACTTCAGTATTATCTCAAGAATATAAACGCAGATGATATATATTTATAAGTTGTATTACTATAAGAGGAGGGAAAGGAAGTAATAAACAATTAGTTTGGAAATGTTAAGTTGTTAATATTAAGTAAAAGTCTTTTAAAGCTAAGGAGAAGAGCCTTATATTTTGTCCTAGAAGCTATATTTTATCTGGAAGCAATGAGGAGATAATATAATCAGATTTATGTTTAAGGGAATTCACTTTGGTCGCATTGTATAAGATGGGTTAGGACTGGGAAGAGATTTGAGGCAAGTGACCAATTATGAAGAAATCTCAATATTCTAAGAGAGGTAAAGATGGTCTGAACCATGGTAGAAGCTCTAGAATCAGAGAGAAGGGATCAGACACAAGATGGGGAGGTAATTAGTAGGAAAGTAAATAAAGTTCTAGACTTGGGTTTGGGAAGACTCAAATTCAAATTTTACCCCAGAAACTTATTAGTTATGTGATCCTGGACAATTCGCTTAATTTAATTCTGTTTCTCTTTCCTTAACTATAATATGGAAATAATAATGGAACATACCTGAAAGGGTTGTGGTAAGAACTGTGAGTTTTAAAATATTGTGGCCAGGAGAACTGCACCCCAGTGCCCTAGAGGTCTCACCCCCTACTTCCTGGAGTGAGATTGGTTTTGAATTGGACCAATACTGTCCTAGGGAGGGGCCACACCCCCTACTTCCTGGAGTGAGATTGGTTTTGAATTGGACCAATACTGCCCTAGGGAGGGGCCACACCCCCTACTTCCGGGTACAGGATTGGTGAGACCAATCCTGCGCCAAGGAGGGAACTTTGAATCTGAGAAGATTCAGGGTTTAGAGGGGGTAGTTAATTTCAGGCAGGAGAAAGTACGGTTTTTATTTTGTTGTTGTTGTTGTTGTTTTTGGTTGTTGTTTGTTTTCTTGTTTTGTTTTGTTTTGTTTTATTAAAGTTTGTCAGATCTAAGACAAAGAGTTGTTTTTTTCTTCATTCAGAATCAAATGAGATATAAGGGGTTTTGAAAACATTACTGTTGTTGTCAGTGAATAACAAGTTATGGTCATTGGATATGTGATATGTAGGGTAAGAATTATGAGTTCCGGAGGATGCTGAAATTATGACCTGACTAAAAAAATAGTGGTGCCTTTCACTGAAATAAGGATGTTGGAAGAGGGGTTGCTTTGAGGTAATAGGTAATAAATTATATTTTAGACATGTTGAATTTGAGAAGTCTTTGGGACATCCAATCTGAAATAGCCAATGGGCAGCTGGTAATGTGGGATTAAGGCTCAGGGAAGAAACTAGGACTGTGTATATATAGATCTATGAATCATCTACATAGAGATGATAATTAAAACCATGGGAAATAATGAGATCACTGAAAATACTGTAGGGAAAGAGAAGAGATTCATAGGATAGAACTTTAGAGAACACCTAAAGTTAATAGTTATGATACAGACATCAAGCCAGTCAGGAAGACTGAGGGGAGGCAAAACAGGTAGGAGGAGAAGCAGAATAAACTATAGATTTGAAATGCTATAGAGGAAAGAGTACTTAGGCAGAAAAGGTGGTCAACAGTATCAAATTCAGCAGAAAAGTCAAGTAGTATGAGAACTGAGAAAAGACCATCAGATTTAGCAATTAGGAGATCATTGGTAAAGTTCTGGAGACAGTAGTTTCAGGTGGGTAATGATGTTGTGAGCCATATTGCAGAGGTCTTTAAATTTGATGAGGACTTGCTGAGAGGAAAGTAAGTGGAGGCAATAGATACAGGCAGCTTTTTTTTTTTTTTAGATTAGCTAAGAAAGAGAGGAGAGAGAAAGGATGATATCTTGAGGCAGGGGTAGTGTCTCCTAGTGGAAGCTATTCAAGGCCTGAGACTTGGATATATTTGAAGGCAGTAGGAAAGAATCCAGTAGTTAGGTAAAGACTGAAGATTGAGACATGGGGCCAACTGAGAGGGTAAGCTCCTGGAGAATGTAGGACTGAGTAAGGTCATATGTATGAGGGTTACCTTATTATCCGAGTCTGGAGCAAAGAAAAAAAAGGGAGAGATCATGTTAAATGATTTCATGATTAAGAGAATGGGAGAAGCTCATGGCAATGCTTCTAATTTTTTTCAGTGAAATAAAAGGCAAATTTATCATCTGAGAGAGTGAAAAGCAGAGATTTGAGAGCAGATTGAAATAGCTTCTGAGGGGAATGAGATGGGGAAACAATTAGGAAGAAATAGAAGGATTGTCTTTCTGCAATGAAAACCCAGATCAACTCATGGCTAACATGAATTTATAGTGTAACCAGGTATCATGGTTGTATGATTTCCCCTAGCTCTATTCAGCAGCATGTAGATGAGAGTAGAGAAAGGAAGAAAAGATATAAGTATGTATTAAGCATCTACTATATACTAGGTACTATGTTAAGTGATTTGCAAATATTAGTTCATTTGAACTTCACAACAATCCTGGGAGGAAGGTGCTATTATTATCTCCCTTTTACAATTGAGGAAATGGAGACAAACCGAGGTTAGATGTCTTGCCCAGGATCACAAAGTTAATAAATGTTTGATACTGAATTTGACTTGGCCCAGAACTCTACCAATTATACCACATAGATGCCTCTACTCGGTGAACCTTGAACAGAATTTTGAAGGAAATAAGGGATTCTAATAGGTATTGCTGTTGTTAGTATTGCTCAGTCATGTCTGACTTCTTGACTCCATTTGGGGTTTTCTTGGCAAAAAACAGTGGAGTGGTTTGCCATTTCCTTCTCAAGACCATTTAAAAATGTAGAAACTGAGGTACACAAGATAAAGTGACTTGCCCAGGTTGACACAGTTAGTGTCTGAGGCTAGATTTGAGCCCATGTCTTCCTGGGTCCAGGCCCAACTTCCTGTCCACTGGGCTATGGATATGGATATGGATAATACCATTCCTTACTTTATTTCCTCCATGATTTTTTTCTTTAGTGTAAGCAATATGTGTCTTCTTTTACAACATGATGAACATTTAAATATGTATTATATGATAATATATGTAAAACTTATATCCTATTACCTGCCTTCTTGGAGATGGGGAATGGGTGGGAAGGAGAGAGAGAATATGAATTGCAAATTATCAGAACTAATATTGAAAACTATTGACACAATCTAGAAAAAATAAACATTTATTATAAAAATAAATTTAAAATTAGGCTTGATGCCAAGGTACCAGAGGCAAGAGAATTATGTTAAGAATGGGGAATAAAAAAAAAATCTAGCCACATTTTGGAGCACCTATTCTAAATACTGTGTTAAGCTGATTCTAAATTCATTTTTCATTCCCAGAAGTTGCTTTTCTTTACCTGTTAAAAGTTCTAATGTAATAGAAATTCTTGATATTCAATTCTAAATTTAAATAAATTCTCTGTGGAGAGAATTTTTTTCTAAGTTATTGTTGGTAGAAGAAAGCATAGAGAAGGGAAAAAGTAATTAACTTACTAAGTGTAACAATTTCCATAGTTCTTGGGCATATCCTTAGAGAAATGTAATTATCCAGTCAATCCAAGATAAGCCTTTGTCATATTGTTTTATTGTCATTTTGATTTTCCATCATCTTTCATTGAAAGATTCTTTGGTGCTATTGTCTTCATATTCAGAGTCCACCAAGGTACCTTACACATAGTAGGCACTCAATAGGTCTCTGTCCCTTGGTTACTCTCTGTCTCTGTCTCTCTGTCTCTCTGAGCTATTTACTTGATTTGATTTCAGACTGCCACATTGTCTTATTGTCAACACAGCAATTTCCACTTCAAATTTCATCTGTAGTGACATAGTTTGTTAGAGAAAAGGGAAGGAAGAGATGAGCAACCTATGAATAACTTGTATATTTAATTATACTTTGTCCTCCAAGAACAAGAAAATTGGAGGTGATAAACAATGAAAAATAGAAGTTATTACATGAATTCTAATCTTTATTATTACCTGGATTCTCTCTTTAAACACCCAATATTGTTATGGAAAGTGAAACTACATCTTTTATTTCATTTAAAAGGTTGAGGTTGTTCATCAACATTTTTCAAATCTTTTAAGTGTCTTGAACCATTAACTCCATTCTTTCTATTTTTATCAGAGAATATATGTCCCTACTCTTTGATCTACAACCTTCATGGTCTTTTAGGTCAAATTGTTCTATCAGCTATACTTTAAACTTAAAAGTCCATCTCCATAGCACAATAGATAGAGTAGTTGGAGACAAGAGGACCAGAGTTAAAATCTGACCTTAGACACTTTGTCATACTACCCAAGTCACTTAATCTTTGTCTGCTTCAGTTTTCCCATTTGTAAAATGTACATCATAATATCACCTACCCCCCAGGTTTATTAAGAGAATAAAATGAGATATTTGGAAAGTGCTTTAAAAAACCTATAAGTGCTTTATAAATTATAACTATTATTATCATTTCTATTATTATTTTCTTTGTTGTTCAATTGCACAAATTGGCCCTGTGAATTTCTTCTACTCATCCTCATTTGTAAGAATTTCTATCCTTCAAGGCCAAGTTCTAGTAAATCCATTTCCATGTTCTATGTTCACTCTTCTCCTCCCGGCTATTAGTGCTTTTTCCTTCCTCATATTTTCCTTTATTTACTTTTTTGGTATACATGACAGACAAGGAATGTTTCCTTTATATCTCTTTAATTCCCAAGCTCTTTGTACAAAGCTTGGCCTCAAGCATAGTCACTATAATAATAATAATAATAATAATAATAATAATAATAACAATTATTATTATTATTAACTGGTATGATTTGCTTTAGGGCCATAAGAATAGTTTATGCTGAGCATGTGTATGTGTTCTTCCTTCTCACATCCTACAGGGTTATTTCTCTGATAAGAAATATCCATTTTTGTGACTTGCTCCCTCCAAACTCATTAATTGGTAAATTTTGCTAGACTACTTTGAGCTTTCTTGTCATGTCATTGAAAAATGTGGTGTCTCCTTCATAGTATGATGAGGAATCAGAAATAGAAGTTGTGGTAATGCAATTAACACAAAATGATGATAAAATCTTAGATAGAATAAAGAGTAATGTCATTATGCTAAGAAATATTCATGTATCTTCCCCATAGAACATTGTAGGAGAGATGAAAACCATATCTCTAAGAAGATATACTTAAATTACTAGGATCATGAACTGCATGTCATTGAAGTAACTGACTGAAACCATAACCATTGCCAGGTAAGGAAAATGGGTTGAAGTAGGAAAGTTATAATTATAAAAAAGGGAGGTATAGAGAACTCCCTCATAAATTTAAGTTCAAATCTATAGCTTCTCTCTAAAGGAAAGTCATAGAGTTGCCTTGACATGTTCAGAGTCACATTACTAGTAAGATAGAGGCAGGACTCTACCTCTTCTTGTCTCCAAGGCCAGTTGTCTATCAGGTATGCCCTGTTTCCTCTCTATAGAGTAAAAGTTTATAAACATTTCTGTTGTATACAGTATTTAAGGACTTCAATCATTATTTGTTGACTATGAATCATTTAATTGATTTACATTATAGAAATATTCTACATTATACTATATTTTCTATTTCTCTTTTGTTCAGTTGTGTCTGACTCTTTGCAACCTCATTTGGGGTTTTCTCAGCAAAGATATTGGGAGTGGTTTGTCATCATTTTATAGATGAGGAAATTGAGGGTAACTAAGGCTGGATTTGAACTCAGAAAGATGAGTCTTCCCAGCTTGAGGCTTGGTGCTCTATCCACTGTGCCACCTAGCTGCCCTCTACTGTAGTTCCGCTTGGAGGCAATTGACATTTGTTAGTAAATAGTCCATTTGCTTCTCAATTCTTGTCCATATCACAAGCATCATAATACCAATTAATTATTGACTGAAATTGTATCTTATTTGGAATAGTGAAGACCTTAAAAATGTACCTTATTCCCATATCTTAATTCCAAAAAAAAAATCTTCAAAAAGATAGCAGGAAAGGATTACAAGATGACTTTCTATTGTTTATAGCCATCTCATTTCAAAACTAATATGACACTCCAAAGGGAGAAGTGTCTCAAATGACCCTTATTTCTCACATGGAGCTTGTATGTAGAAAGTTCAATTTTGCTTCCAACCCTCCAGAGGAACAGTCTCTAAGGATTGTCACAAGACAGCAATTTAACATGATTGGACTAAGATTGAAAGTGGTGAGAAGGATGTCAGAACTCATAGGACTTCCACATGGCCATTCAGTTCCTTCCTCTCTCCTTTGTTTTTTTTTTTAAGAACAACAAACAGGAGCAGTTTGTCTTATCCAGAAATCACATTTGAACAGGCAATTTTTCTCAGACAGTCACCATATTAGAAATTGTTCCTTCTCTTTTTCTTTTTTTCCTCTCTCAGAAGGTGAGTCGTCTTATGTCAAGGAAAAGTTGACAGGGTCGAGGGTGTAGAACAAGAATTGATTTGTAATCTCATTCCAGACTCTGTGCAAAAAAATGTTTGTATGTCTGTATCTTTAGGGATTTTAATTTTTTCCCTTTTTTCCAGATGACATGTCAATATAATTTAAAATAATCGTCTCCTAACATGTTATGTTCTATGTTCTCTCCCTCTGTTCTACTCAACCCTCCTTCCCAAGATGGCAGGTAATATCATATAGGCTGTACATGTATTGTTATACAATACACATTTCTATGTTCATAATGTTGTGAAATAAGACACTAGAGAAAAATTCATGTAGGAAAAAAAGTGAAAATGGCATGGTTTAATCTGCATTCAGAATAGCTAACATATATATATATATATATATATATATGTATCTTCTTATATTGGATTTTAAGTTTTGAAAAGTGTTTTACCTATGTTTACTCATTTGATTTGCATGAAAACCCTGGGAAGTAGGTGTGCCCCCCCCATTTTACAGATAAGGAAACTGATTTACCTATGCCCCCTTTTTAAGTGGCTTATCCAGGGTCATAAGATTAAGTGTCTAAAGCAAGACACATGCTAAAATCTTCTTGATTCCAGTTTCCAAACTCTATCTACTGCATAATCTAGCTGCCTCCATAATATCATCGAGTTGCCTAGGAATATATTCTCAATTCATAGGTGTAATTTTAAAAAATTGCTAAGGTATAAGTGCATGACACAGTCCCTCTGTCTGTCTGCCTGTCTGTCTGTCTCTCTCTTTATCTCTGTATGTGTGTGTGTCTATATCTGTTTCTTTCTCACACACATACACAAACATCTATTTCTTGCATTGGTTTCAGCCTACCACAGTGACTTATCATCAGCTTGCTTTAAAAGATTTGCTCTCTAGGAAGAAGAGTGAATCATGCATCCAAATCCCTTCTTGAAGCTGTTTTGTTAACAAGGCTTGTGGAAAATGTGAGCACAGAGTTTTAAAACCATTAGTGTTCATAACACCCCAGCTTCTCAAAGGCAATGCCAGAAAAGCATTAAATACTGACAAGTCCTACCAAGCTAGAAGTCCTACAAGTACCAGTTCAAAAACAGACTATATATATATATATATATATATATATATATATATATATATATATATATATATATATAATACACCATTCTAGGATAAGAGTAGATAAGTTCAGAGAGACTTACCACCAGTATCTTGGGACAAAGTGAGGACAGTTTTTGGCTGCTTGTGAAGATTGTCTTGTAAGTTCATGAGAGGTTCTAAGCTGCACCAGTAGAGGGAATAATCAATGAAATGACCCATCTTTTTAGGACTGAAGAGATATTCTTTTTTATCCTTACCTTCTGTCTTAGAATAAATATTGTTTAGGATATTGTTAAGGATAATAATAGCTTACATTTTTATAGATCTTTTTATATAAGAATTTAAGGTTTGAAAAGTATTTTATATATGCTTACTCATTTTACTTGCTTCTAATATAGAAGAATGGTAAGGACCAGGAAACTGGGGTTAAAAGTGACTTTTGTGGGAGAACACAGCTAGGAAGTGTCTAAGGCCAGATTTGAATTCAGGTTCTCCAGACTCCAGTTCTGGTGCTCCATCCATTGGGCTACCTAGCTGCCTGTATGTATTATTTCTAATGGCACCTTTCCTGGATGCCTGGAAAATACACAACAGGATATATTCCCTCATGTATGGTTTTAATATGTGTGACTCAACCAGTAAACCCAGTAATCTGTAAAGTAACCAGTAATCTGAGAATGGAAAGCAAAAAAAGTGAACAGATACAATAATTCTCAAAGTTCTCCTCAGTGCCATAGTTTAAATCATCTCACTGTTCACTTAATATCACTATTTTTTGTTGTCATACCTCCATCAAGTATGGTCAAAACCTTGGTTAAGCCAATGTTAATTTTTGGGCTGGATCTCACCCATTATGTAGGACCCATGTTTAGGAGATTAGACTCCTGATAGTCTTCAGACTGTATACACAATTTGAGTTTACTTGCCATTTATTTCATTTAATCTCACCAGATTTTTGAATACAAGAAAGAAAATTGTAGGTCTTCCTTATACATCACAGCTTCCTCTGAAGGGTGAACAAGACAATGTCAAACATGCATAAAAATTAGTATGAGCAGAGAAGAAAGGATGGCATTTTCAGTTAATATCTTTAACAAACAACTTGTAGTTGATGGTAGAACAGGTGCACCAATTCTCCTAAACTACTTCTTTTCAATCATTCTATCAAGACACATTGGTCCTTCCTTCAAATGCTCTTAGTATGTTATGATGTTTGGGGTTTTTACCATTTTCATAGACATGGAGAATATATTTGACAGCACTAATAAAGGAGGAAGGAAAAATGAATGACTATTTTCTGTGTTATGTGATCCTTCCTCTTCCAGGACCCAACCCAGGGCTATTCCCAACATTGGCTTTGTCCTAGTCCTGGACTAAGTACTACTGTAAAAGAATCATGAGACCCAGGTTTCCAGAAATTTATTGTATCTGCCTCCTACCTCGTTATAGCTATTATAATGTCTACTTCCAATTGCTCTTTGTGCTCAGACATGCTGACCCTATTAGATAGGGAATGATGGTACCTTTCCTGCCTACTTTATTGGCTCGTGAGCATCAAATAAAATATATTAAATACTTTGTAGACTGAAAAGTGCTCCATAAATGCACATACACATATTTTAGGTGTAGATAGGTATAGGTAGTTATAGGTCATTGTTAGACCTTTTTATACCAAAGAAAGGACTTCTTGATGGATTTATTGAGAGGAAGGGCATTTGATATATATTCTATCAATTATTTTCCTTTATAGATAAGTATCATCTTGTTTCTTTTGCCCTTTTTGCCAAAACTCCTTGAGAAAGCCATCTGCTAAATACATACCTATACCTCCACTTCTGATCCTCTTACTCTTTTTCTTAATCTCTTGCAATCTGGCTTCTGACTTCATCATTCAAATGAAATTACTCTCTGCAATGTTACCAATGATGACTTATTTGACAAATCCAGTGTCCCTTTCTTAATCCACATTCTTCTTAACCTCTTTGCAGCCTTTGAAATTGTTGACTTCCCTCTTTTCCTTCATACTCTTTTCTTTCTGGGTTCCTAGGACACTACTCTCTCCTGGTTTTCTTCATACCTGTCTGACTACTCCTCAGTGTCCTTTGCTTGATCCTCATCCAGGTCAGGTCCACTAATCATGAGTGACCTAAAACTCTACTTTTATCTATCTGTACCTAAAATATATGTTTTGTGTATACCCTACCACTTCTCTTGGTTACCTCATTATGTCCCATGGATTCAATTATCATCTTTATACTAAGAATTATGAAATCTATGTCTCTAGCCTTATTGTCTTTGCTGTCTTCTGGTCTTTCATCTCCAACTAATTTTCAGATATCTGAAACTAGATATCTGGAAGTCATCATAACCTTAACTTGTCCAAAATTAAAGGCATTATCTTTCCCTTTAATCTTACCCTCCTCCAAACTTCCTATTTTCTAGAGGTCACTACCATCCTCAGAATCCTCCAACTGGCAATTTAGATGTTATCCTCTATTCCTCACTCTCTCTTAATTCCCATATCTAATCAGTTTCCAATGTTTGTTTGATTTTAACTTTTTAACATCTCTCAAATATGCCCCCCACTCTCCTGCTTCCATCAACCTGGTACAGGTCCTTATTATTTCACACTTGTATTATTGAAATAGCTTGATTTGTGGATCTGACTCCCTCAAGTCTTTCCCTATTCTAATCAATTCTCAGTTCAATTGTCAAAATGATTTTTCTAAAATGCATGTTACTCCCATACTCAATAAACTTCAGTGGCCCCCTATCACCTTTAGGATAAAATTAAGAGATTTTTCTGCTTTGGGTCCTGTATGGAGGCCCTTTCCATCCCCTTTCCATGCTTCTTACATTTTACACTTTACTCTCCATGAACTAACTCTTCCATCTGGTGACATCGGTCTCCTTGTTCCATGAACAAGATACTCCACCTACCAACTCCAGACATTTTCTCTGTCTCTCTCCCATGCTCTGGAATGTTCTTACTCTTCATTTATACCTCGACTTTCCCTGTCTTCCTTAAGTCCCAAATAATGTATCATCTTCTACAAAGCTTCTTAATTCCAATGACTTCCATCTCCTAATTATTTCCCATTTATCCTGCATATAGGTAGTCAATATGACACTCAATATTTTCTACTGACAATTCATCCTGTTTAACATTGTCAATTATATTTTCCTAGATCACAAAAAGTCTGATCTTATCATGTTTCTCATCAAAACTCTTTTAGCTCCTCATTGCCTGTTAAATCAAATCCAAATCCTTCAGCTTGGGATCCAAAGTTCTCTATAATCTGCCTCAATCTACTTTTCCTGCCTTAATTCACATTGCCTCTCTGTACATATCCTATTTCACAGTCAAAAGGCACTGTTTGGTATTCCTCAGGTATGCCTTCTGTTCTGACTTTAAACATTTGTTTATAATGGACAAACAAGTTATTAAGAGCCTATTATGTACCTGGACCTGGGCTTATGTCACTTCCATTAATTAATTCCAATTTTCTCCTGCCCCCACATTTGTTCCTATTGGACTTCTATCTGTTTTTTTTTTTTAAGGTCCAGCTCAAAATGTAACCTTCTTGAAGTTTTCTTGGTTGACTTCTGAAATTTTCACTCCCCTGCTACCTTTTACTACTTATTTACATCTTTCTTAAGGCATTCCTCAGATATTGCTTTGTAATGGGCTCATTTGTACATGTTTTATTTTTCCTTCAAGATTATAATTTCTGTAAGGACACATACCATATCTTTCTTTCCTTCTTTATCCTACACAATGCCTACCTACTCACACTGGTTGCTGGTAAAATATTTTTTGAATGTTGAATCATTAGATTGCAAGCTTCTTTAGGATGGAGACTATCCTTTTCTTCCTTTTGTACCCCTAACACTTAGCAGAATGGCTAGGCACATAGTAGTCACTTAATAAATGTTTATTGATTGATATATTAATTGAATGAATATTCCCACTTCTATTTGCATTCCTATTCTGGAGCCTAGTCACAGTGTGTGGGTAGCCCTGCCTTCTTGAAGGTAATGCCAGCAGAGCTCAGGCTCTGACAGATTCTGCAGAAATATTAAAGACTTAGGCATGGACTAGGAGATACATTGTGTGTCTGTCTTCTAATGACCAGATTAGCTAAGTGGAGAAGGGCTCTTTTCTAGAAAGCTGGCTGCCAGGTAATACATTTTTCTGGCCAAAATCATTCATGAAGACAGTCAGCTGAGGTGATTTGTCTTGATGGAGGGAATACTCCCACCAATGGAATCACTGCTTTTTTTTCCTTAAGAAATATTTTGAATGTAGAACTGCATGTCAGGACTTATATATGTCTGTAACATTTTCTTTATAGTACTCTTTGACATTTACTAACAGAGTAGTTCATGTTTTGGGTTTTATTGCATTTTTTAATATGTATGTTTTTTCTACAACTAGGATGTAAATTCTTGAAGGCAAGAGCCACTGGTTAATCTTTTAATTTGTTTCTTTAAGCTTTCCGTAACAGAATAGGTACTTAATAAGTATGTATTAAATAATTATTCTCATAACTCATACATATAGTGCTTTAAGTTTGCAGAACATTTTAAACATTTTATCTCATTTGTATATACTGATAACAACTCTGCCATGTTGGTGCTAATTGGGGGTTAAGCACTACAGATAGTAACATCTCCATTTTGTTGTTGTTGGTGGTGGTGGTGCTTTCATTGGTTATTAACCTCATTCTTGGTTAAGCCAATTATAAAATAGGAACTTCATGGCCAAGATAAGAAAGCTGAGGCTGGGGACCTTGCCCATGGTCACACAGCTAGTGAATTTCAGAGGCTGAACCAGAACACTCTTTATTCCAAACCCAGGTATCCATACCACAATTTCTACTTCTCGGTGAATAAATACTGATAAATACATGTGTGCTGGAGGTGAAAGAGATGCAAATGGAAAGATGTTTGCTTTGTTTGGCTAGTTTACAGGCATGAGACGAACTGTAAAAGATTGGGAAATACTGTTATGTATCATTCTTGGCCCAAAGGCCTTGTCACTGACTACACTGAAACAAAACTAGATGTAAAGAACATTTTGTAAGGAAGCCCTGAACAGGTTCTCAAAGGTCAATAGCCTGACGTTGAGCCAGGCTTCAGATATAAAAGCAGATGGTACTGTTTTTGCTTTCTCCTCCTGGACACAAAACTCTTGCTAATTGAAGCAGACACTGAAGGAACCACTTTTTAAATTTCCCCAGAGGTCTGTACATTTAATTTAAGTCCCAAATTTCAAGTCAGACACTCTAGTGTCCTCTCCCTTAACCACCTCTCCCCTAGAGCAGCTAAGCCATCTCTTGCTTTCATTGTTATCCAAAAGCCCTCTTCAGAGAAATGCTTCTTAGGAAGATGAATACATGAATAAAGTAACAACTTCTCTTAGGGCATCTTCCAAGCTTGAATAAGACTCCTTGAGAGAATGTCAGAGAGCTACTTTGAGTAGAAGTGACATATACAGTATCAGAAATGACATTCTTCACACAATCTGGATGCCAGACTTAAGGGAGATGAAGTGAACTGGGAAGGTCATCTTTAAGAGCTCAGTCCCCAACAATACTATGGGAAATTTTCAGTACTAATAAGAACAAAATTTCCATGATGCTTTAGCTCACTTTATGATCCTAGGGACCTGTGAAATGGCAGAAATGATACACACAATAATTCTTTCACTGTGATATTTAAAAGTTTCTACTCTCACCCCCACTCCCCAAGAAAATGTCTCTTTTTTCTTTTCCCCTCCCATGCAGCTCAGATTATTTTCCAGAAATGGCAACAACATTAAAAGTGTTGGGAAACTTGCTAACCTAGCTCGCTCACACATTTATATCTCTGTCAGGATACAGCATTGTATTTACCCAGATTAAATTAACTGTTGTCAAAACTCAATGGAAATCATGGTGTACTGAGCAAGCCACACATTACAGATGTGAGCATCTATTTCCAAAATGCAAATTGAATATTAAAATACTTTTATTTCTAGGGTGGCATTGCATAGAAAGGAAACAATCTCAATTATTTTATATTTCCCAAAGAATAGAGAGCAAAAGTGAATGTATGAAAGCACAAGAAGCCTGATATCTCTTGGTGACTCCAAGGACATTCATTTCCATTCTATGAATCTAATTTCCCACCGAATAGATGGAGGAATATTTGGGAAGTATCTACCCACTTAAAATATTTTGAATTTACATAGTGTTTTTTTTCTGGTTCAAAATGCACTCACATCTAATGCTTCATATTATCTAGACAATATCCCTATCAGGTAGAAAGGACTGGTGTTATAGTTATTTTAAAGATAGGAAACTTCACACATGTACTCCTTAAGTTCCTCATCTTGGCATGGAGGTGACCTAAGAGTCCTGAGAATATGCCAACATATCTCAAGTCTTATCAAATTTAACAGGCTGGAAATATTGAGCCTGGTGATGGATTGTAAGTCTTTTCTCCAAGGATTCATAGAATATCACTTTCCAACATCAGTTAGGAATCCAGGGTCTAGGCAGACATCTTGCTGTCTGCATCTACCTAGAACAGTGGTCCTCTACACTAGACCTCTAAAGAATATGCTTTAACTCCCTGGCAGTCTTAATACATTAATTTTTAGAACACTACACTGTGACTGAGACATCTTAATTGTTGAATTATTGAATAAAAACTATCCTAACTCACTGTATGTATGACCTCTCTTCTTGTCCCCTTGTCCATCTCTTGTTCTGCAAATAGTAATCAAATTAATGCCACCATTCCTATTGGAAAGGACTTGACAATCAATTTCCCTATATTTCCACTAAAAATCACTGTGACTTCCCAGACCAGAACTGTCTTCTCTGGTCACCTCTTTTTTGTATTTATTTTTGGCTTGCATATGAATACAAGTTCCGTCAGGCTACACATCCTCATGTTTTTGTATTTGTGTTTCCAATTCCTAGCACAGTGCCTAGTATAAGGGAGGTGCTTAATCAATACTTTAAAATTCCTTCTTTAATATGAGCACTATATACATACATGCTATCTGATATAGATAGACATATGTATAGATATCTATAATGTATATTATCAATATTTGATAGGGAGACAGATAGGAAGATAGATGATAGATAATTGATAGATAGACAGAAAGATAAATATTAGGTAGGTAGGTAGCTTTGGGGTTTGGAAAGCACTTTGTACACATTACCTAATTTGATCCTTAATCTTAAAAGGAATTACTTATGAAAATGGCCTGTGAGGGAAGTGATATTATTATACCAATTTTACAGATATAGAAATTGATCCTGAAAAAAGGTAAGTGGCTTGCCAGAAGTTACATACTTTTAAGTTTCTGAGTCTGGATTTTGAACTCAGGTCTTCCTGACTCCAACTATGGATGCGATCTACCTTGTCCCATAGCTGTCACAAGCCACACGGATTGAATTTGGTCAGAAACCTGAGTTTTATACTCCTGGCTTGATTCACTATTAATTCTAAGAATGCTGGGAGATTGTGGCTTGAGAACTTGATTATGCCCTTGAAATAACTGGTGGCCCAGAGGAATAAGGCATTATATTATTCTAATTGTCAAAGAAATACTGGTTTTGAATAGCTTTAATAGTTTCTGCCTTATATCTCAACTGCAAATTCTTTCATCCAAACCAACTACTCTACAGCCATGCCATTCATACTCCAAGCATGAGCACCATTGCATTTTGGTCATGCCATGTGCCATTCCTCAGACCATCACAAAACAAAGAAACACACAATTCTATTTGGAGAATCTATTCAGAATGGCCCAATAGCATTTCCAGTCAGTGTATAGGCCCACAAATGAAGAACAAAGTCCTGCTTTTACTTCACAAAAGTTAAAAAGCTTGATGCCATTACTTTGGTTAACTTAGAACATAACAGATAGTGATTATGATTTATCAACTAGTAGAAGGAGGAGAGACACCAGATGTAAACTTGATCCCATTAGTTCAGTTCCTGGCACATCCAAGGCACTTAATAAATTTTGATTGACTGATTAATTGCCTTATATCAAGTCAATAAATAATTATTAAGCTTCGAATATATGTAAGCATTGTTTCAAGCCTTGGGGATACAAGCAAAAAAGGCAAAAACAGCCCTTATTTTCAATGAGCTCATAGTCCAATGGGGGACACAGCATGAAAATAGCAGCTGTGTACATACAAGATATATACCAGTAAATTGGAGGCAATCTCAGAAGGATGTAAACAAAAGTGTCCTTCCTTCTATCAAAACCAACTACCAGCAAAGGGTTTGAGGATACAGTGAATATGTTTTAGCCATTGTATTGTCTCTCTTTAGGCACTTGAATTTTATGCCTTATCTCTACGTATGGAACAAAGATTTTACTCTTTATTAAAGGGAATTCTACATTAGTGAGCATGCACGGGAAGTGTTGGGGCAGTATTAGAAGGGAGAAGAGCCTCCCCAAAGCCTTTGAAATTTAACAAGTAGTTGGCTTTTTAGTCTGATTACTTTTTAGTCTGATTACTATTGAATGTGTATTTCTTCCTGGAAAGATTTGTGTTGGAGAGGGAGTGGGTGGGTATTGTCTACTCTGTCTGAACAACACAACTAGAGCCCAAAGGCTTTGGCTACTGATATAAATATATATATATATATATATATATATATATATGTATATATATATATATATATTCTGCCTTATATCTCAACTGCCAACTCTTTTATCCAAACTATTACCTGGTTATTGGGCAATCATATGCATGCAGTCCAGATGAGGCATTCTAATGTCCATTGGCAAGAGACTGACAAATGTCATTATAACTCTTTAGGACACTCATTCAAGTACAAGTTGCCAAATTAACCAGGGGTTATAATTAGCCAGAATAAATGTCTCTGGTGATGCTCAATTTAGGCATTTCAAGAGACAGGATTTGAACTGACTTGGATTAGGCTTGACGTTTATATGACTCTATAGGAGACTGAGCAGAGACAAAAATATCTAGATGAACTTCTCATTTTATAGAGTGGGAAACTGAGGTCTAGAGAGTGAAATAGATTGCCTTATGTCACATAGTAAAGTATATAAATAGAATGTGAACTGAAATCTTCTGTCTCCGTGTTCAATTTTCTTTCCAAGTGATATCACATTGTCCTCTGAGTCCTTCCTGTCTTCTAAGATAACCTGGCATGGGAAATTCTTTGCCAGATTTTTGTTTTCCCTCTCCTACTTTGCTCATAGAGTCATAATTTTGTACCCAAAGCACCAAAATTTGAATTTATTTTACTTGGTTTACAAGTGACAGCAACAGCAAAATATCAAGCACTGCATCTTTGCTTAATACTCATTCAGGAATAAGCCGCCCAAAGCCCTGAGTTGTCTGGAAATAGGCAAATTGAACTTTTCTGAATAGATGCAGCAAATGACAAGTCACCTTTGAAACAAAGATTTCACTTCACTGTTTTTACTTTGAAATGATCAGCTCAATCTGGCAAGTCCAGGGTTTTTCACATTTTGAATTTATTCTGGGTAGTTGCTATATACTTTATGGAGGTCACATTTCTGTGGCTAAAACCATGGTTTCTGCAGAGGGACAGAGCTAGGGGTGGAAGAATAAAATAAGGTATGGCATAATGAAAAACATATACATATAGATGTATGCATATATAACATTGGCAGTTAGGCAATAAGTATTATTGTCTATTATATTCCAAACATCGTGCTAAGTCCTGGGGATACAGGAAAGGAAGGCAAAATAAAGTCCTTGCCTCAAGAAGCTCACAATCTAGGACAGGCATTTACAATGTTCTTTAAAGCTTGCAAATTTTTTTTCTGTGTTATCTTCCCAATAGAATATAAGTTTTTCGAGGGTGAGGGTTATTTCATTTATTGTACTGGTATTCCCAGAGCCTAGTAAAGTGCCTGGCACAAAGTTGGTACTTCAAAATGCTTTTGATTAATCTCATTTATGCTTCATAATCCTGTGCAGTAAGCTCTATGCATATTAATGTCCCCGTTTTACAAGTAAGAGAACTGAGGCTCCTAGCTAATAAGTGCCAAAGGTAGGATTTAAGCTCTGATCTCTCTCTGAGTCCATATATGGCATTCTTTCTATTACATCACATTTATTTTGATGAGAAAAGACCAAATTAGGGGCTTTGAGGAGAATAATTCTGGGAAGCCAAGTTTTTCCCCATAAAGGGACATTTGTGGAATTTTTTTCCTCATATATTCTTTTGCCCATACTCTAATTTTCTCAAGCTCAAGAGAAATCAAAATCCCATGTAGAAAAGAGTCTTTTGCAAAATGCAGCCAGTAATAAACTCTTACATGAAGTCAATTAATTCTGTTGTACATTCGTATACATGTCCATTTGTCCCTGAGGCTCATTACTTCTACTATTACTATGGAAACGTACCACAGCAACTTAATTGTAACTACTGCTGGAGGGTTACAGATGCACCAGGGTCTGCTACAAATCACCATTCAGGCCAAAGAGGCCACATTAGCACTGGTTTCTAATTGAGGTAATGAACATTGCTAGCTTACAAATTTTGACTTTTTTCTTTTAAATAACAGATTAATAAAATATTAAGTTAATTTAAAATATTAAATATAGAAAAGATATAAAATTAAGGAGGAGCCATTGACATAACTAACATTTTCCCAGAATATTGAAAATGGAACTTTTTTTTACTATATCTCTGGCATTTTATGCTACATATGACTAACAGAACACACACTATGACCTAATGTCATATTGGAAAACCTATAGCATGCATGTCAAAGGAGGCTGCTGCTTCCCTATTCTCCAGGTAACCTGAGGACATTTCTTCCATCACCTGGCCCTTTGCCCAGCAGTTCAATAGGAATGTTCCCTCCCTCCCCTATTTGGGATAACGTCGAGGGCTCACATGCTGCATGAGGGTTGCAGTTTAGGCACCTGGTCTCTAAAAAGGTTTGCCATCATTGCTATATGCCATAATTAGGATTTTAAAATTCTAATGAACTAAAACATTGGATTTAATCTAATTGGATGGAATTTAATAGAGATAAATATTGTCTCAACATTTAGATGAACAAAAAATCAATCATAAAAGGATAAGAGGGGAGGGATGGTAATCAAGGTCAGGCACCAAAAAGATACCTGGTGCTTTCAAGGACTACAAGCATAATGCAACTCAAGAATGTGATATGATAGCCAATAAAGGGGGGAAAGATCTTGGGATGCATTAAGAAAGACAGAGCTTGTGGGACTAATGTAGTTATAGTCCTCTTATATTTTGCCTAGACATATCTAGAGTATTTTATTCAGTTCTAGGAAAGAAAGTTTATGATATGCAGAATGCCCATGGAGGGAAATCAAAATGGTGAAGAGCCTCAAGTATATGAGATTTGGTTGAAGGAAATGAGAATGGTTAGCCTGGAGAAGAAATGATTCCAAGTTAAGATGATATCTATCTATGTGTCTTTGACGAGCTATCATATGGAAGAGAGATTAGACTTGTGTTATTTGGCTCCAGAACTAGGAACAATGGGTGGAAATTGCAATTAGGCAAATTTAGATTGTTGAAAGTAAAAACTTCCTAGTAAAACCCAATCATCCAAAGTGGAATGGAATGAATAGAAGGCAGGAGCTCTTAGAGTATGGGCTAACACATCACTTGCTTGTAGGGTGGTATTGGGAATTCTTTGGGGAACAAGATTTAATCATATGGCCCCTGAACCTTTTCCCATGAATTTTCTGAATCCCCTGAAATTCTCAGGCTTTGATTTTTCTCTGTTGCACCTAGATGGCACAGTAGGTAGAATGCCAGGCCTGGAAATAGAAAGACTACTCTTCTTGAGTTCAAATCTGTCCTCACATACATACTATCTATATGCCTCTAGGCAAGTCATTTAACCCTGTTCCCCTCTCCCCTCAGTTTCTCATCTGTAAAATGAGCTTGAGAAGGATATGGCAAACCATTCTAGCAGCTTTGCCAAGAAAATCCCAAATATGGTTACAATTAGTTGGACACAAATTGAAAAGCAACTGAATGTGGAATGATCTTTCTCTGCCAGAGAGGCATGGAGTACAGATATTCATGTCATCTTATCCCTGTTTAAAAAAAACCCAAAGCAAGGATAGCATCATGGAACAATGTCAGGAAATCATAAACTTTTTTAAGGACTTGCCAGCAGACTGTGGAATTAGATCCATATTCTTTACTGATCATCTCTTCCGGTTGAAGGATTCTCTCAATTTCAGACTCAGTGCAATAAGTTAGTATTCCAGATTGGTGTCACAACTGTCACCACACCCTGCTGCCTTTCAATGTTCCTCAAATAAGAGAGTGTGATGGGATACCAAAACTTCATTTTGGAACCTCCAGTTAATATAAAATCTCTAAAGAGAAGAATTGCATTTGACAGATATCTTCAAACTTGCCTTCACCTATCATCCTATCTGGTCACAGGTGGCAAGCTTTCATTCAAACTTTACACAAAAAAAATTTTTTTTAAACTTTGGATTAAGTCCTTTTTTGTTTTTATTTCCCATAACAAATTATTATTATTATTATTATTATTATTATTATTATTATTAAAATCCAGTACTCCATAGTTCAAAATCATTCTGGGCCCCTGATTCCCTTTTTAAATGAATGATATTAAGTATCTAAACATATATTCTCATTGGTCATGTTTTAAAGTAGTTGGGAAGTGGGATGCACCAGAAGAATGCTGGATTTATAGTCAATGTAGAAGGGAATGGGATACCCATTCATATAGTGCCTACTACATGTCAGGCAGTGTCCTAAGAGCTTTTAAAAATATTGTCTCATTGATACTCACAACAACATAAAGAGGTAGGTGCTATTATTATCCCAATTTTATAGTTTAGGAAATTGGGTCAAACAGAGGTTATGTGACTTGCCTAGAATCAAACAGCTAATATATTACCAAGACCAAATTTGAACTGAATCTTTACTCGAGGCTCAGAGCCCTATATACTATGTCAGCAGCTTCTTGAGGATACTGTATGAGTCCCTGTTGCGACTGATCTCCTATTTGAATCTGAGCAAATAACAACTTACTTTGTTCTCAGTTTCCTCATTTGTAAAATGAGGGGATGGGCTAAAGGAACTTTCAGGTAAATTTCAGTTCTAAACTATGATACCATATATCTGATTTGACCAAGATTTACTAAGACTTGCAATGTATATATAATACAATGTACTTTTCCTGCATCACTCAGCCAGTCCTTAAAAGTGATCCAAGAATGCACATACATGTGTAAAACATGCTTGTATTAAGGCTAAAGACCCAGTTGTTTGTCCTCTGGAGGAATAGTAGCAAATTCATAGAAGCAGTGGTATAATTAACTCTCTAGACTTGGTACAATGGATAGAGTGCCAGTTCAGGAGTCAGGAAGATGAGTCCTCCTGAGTTCAAATATGACCTCGGACACTTAAGTCACTTAACCGTATTTGCCTTAGTTTTTCATCTGTAAAATGAGCTGGGAAAGGAAATGGCAAACCATTCTAATATCTTTGCCAACAAAACCCCAAATGGAGTCACAAAGAGTCAGATATGATTGATAAGACTGAATGACAACAACAGACTACTAGTAAAAAGTCCTGAGTTTTAATCATGGTTTCTTCATGGTCTGATTGTGTGATTTTAGGCCATCTACTTAACCTCTCTGTTCAACAATCTCTTCATCTGTAAAATAACATTATTTACAAAATACTTTGATTGGATTTGTATCATAATAATAATGATATCTTTGTTTAAATAATAACCTGTGCTTTGATTACAGATGACATGAACTGACACTGTTGATTAGATCTAGTTTTCTGTTAGGAAATGTCAGAATGTGGGATTCAAGTATATCTGTGCAAATTCAAAAAAATACCATTTGCTAAAATGAGAATGTTTTTAATATGGATATATCATCTCATCTACAAAAAGAGGATTGGAAATAGGGTTATGATCTTATTGCTAGAGGGGACTTCTAGAAGGTAGATAGCAGCGAAAGGGTAAATGACTTACCAGCTGTCACACAACCAGTACATATCAGAGAGGAGATCTGAACTCAAATCTTGGCTTTGAGGTCAAATCTCTATGTATTAAACTGGTCTGGCTTTATTATGGCACAGGAAACAACAAAATAAAATATGGGCAAAACATTGTATTCTCATCAGAAAATGACCACCTCTGTCATTTTCTCATCTCACTCTATCTGTTGTGAAGTTTAATTAATTTCCCTGGCCATTTTTAGATTTAATCACCAAAAATGTAAACATCCCACTTAATCATTAAGTGAGGGAGGTCTGTGATCCAGTGTGTGATAGTGGGTTATGAGTCAGAATCAAACTGACTGGCCCTTGGACAGTCCTAAGCAAAGCTTCAACTGTAATTGGTAAATGTAAAAATTAAGGAAGGCACAGGAAGTGACACAAAAGAAAGTGTCTTTAAAAGGGAGTTACAACTTCCTGGGAGAAGTTCGAGTTGGAGGCTGGTGAAGAATCTGCTGACTGGACCTGAGATCTTTCCTGGTGAGACTGTCCTTGAATCTCTCCCTTTGGACTGACACATGGTGGGTGAAAGAGCTGACTCCTTTCCTGAATTTTCTGAAGAGACTAATTTCAGGAGAGACCGATTCTCTTGAGAGAGGCTCCCTACATCCCCAGGTCCTCTGCTCAAAGCTGAGGCCTCTCTGGCTAAGGACTAAACTCCCCTGCCTGGGTTGAGCCAGGGGTTGGAGCAAAATACATAGTGTATAGAGTAGCTATCTTACCCTATCCTCTCTCTGATTTTCTTACTTCACTCTTTTTATATTTTGTAAATAAACTGTAAATAAATCTCTGGGATTTTATATAATTCCTGGCCACCCTACTCTTGAATAATCCAGTCCAACATTTTATATAAAACCCTTTTCTCCCTCTTACAATGTCTAATTTCTCATCTCTTGCTCATACCTCATCCATGTCACATTTACTCAGTGTGAATATAAACCAAGACTATCCTTTGCTTTCTTCCTTCTACAACTCTCTTGTCTGATGACCATAACAACTTCCAAGGATTGAAGTGTCATTATTATGCTTATGACTCATATATACATATATATATATATGTATATATATATATAATAGTCCCAGTTTCTCTCCTGTGTTCCAGTTACAAATGGCAAATTGCCTTTTGCCTTTTTAAATAAGAAATCACATATTTTAAACTCAGTGTGTCCAAGGTAGAATTCATTATCCCCTTGACCCTAAACCAAGCCTTCTTCTGAAGTGTTCTCCATACAACCGTCAACAGAAATACAAACCTAGTCAACTAGGTTTAAAACTTAGTGTCATTCTTGACTCCTCACCATCATTATCCTCTCATATAATTAGTAGCTAAAGCTTGTCTTTTCTGTGTTTATACTCTCACATATGACCCTTGGCCATACCTTTATCACCTCTTATCTGGAAAATTGTAATTTCCTCATATTTGATCTCCCTATATCAAGTTTTCTCCCATATCATCCTCCATCCTGCAAACAATGTGCTTCTAAAGCTCAAATCTGACCAAAGCTTTCATTAAACTCCAAGGGCAATCTTATTTCTTTGAGGCTCTTCTATAAATGCCTCTGCTTGGTATTTAAGTGATTTCACATATTATTTTCAATATCCTCTATAATATTCTCCTCCATGCATTCTGGAGTTGAATCATAGTGGTTTATTTGCTTCCCTTGCATATGATGCTCTGTCTTTTGCCAAGCTTTTGTCCTAGCTTTCCTCTATGTTTAGAATCCACTCCTCCTCCATTGCAAGGCTTAGTAAATCTTGATCAAATCAGATATATGGTGTCATAGTTTAGAACTGAAATGTACTATAAAGCTCATTTAGCCCATCCCTTCATTTTACAAATGAGGAAACTGAGAACAAAGTAGGTTGTTATTTGCTCAGAATCCCTGGTTCTTTCAAGACTCAGCTTAAGTTGTATACTTTCAAAATAAAGCTTTTCCTAATCCTCCAGCTGTTACCAAAATCATTCCCTAAACTGCATTCTATTCATAATATATGTACATACACATATATACAAATATATTCATATGTACTTGTGTGTTATAACGATTAAATTTAACTCTCCCCTGATTATAAAAATGAAATTAATTAACTCTCCCCTGATTGTGAAGATTAAATTAACTCCCTTGCCCATTTTTAGATTTAATCACCAAAAATGTAAACATCCCACTTAATCTTTAAGTGGGAGAAGTCTGTGCCCAATGTGGGTACACTGTGCAATAGTGGGTGATGAATCAGAATCAAACTGACTGGCCCTTGGACAGTCCTAAGCAAAGCTTCAACTATAATTGGTAGAAGTAAAAATTAAGGAAGGCACAGGAAGTGACACAAAAGAAAGTGTCTTTAAAAGGGAGTTATAACTTCCTGGGAGAAGTTCAAGTTGTTCTGGAGTTCTGAGTTTGAGTTGGAGGCTGGTGAAGAATCTGTTGACTGGACCTGAGACCTTTCTAGGTGAGACTGTCCTTTAATCTCTCCCTTTAGATTGATGTGGTGAGTGAAAGAGCTGACTCCTTTCTTGGATTTTCTGAAGAGACTAACTTCAGTAGAGACCTATTCTCTTGAGAGAGGCTCCCTACATCCCCAGGTGCTCAGATCAAAGCTGAGGCTTCTTTGGCTAAGGACTAAACTCCCCTGCCTGGGTTGATCTAGGAGCTGGAGCAAAATACTTAGTGAGTAGGCTAGATATCTTATGCTATCCTCTCTGATTTCTTACTTCACTATTTCTATATTTTGTAAATAAATCGTTAAATAAATCTCTCAGAATTAATTAAAATTCCTGGTGACATGTGGAAAGGAAATAAGACTGACAGTTTGTGGGGGAAGGGGCAAACTGGGAATGGCAGTTGGGTCTTGTGACTAGACACTATATATACTTAAATAAACCAGTCCAAGCCTTTATATAAAACCCCTTTTTTCTGTGTCTATATAAACATTTACTTATATGAGTATATACATGTATGTACATTGTTATGAATATTTAGTCTCTTTTTTTCTGACCTTCTATAAATGTAAACTCCTTGTTATGAGGGACTATTTAACTTATGTCTTTTTATTTTCCCTGCCTAGCGCAATGCCTAGAATAGCATAAGAACTTAAAAATGCATATTGTTTGATTTGCGATCTTTCAATGCCTGGGAGATGGGACTGGACTTGATTCATTAGGAAATAGTCAACCATACTTTGTGGTAGAATGTGGCACTGATGTGATGAAAATTTAAAGAAAATTCATAAGACAATGGCAATCAGGATGTATCAAAAATGAAAAATTAGAGGCAGAAAGAGCTCTGATGAGGTCATTGTAGCAACTTAGTAATAAAACATTTGAGTTCATGAGTCCTTAGACTAGCTTTTGCTGGCCATTCACTTCAGTGGGTTTTCCAAACATGAATGTATGGTATTTTGTGAAGGTATCCCATTTTTCATTCAGTCTTCACAGTGTTTTACTGTCCCCTTCATTCTTCACAGTATTTGAAAGGAAGGTGGGAGTGGTAGAGACCAATGAAGAGAAAGGATTCATAAAATTAGAGTATGGGTTTGTAAGTAGGCATATGTATAAATATCTCTGTGTTTCAGCCAATGTTGAAGGTTAATGTCTCATCTAAGGGACTGGTCATTATCCCATAACCAAATGAGGTCATTTGGGTTAGTGAAGAGATTATTGGACCAAGAATTAGGAGTTCTCTCTCTTACTCTTCGTTTCTGACTCTTGTCTAAAACTCCCTCTCTATCTCTGTCTTTCAGACTTTGTTTCTCTCTGCCTTTGTCTTTCCTCCCTCAACTACTGGGTTGCTAAAGTCTTTAGGCTCATAATAAACCCTTTTCAAAGTCTGTCTTTAGCTATTATGGACTGTTTTTCCTTCTTTAATTTTACCATTTAAAATTTTTAATAGTTTTAATTCTTGGATACTTAATTGCAAAAATGTGCCAAGAAAACCTAGGGCATAAAATGTAGAATTAAACATAAATGTAAACTGGAATTTTTGGTACATGTAGTCTAATTTTGATCAGAAAACAATACTTCTACCCACTACATATTCATCATGGATTTTCCACCTCCTCCTCCTCCTCCTCCACTATTTTATGCCTTTAAAGTGTGCTCTCTAAATTTCCATCCAGTGACAACACAATCAAAGAGGAGTGATTAATCTCCTTCTCTCTCACCCCCTTTCTTCTTTTAAAGAAAACCTTAGCCTTAACTAGTTTGGACTATATCATAAGGCATTTAATTTTAGCCATGGGGTACTTCATTCTCTGTCACAAAAATATATATATAATAATGCTAGGCACTAAAAAACTGGCTATGATAGAGTTGCATGACTTCAATTTTCTCAAATGAGAGTGGAGGCAATTAACTCTCTGGTGATGATTAGACAGTTGATAGTGTACAATCTTAGTAAATTACAAGCACCCATTGCACCCAGCACAGGGCCATACTCTCAATACCATTCTTTTCTATTCTGATTGACAGCACAGTAGTCTAATCCTAAAAGTTGGGGATTGATGAAAACACCCAAATACAGTTTCAACTTTACCTCATAGAAATTATTTGTACACCACTCTTCCCACCTAAAGAAAACAGTTTACCTTTAAAATGGGTTGGGGTAGGGAGAAAAAAAAGATAGTAAAAAGTAACGAAATTTCCTCCCTGGATGAGCCTCTCAAGGGTTGGTCAGAATAGCTAATTATTATTAACATTTTCAGAAACTCATCCTTTGCACAAACAGGTTCAAATAGCAAAGGTATGCTGTGAGGGAAGAAAAACAAAATCATAATTCCTTTTCAAATTTTGGTTGCAAAGGAGAAAAAAGAAAGGAGGAAAATGCAAATTTTTCAAGTACTTACATTTGAATAAATTAGGTAATTCTCTTCTCTTCCTATCAAATGGGAATGAAATCATCTGACTTCTGGTTCCTCTGGGAGCTCAGAAGGAAGGATTGGGATCAATCCAAGCTACTATTTTTATGATCATTTTTTCTAGCCCCAGGAGAAAAGGAAGCAAAATTCTGAGCAAAGGGCTATGCGTTCTGTGTGGTATATAACCTCATTCCCTCACCAGCATTTTGCAAAATGGTCAAATAACTCTATAAACAGAATCTGGCAGAGGCAGTCACGAAATCATCTCAAAAAATGTCTAAGCTGGGACACATATTTTTAATAAAACACCTATGAATGGTCAGAAATATACAAGGCATCCACCACTGAGAGCACTCACTGTGTGCCCCAGTTGGAACATTTATTGCCTGCAGGAATACTTGAAGCACTTCCTCCATGGATTGTGTTGTCTGAGAGAGCTACATAAAGAGTGGCCAAGTTAACAGAATATCAATGCAATAAGCATATACTACCATTTCGAAATAGGACGTTGCTGTCAGCTGCTATAGATAATTCTCAATCAAATCTTGATTCCTTTGATATTTAGGTAATTCTCAGCCTATAGTCTGCTATTTCCTGTGAACTTCTCTTCCATAACATTTTTGTGGAGTTTGTGTGTCTTTTTTTTAAAGATGGATACAGAGTAAAGGAGAGGCAGCTAGAATAAGATTCATTGCATAGTGTCAATTCTCTGGATATTAATCAACTATATTTTTGTGATTCTTTGCAGAAGTCCTTCATATTTTCACTTTTATTATAACTAATTTAGTACTTAATTTAGAATATAGGTTTGGAGAAAATTTTATTTCCCATTATCAATCAGTTATTGATATTTGGATAGCCTGGTACTATCTGAAATTCAGCTTTGTCAAATGGAATATCTCACTGTTCTCTACAAATTAGTTCTCCATTATAATGTCACTATTTCCATTAATGGTGCCACCACTCTCTAAGTCAACCTAACTCATAATTTTGTAGCCATCATTCTTTTGAATTTTCTAATCTAGTTTGTCGCCAGGTTCTGTGAGTTTTTTCTTCAAAGTTACTTTTTTACTTTAGTAAAGGTTTGCCATGTGTCTACTATGTTCAAAGTACAACAATAAATGCTAGTCACCAGTAAAGATACAGATTTCTTATGGAGACAAAAATCTAGCAAAAGAATACAGTAAAAAAAAATATATATATATATATATATATATATAATTACTATCCAAAATGAAATATGACATGAGTCTAAATTCTAGCTTTATTATTTACTATTCATTGACATTAGGCAAGCTACTTACCCTCTTTGCCTTTGTTTGTTTAGTAACAAATGGACTCACTGCAAAAAAGGATATCTATCACCATAGAAGGAACAGAGTCTGAATGCAGATTGAAACATATCATTCTTTACTTTGTTTCCTCTATGGATTTTTCCTCTACTATAAGCAATGTGTTATCTTGTTTAACCACATGATGAAAAGAGAACAATGCATTATGTGGTAATATGCATATTACATAAATATATGTACATAGGTACCACCTATATCATATTATCTGCCTTTTGGGGAAAGGGAAGGAAGAGTAGGGAGGGAGAGAGAGAAAGTGGATTGCAAAATATCAGAAAAATATTAAAAACTGTATTGACATGTAATCTGGAAAAAAATAAAAAAACATGAAAAGAATAGAAGTAAATGAGGCAGTTGTATCAGATTGTCTCTGAGGTTCCCTCTGGTTTTAACTCATGCTTTAATTGCATGAGAGGTGCAAATCAAGTGTTTTTAATTAAGTTCTGAGGTAATAAGGTTCCTTCCTATTGAAGCAATTGCAGAATACTTCTTGGAAGAGATGGCAGTTCAGTTTGAGATTAAAGAATGGTAGATTTGCATATATATATATATATATATATATATATATATAATTTCCTCAGGGGTTGCTAGGTTGCTCAGTGGTTGAAGTCAGGCATAGAGACAGGAGGGCCCTGGGTTCAAATTTGAATTCAGATACTTTCTAGCCTTAAGATGTTGGGCAAGTCACTTAACCCCAAATGTCTAGCCCTTGTAACATCTGCCTTGGAACTGATATTTATTATTCTAAGAAGGTATGTATTTTTTTTAAGACTTTCCCCAAGAATTAATGGAATTTGCCATGGAAGATCAGATCCTAATTATTCTACATCAGTATTAATGTAAAAACCTAAGGCATGTCTGCATAATAACCCAAAAGGCCTCCCCAAAAGCCCACAGATCAAATATACTGGGTTTGATTTTAGAGGACAATGAATTGTTGTTGAGAGACACTTGAGGCAGGAAAAGCAATTAGAAAGCTAATGTAATAATCCTTTGAGAAGTGATGTATTCCTGAAATAAGGTATGGCTGTGGGGATGGAGAAAAAAGGGCACAGATGAGAAATGGTGTGAAGTTAGAAAACACAAGATTTGGTTCTGATGGGATATATGAGATAAATAAGAGTGAGAGGTTGCAGATGACATGGTAGAGAGGTCAAAGAGAGGGTTGACTAAGTATTAGGGGAAGCATGAAAGAAGTTCGGAATAGCAATTGTGGGCAGCAGCACAGAATGGTTTAGGGATGAGTACACCTTAAGAGTCAAGTCATCCTAATGCTTAATCGACTAGCCATTTCATGGCAATTTTGCTTTAAGACCCACCAAGATAATGTACACTCTCCTTGTCAGTAAAGGAGTAAGAATTTTTGTTTTTTTGACGAGCAAATACCTCTAAGGTTACTACTGTCCTAGAGATGATCAAGAAGCTAATAAACCAACTAAAATGTAAAATTTTTGTTTTTTCAGATTTTATTATAATCCAAGGATGTAAATTATAAATACATTATTAGGGAAAACTGAGTATTATGTATGTATAGTTATATATATATATATATATATATTGTGAAAATCCTTTTTGGGTATATATTAAGCATATATACATATAGAGAGAAATATATACACATAGCTGCATGTGTACACATAGCTATATATACATATATGTATAGATGCATATATGTTTATATATATATATTTATCTTCTAGCTCTATGTCTGGGAAGGTGTTGGATTATGGTAGTGATTGATCACAAGGAACAATAAAGGGCTATAGACATTAAAGAAGAATTTCTCCAAATCCACATCCTTGTGTTTTTTCAAAACTGGAATACAAAATCTGCCTACAAACAAAAAACAGAACTTCACTAATTTCCACTAACGATGGTGGAAGCCCAATATGGGTTATTAAATCTGAGAGATGTGTGAACAAACATGATAATGAGCAAGTAAAGTGCACCATAAAATATATTTTGTTCATTTATTTTGACAACTGGGGTGTAATTTGATGAGGAAATGTACTGGAGTTTAGTCAGTAAAAGTAATAAAACATGAACACATGAGACATGACTGCAGACTGTTACTACTGAACTTTTTTTTTCCTTGAGGAGAAGAGTGGACAAGCTGAAAATTTAAAGGAGAGATTAGGTTATGGATTGGCAAAGTGAAGACGGGGAGAACCAATTGCCATCTAGTCATGTTTTCTAGATAGCATGTTTCAAGTCTTCCTTCAGAGCTTGTTTGGGGACCATCTATGCATGATTTCATTCCTGGATCACTTGTGTTTCATTTTGTGTTATGGCATGATTAACATTGCTAATATAATATGGACTAGTTACCTGATTAATTCTTATCTCCAATCAAAGGAGTAAATTTAAAAAAGATCTTTATTGCATTTGGTCTCTCTTTAGAAAGTTGACCCTGCCTCAAGGAGCAACAGCCAAGCCAAATGTATCCAGGACATGAGAGTGTTGGAAGGTCAAGGTTAAATACTTTGGCTAATGAGTTAATGGCTAATCAAATGATAATGTCGGTGACCGGAAAGCAGAAATGTGATTATATGCTGGTCCTCTGGCTTTCCCAACACTGAATGCTATGTGGGAGAATGTAGTTTGTGGCTGTTAATTGATTTTTATGACACTTTTTTGGGTAAAAATTAAAATGCATATCTTTTACAACCCTAATAGTTTTATGACTACTGTGAGATTTATGTGCAATGATACACCAAGAAGCATATGCAACAACTCCCTGAAAAGCACCGAAGTGGATTACTATGGTTTCCTTTTGTGCTTTGGCAGCAGACAATCAAGATCGTAATTACAGGAATGGTGCCACCTGCCAACTCAATTGAGCAGAACCACGTGGCTGTGCATAAAATAAAAGCATTTCTAACATTAAAAAGTAAATGAGTGTTAAGCCAGAAGGGCCTTCAGGGACAGCCTATTGAAAGCTGAGTATTTCTTCTGCGCTCCAAATGACTGACTCTCACTATTATCCCATTTTACTGGCCCTGAAAAAAGCAGCTCCTGCCAGAGCCTTTCTTGTTAAACTAGCCCAGCTAATGAAATGCCGTCTTTCTGAGCTACTCAGGAGAGGTCTGGTGGAATCGAGACTAACAGACAGGTTTGCATTAAGACCCAGTTCTGGATTGAAAACCTGTTCCTACCGGGAATGCCAGGAAGAAGGAATCAGATTACACTTGCTAACCCGGTAGCCTTGGGAGACCTTAAGGCTGCCCCATGCTCTTCTGAGTGGATGCAAGGATTGTCGGAGTGGCAGAGGAAAGGGTGGAGGATGTGATGATGCTGAGGGTAAGTGTGGGAAAACAAGCCTGCAAAGGATGAATCTATATTTTCAAGTCAACTCTTAGTATTCACTACATCAGTCAGTCCATCAATAAACATTTATTAATCATTTGCTATGCACTAAACATCATACAAAGCCCTAAAATACAAAGGAAGAAAAAACAAAACAAAAAGGCAAAAATCACTGTCCATTCCCTCAAGGAACTTACACCCTAATGGTCAGAGACAATATGCAAATAACAATGGATTTAAATTTTATACTATATGAATGGAAGGTTATCTTGGAGGGAAGAGATGAGCAATGGTGCTTTTCTTCAGAAAGTAGGATTTGAGATTATGAATATGAATTAATTCCCCCTTAAAAATAAAACAAGACAAAAAGATGCCATAAATTTTAACATCTCTGAGTAATCTCAAAATCCTGGGAAGATAGGATAGGAGCAATATCAAAGGTTAATGGAGGACATCTTACAAATGAACCAAATAAACTGGGCAATCTTTAGCCTTTGGAAATTATGGAAAAAATGTTTGCCAAATTAATCTTAGGGATAGAGAGACAGAAAGATTTATGAAGTAGAGGACTCACCTTGGAGTCAGAAAGACCTGAGTTGAAGACCTATCCCTTATCTTTACTAGTTGTGTGACTATGGATAAGTCTTCTTACCTCTCTGCCTAAAGCAATTCTCTTAGATACAAGATATATCTAAATGAGTATTCTATTTCCATTTTTGGAGGGTGTACCCTATGATAAAGAAATTACAAATCTAGAATTTAAAAACAAACAAATACAATCCCTTAAGACTATTGAATAATATAGTAGAAAAATCTGTACATTTGGAGTCAGAAGACCTGAGTTCAAATCTTAGTTGTCACTTCCTACTTGTGTGACATTAGATAAATAATTTCTTTTCTCTCAGCCTTCCTTTGTTTTATTTCATGCTTTATTTTTCACCAACTATACTGAACCTTCATAGAAAACCTTCTCTGAGATATAGTTCATAGTTTTTAAGTGTTGTCTGAAATTCAAAGCAAAATATCAATTAGCAAAGATATATGGATTTAGAGTCAGAGGACAGAATTATACTACTTACTAATGGTATGACCTTAGGGAACTTATTTAACTACTCACCTTAGATTTTTATCAGAAGGGGATTATAAAATATCCCAAATATAAGATATTATCTTTGAATTCTCTAAATAAGTGATACTATGACCCAAAATAGAGGTACCTCAGTAGCTCAGTGGTAGTGTGCTTCACTTGTCCTCAGGAAGACAAGTTAAAATCTGGCCTTAGACAGTACCTGTGTGACCCTGCACATGTCACTAAAGTCTTGTTTACTCCAGTTTTTTCATCTGTAAAATGAGCTAGAAAAGGAATTGACAAACCATTCCAGTATGCTCCCAAAAATAAAAACCCAAAAATGGGCCACAAAAAGTCAAACATGACCAAAAATGACTGAATAACAACAAAATGACCTAAAATAGAAGCAGCCAGATGACTCAGTGGACAGAGCAGTGGACCTGGAGTTAGGAAAACCTTTGTTCAAATCTGGTCTCAGATAGTGACTATCTTTGTGACTCTGGGCAAGCCAGTTACACTATGTTTGCCTTCATCTACTGGAGAAGAAAATGGCAGACCACTCCAGTTCAGTCATCCTTCACTATATTGTGGTTCATTTATTGCAGCTTTACTGTATTATGGGTTTAAAAAAATATATATATATATATATAATGTGGGATTTTGTGGTTGAATACTATACTGTACACAATGAAAATGCAGTACACCACTACCACTTGGGCAAGTTTGACAATGTGAGATTATATATGGCACCCTATTGGCTGATGGAATGAAAGGCGACCAATCACAGCACTGTGTTTTGTACCCTGGACACTGATTGGCTCAGTGACTGTAGGTTAATAAGAGTTTGGAAAAAGTTTATAGGAGAGTGGGAAGGGTTTATAAAGCCTTCAAATATATATAAATAATAAAATAAATATAACACCACTACTTTGAAGATTTTCACCTATTGTGGGGGTCTCTGGAACATAACTCCCTTGATTGGTGAGGGATCACTGTATTTTTGCCAAGAAAACCCCATATACAATTTTAATACACTGTGGTCTATGGAGTCATGAAGAATTGGGCATGACTGAATGACTGAACTACAATAACAAAATAGCCTAAAATAATAGGGAACAATGAGAGATGGTGCAGGGCTAGCCCTAGAGTCAGAAAGACCTGAATTCTTGTCTTCCTTATGGAGTCCTTATGGAGACCTACTTGGGTTATGACCCTGGGTGGGTCACTTTAGCTTCTTAGTGCTCTAAGCTATAGTCTATATATATATATATATATATATATATATATATATATATATATAAATATATATATATATATATATGTGTGTGTGTGTGTGTGTGTGTGTGTGTGTGTGTGTGTGTGTGTGCGCGCTATAAATTGCAGAGTAAATGTAGATCTGCTTTGGTAGATGGAGCTTCCTCACAGAAACTATACATTTAAAAAGAATTAAAAGTTTGAGCCAATGACAAACAAAACTGTAATAATGAATACAGAATAGTAATAGTAGTAGCTCACATTTCTATAATACTTATCATGTGCCAGACACTTTCCTAAGGACTTTATAATCATCTCATTTAGTACTCACAACAACCTGGGAAGGTGGGGGCTTTTATTACCCTCATTTTGAAGATTTTGAAAATGAGGCAGAAAGATGGACCTTGGACATAGGCAATAAGGACCTAAGGTTGTATTCGAACTTAGGTCTTCCTGACTCCAGGTCCAATGTTCTAACCACTGAGTCACCTACCTGCCTTAGAAACTTAGAATATAGGTTTATGCACATAAGATGGAATAGAAGAGGAAAGTCAGATTAATCTTGCTTTAGATTAATTTTCCCCAAAGTGGTGTCCATGTTTTGGATTGTAGGCCTACACATTTTCTCTTTAACTAATTCCAGTACATCCAAATTGGAAAAAACAATGGTAACTCATTCAAGTTGGATATTTTACTTTTTTCCTGCTCAGTTCCATAAGTACATAGAGGAATTAAAGAATATAAGCGTTATAATCTGGGGATCTTGTTTAGCCACTAAGAAGTAAGAGAGAATATTGTTTTCTTCTCTAGGTGTGAACAATTCCTTGAAAGAAGAGCCAAAGAATCTCAAGAGCCACATCTTCCAGACAAGATCCTACTCAACACAGAAGCAGTTTTCATCCTCAGAGCTCAGATTAGTTCCCTCACTCCTTCTTAGCAACTACAGGGACTCAGGGGCTAAAGTTCTCTACTTGTTCCCTTCCCTCTCTTCCTTGGGTCCCTCTTCTGGTATTCTTTGAGCTTCATAAAAAGGATTTGATGGGAAGGGATTCTCACAGGTTACAGAGAATATTATTAAAAGAGATTGAAGACGCTGAAAAGGAAGAAAATCTCAACACAGATTCCTGTTCAAGGATCCTGATGGTGGATTCCTACTCCTTTGACAAGCCGAGGAAGGCAAGCCAATCAGATCACCAGCATCAGAAGAGTACCTGATGCTGCTACAACATAATATCAGTAAAATGCTTCCAGTATCAATGGCAGCTGATAAGAATGAAGTCCCAGCTGTGCTAATTGTGTGTCTCCTCTCTACCTACCTTGCACCTGTGTCCTGGCTCCCTCTTGGCCTCACTACTGGGGTGGCTGGCTTCATCAACATTAATTGTTGGGAGTGCATGGCTTTAGCTGGCAACATGTGAACTTGTTTACTTCCTGCCAGACACCTGTGTTCTAGAGCCCCAGGGCATTGAAGTGTTTGACACAGTATCTAGGCAATGAAAAAATGATGGCAACAAAATTAGGTCTATACTACCTCCTATAAGTGGATTCGTAGAAAAATGTCCCATTAACTCAAATTCCACTAGTCATTTTGTAAGCAGATAAGAAAATTAGGTCCCTCAATATTGTATTTTACTCCTAGGCAAAATATATACAACTTCACTCAGTGGAACTAAATTATGTATTTCACTTGAACTTAGCTTCCTCACTCAGCAGGAATTTTTTTTTTCTTAAACTGGAAATTTCCTATGGTGAATGAAAGGGAATTGAAACTCCCAAAGATGTTCTAATACATAAATTTATTGACAAAATCACAATTTATTCTATCTCAAAACATATAGGACATAATCAATTAAATTCACCTAATTGATTCCTATGTAGTCCTTCAAACTTTACTGTAGAATTAGTACTAAAACTTATCTAAAAGACCTAAAGCAACTCCATATTACATATATTTACTATTTACTAAGTAAAAAAGGCTTCCATTATTCAAATTAATTCAAATTAAAAAATAAATTAATCCAAGACTTTAGATGTACTCTTCTACCCCCTTCTAATTAAAATTCTAATATATTGAGATTTGGAGAACAAGCCTGTGTGTGTGCTTTTATAAACTTTTTTTAAAACTTTACCTTCCTTCTTAGAATTAATACCAGGCATTGGTTACAAGGCAGAAGAGTTAGGCAATTGTCTTTGTGACTTGCCCAGGGTTACACATGAAGTTTCTAGGTCACATTTGAATCCATGCCCTCCCATCTGTAGCCCTGGCTTTCTATGTCCTGAGCCCCTACATCTTTTATAAACTTTTGTCATGTCTACTTTTAACTGCCATTAAAATCATTACAATTAATGTCTTTTGAAACTGGTTGTTTAATATTGCTTTAGGTAAAATGGGAATGGAGGGGTAGGAGGGAGAAGAATTTTCCTGGCTTGTCAAAGGTCTACCTGTCAAGGTCCTTAAATCTAGAAACTTTAACAATCATAGGATTTCTAATCCCCACTCATCATCTCCCATTGATTTGACAGAATTTAGTGATATTGTAAAAATGGAGATTTGAACCCCAGACTTCAATCTCCAGATGTCCTTGGTACTTCTCAGAATTCCTTATAATCTCACCCGTGTCTCCACCTGGGCGAGAACACAATTTAGAATTTAAAGGGCTCTCTGCCTCCCAAGAGCTCTTTCTTCTTCCTCTTTTAAGCACATGAGTCTCTCTACTCGGCATGCAAGATGTAGTAAGTGAAATGTGAATGGGGTAATCAGCCCTAGGCACGTGCTTTTCTTATTTTGTATTTCTTTAACCTTGATTTCTAATAATCTTTAATAAACCTCATAAAATATAATATTTTTATCAGTAGAAACTAATTTAACCTTTACAGTATGGGGAATAAAAGAAAATGTCTCTCAAGTTGGAAGAAATCTCAGACTTTAGTCACATGCCCTTATTTTAAAGATGAAGAACAGAAATGCTGAAAAAATAATTTATCCAAAGTTACTCAGATAGTAAGTACCAGAAATGAAACTTGAGCCTACTAAGCCCACTGACTGTAAGCCATTGTGCTTTCTTCTGCCTCACATTTAATAGCAACAATGGCAACAGCAATAGCAGAACATGAAATTGAAAATTGATTTATTTTATTCTCCACTGTCTGAGTTTAAATTCTTTACTCTTACAAGTTTACTCATATAACCTCAAGTTACTTGGATCCCAATTCTATTCTTGTGTCTCATGCCTCCACCCTTGCAACTTTATCCACAACCCACATTCTGGAGAAAATTACTTAACCTAAAGGTCAAGCTTCTTCCATTTGTGCTGTTGTACCATCTCCCAAATTGTCTGAATAGTGTCTTATTTTTGGTTAAGGAAATTTCAGAAAGGGAGGTCCAAATGTATTATTTACTTTCTAGCCACTCAGAAGAGGATATACCTATGCTGCTCAAGATTTTGTCCTTGTCATCTTATAAATCAATATGAAAGACCCTTTCAGCCCTCACTGAGGGTCATTGGTCAATAAGAGGCTTTTGACCTCATTTACTGACCAATGTTATTCTTGTTAATAAATTGGTCTTCTCACAACTGCCTCTCAGAATTTCTTTCACTGTAAAAATAGACTCGAACTCTGGACTTCAATTCCCAGAAACCCTTGCTCCACTTCCCCAGAATGCTTTGAATTCTCACATGGGCCGAGATCGAGAAGGTATTAAACCTGATTGCAAAGGCTTTTGTGCGTCCTTTGGACTTCCGTTTTGGAGCAGACATGTCTCTTTCACGATGTGAGGTTATCTTGTCTAGGCTTCTCTGGCCTAGGAATGTGCTTTTTATTCTGTATTTTCTTTAATCCTTAACCTTTAATAAACCTCATAAAAATATAATACTCCTTGCAGAGATAAACTAATTTCTACCTGCCTCAGGATCCCCCTAAATTTTAATCTTTACATCACCACCCCACCCCCCAAAACAACTCAAAACTTCTAAAAGATCATCTGTCTACATAATCACCAATTCACCATTAAGAGCAGATTTTCCACTTTTTGGTTAGTTATTTGAGTAATGTGTAGACTTATGGAAACTTTAAAAAGAAAGTATTTTAAAGAACTTTCCCCAAATGCTAGTGTTCTAAAATTGGTACAATAGAGAATCACATCCTTAGGAGAAATGATATTATTTTCCACACAAATATTATCTTGGTTGCCACTGGAGAAAGCAGTCCAATATTCCAAAATATTAAAGCTCATAGATACATCACATACCAAATGAAAGATTTTTAAATTTCATATTCACTTTTTCATTCCCCAGAAGATGACAGACAAGAAATGAATGAAATTCAGTTACTGTGAAATAACTAAAAATTTTAGTATTTTATAAATCTGCTTTATAAAATCAAATTTGATAAATTTGATAAAAGGCAAGTTAGGTCATGGCCAAAATGATGAAGCATATGAAAATGGTGGTATTTTCTCTTTCCATACCCTACTTTCTCTAGGCCTCCACTAACATACCTTAGCAAACCTCATCCCATTAAAAGCCCCAGGCACATCCCTTGGGTATCCTTTCTGGCCAGAGCAAAATAATACAACAGCTTTACTTCATATTTGTAGGGAATAAATTTGTTATTCTTTAAAAGTACATTAGCATTTTAAAATCATCCTCTTGGAAGGAAGATTAATACAAATTACTAATGAGAATTTTAGGTATCAACTAATCAACTAATACATATTTATTTTATTTGTTGTATGCCAAGTTCTGTAGAAGGATATAAAAAGTATAAGACTAGTGTACCTATTCCCAGAAATTTGAAGATGTTAAAACATATTGGAAAGCTAATAAAGAGTATAAGATACTGCTAAGTGGCAATTCTTACATAAGAGGTATTGTAGGAGAGAAGCCAGAGAGATCTTTGGAGGCTGAGATATTCCGAAGGCAGCTAGGTACTACAGTAGGTAAAGTACTGAATCTGGAGTCAAGAAGACTAATTTTGCTGAGTTCAAATCTGGCTTCATACTCCAAGTGACTGTGTGACCTTAGGAGAGTCACTTAACTCAATTTGCTTCAGTTCCTCTGTAAAATGATCTGGGGGAAAGAAATGCCAAACCACTGACAAAGAGTTGGACATATAAAGGTTAGGGTAGGTTTTACAACACAAAGAAAAAAAGCACTTTCCAAAAATGGACAGGACTTCATGGGGTTAGGGAGTCAGGGTCTATTCTAGATCAGATAATAGTACATGCAAAAGCACTGAACCAAGATAGCATAAAGCATGCTTTAGAAATAGGTCTTGTTTAGAGATGAAAATTTCTAGAGGAGTAAATAAATAGATTAAATAAGTAAGGAGTTTAATCTCTAGGTCAGGGTTCTTAACGTATGTATACATATGCATATATATGACACACACATATATATTCACATACATTTTTCTTGTTTAGTAGTTTTCAGTAATGTTCAACTCTCTGTTCCACCTTTTTGAGTTTTCTTGGAAAAGATATTGGAGTAATTTACTATTTCCTTCTTCAGCTCATTTTATAGATAAAGAAACTTAGGCAAGCAGGATTCAGTGATTTACTCAGGGTCACATAGCTAGTAAATAACTGGGGCTAAATTTGAACTCAGATTTCTCCCCCCCCTCTCTCTATATATATTCATATATACACATATATATGAATACACACACATATATGCAAATCCATAGGCTTCAGGTGAAGGACCCCTGCCTTAGATCATCTGGAGCAAGAAAACCTTTTTAAAACCCATTGTTCACTACTTCAAGAGATTTTTTTTTTCCAGTGGAGAGCTTGCCAACTGTCCCTCAAAAATATGGAATACTTCTTATCTACTCCTACCTCTCTACATGCAATGTTGGTGATGATTCTGTGAATGGCCATACAGATCCAGAGTTTGTATAAACTCAGTTGAAATCCAATATCATATTACATGGTTTACAGCCACTCAATTTCAAAGTAAGAAGACAGTGCTCAAGACCACTCAGAAAGAAATGCTGAAAAGTGTTGTTGGTGGGTAAATTTTAGGTCTCTAGGATTTAATTTTAATACCTCTGGTTTTTATCTTTATCCCTTCAACAACACTGAAAATGCTTCAGGGTTTTGATTTACAGAATTATTGTCAATGTCAATAAAAGAAATGGGCATGACAATTTTATCCAGTTTAATTACTCCTGTGACGCTTCCTGAGGCAATGAGAAAATGGTGGTTTTTTTCTGATAGTCTCCATTTTTAATTTGCTAAAATGGAACAGTTTCTCACAATTGGGCCTGAGAGACTTGATTCTTGATTGATGCCATCCAAAATGCACACATGATCTGTTATACTGTACAATTACTACCATCCAAAGACTTCCCCAACTGGAGGTGCCTGTTGTATGGACCACATAGGAACAGATGTTCCTCGGGTGACCTTTTGAATTGGATAGGACAATGCTGGTAGGTGTTTTGGAAAAAGAGCCTCAAAATGCATTGCAAACCAAATCCTAGTGCAAATTGAGTCAGATGCATGGGAGGCCAGCCAGAGCACCTCTGTTAGCTTCTGGAAATCAGATGAGGAGCTGGAAGCTTCCAAAAATCTTTCTGAACACTATAAGAGGCTTGCCAAATATCAAAATATACACTGCACTGCTCAAAAAGAGGAAGTTGAACAAAATGTAGTCTTTATTTTCCACTACATATTCCATCTGTTTCTTTCCCTAAAGGGTCATATGTTATATATTTATAAGAAGCGTTCACGCCTACGCTAACACAGTTTCCACAGTCTCTGTCAAACACAGCCTCCTCCTTGTTCACGACCCATTTTTTAAAACATCTTTCTATATCAACTCCTCCTTTTTTTTAAATTCTGATATCATTATTAAGCCTATAGTACTTTTTTCTCTTTCACCATCATTCTGGAGTGATTAAACCCCATGCTGTATGGGAAACTTTCCATGGATTGAGGATTTGCATCATTAACAAAGAATAGACACTCCATTAAGTTCCTGAACTAACAGATATCCTTTCCTTTCCTCTGCTACAGAATAAAACCTGAAGGGAAACAATGCAAGGAGATAGAGCTCTTAAAATCAGCTCATAGACCTTTTCCATTAATTAATTCTATGCTTTTTAAATGTATATATTCATAACTCTTTAAATATAGTTTGTTGATGGTAGGAAGCCAAATAATTAATGGGGGTGGGGGGCAGTTGGGTGGCAGCTGAGTTGTTCAGTGGATTGAAAGCCAAGCCTAGAGACAGAAGGTCCTAGGTTCAAATTTGGCCTCAGATACTTCCTAGCTGTGTGACCCTGGGCAAGTCACTTAACCATCATTGCCTAGCCCTTACCACTCTTCTGCCTTGGAACCAATACACAGTATTGATTCTAAGGAGGAAGGAAAGGGTTTAAACATAATTAACAAGGGACTTTTTTAATGAAAAATTTTGTTTAATATTTGGATTATTACTTAATCCAGGATTTCTTAATCTAGGCTCCACAAATTTGTTTTCTTATTTGATTTTCTTTATAATCTTATGTATTTTATCTCATATTAAAACTTATTCAGAAAAGGGGGCCAAAGATTTCACAAGGCTTCCAAAAGAGGCCATGACACACAAAAATGTTAAGAACCCTTGCCTTAGTCCAACCCCAACACCAATTTTGTCTTGTCATTTTTCTCCAGATGGACTCTAAATATTTCCCCAAAGCCTTTCTTCCCTTCCCATCCCACAATATAATTGCTATGGTAACTATTTATCAGCATTTCCAAGCTTTCTTCTTATCTTGTATATCCAAAGGCTTCACACTGGTCCATAAATGTGGCCTATATTCTCTCTTTCCACCTGAAGTAATCCCAGGCAAACAGAGCACCTTGATATAATAAATAGGATATGCCCACAGTCATATTTTCATTGACCAAAATGATAGTTATACTGATTGTTTATCCATTGTAATTGTATTCTCTAAGACATCTCGAGAAATATCTGACCAGATTCATTATTAGAAATCAAATTATTGCTTTTTAGTGTTAGAGGGACTATCCCACCAAACAAACACAGACACAAAAGGAGAATAATAGAGGTCCTCCTTCTAACTTTCACTCAGGGATACCTAAATTATACCAGTAATCGTGGCTAGTCATGGTCTTCTTTTGCTAGCTGACTAGTCTCTTAATTTATAATTAGAAAAGGGAGTTTTGAGTATTTAAGGAGATTCAAAACCAATAATTCAAATTCAATTAAAGACTCAAGAATTAGTAATCTCATTACCTAGCTTTGATTCTACATTGAAGAAAGAGCTGGGGAAAAATTATTTTAAAGATTAAAAATTTCAATGACTTTTAAAGTTGATAGATTCAAGTAGTTCAGCTATAGGTCTTAGTGTGATTCTGGGTGGAGGATCTGCATGGAAAGATATTGTCAGTCCTGCTATTCCCATTGCTAAGGAAATCCTTATCATATATATATATATATATATATATATATATATATATATATGTATACATACTTAAGAATCGATCTTTCAAAAGTCAAAAGTGATGTTTGAATGTATAATGAGAGTAGTAATGGAGATTTCTAGCATGTGAACAATATAGGTGAATCTGAGTTGAGATCTGAAGACCCTGCTCTATTTGCTATTCAGTACCCTCATTCTTATTCTTACCTATTGCCTGAGTTCGAATTTTTTTTATTGGTTATCCCACATGCCCAAAATTCTCTCTCTTCTTTTAAATGCAATGGCTATTCTATCCAAGAAGATCATAGGATAAGTTAATGTTAATGTTCCTATCCAAGGAAGACTTCTTCTTGATCAGTGAATTACCAATTATTTATTCCTAGCCCTGTGCTAATATTAAAGTAGATGTGAAAAAAAAGTGTATTGTCTGATCCCTATCTTTAAGGAGGTTATCTTAGAGTTTCAAAACATTATATATTGTTGTTGTGGTAGTGGTGGCCATGTTTTATTTTGAGGGAGATAGGAGACTTTAAATTTATCCCAAATTGAAAAGTAAGGTAAAAGCCTTAAAAATAGCAAATTAGAATTAAGCAGTACCATCTTCGTGTTGTACCTGCTATGTTGTCATAGACTGAGTGTCAAAGCAGAAACTGGAGCTTATTAAAGCTCACCCAGAAAGAAATTCAGAAAGAAACTACAGCACCATCTGGTGGTAGTCTAGATTTTTATCCTAGCAAAAAAACTTTCTCTTTCCTGGCATATACACACACACACACACACACACACACACACACACACACACACACACACACACACACACACACACATATAGTAGTCTCTCAGTAACCGAGGATGACGATTGTCTTTGTGCACTTTCATCTGTGATGTAGATGAGTGTGCACAAAGACACTTGTGCATGAAGATTTAAGTGGAAAAGTCGATGCACAGAGACAGTCCCACTCTCTCGGCGTTGGAAGCCTGGGTCCAGTGGCACGAAAAATCATTACACCTGGAGACTTCATATATATATATATATGTATGTATATATATACACATATGTGTGTATTTATATAGATATATATGTATACATACTTTAGAATCGATCTTTCAAAAGTGATGTTTGAATGTATAATGAGAGTAGTAATGAGATTGCTAGCATATGAACAATATAGGTGAATCTGAGTTGAGATCTGAAGACCCTGCTCTACTTGCTATTCAGTACCCTCATTCTTATTCTTACCTATTTCCTGAGTTTGAATTTTTTATTGGTTATCCCACATGCCCAAATTTCTCTCTCTTCTCCACTCTGATTACTAGCTTTCCTGGATTCTTTCAAGATTCTGCTCAAAGTTTCTATAGGAAACTTGCTTTGTTCACTCCTACTGCCTCACTTGTTCCCTTGCTTGCTATAATGGCCTTCCATTTACTCTGTATAAATCTTATATGTTCACAAAGTTCTTTTCATGTTATCTTCTCTATTAGAAAGTAAGCCCTTTGATAGCATGAACCAGACTTCTTTTTGTTTCTCTTTGTAGCCTCAGCACTTAGCACCAGGCTTGTGAAATAGCGCTTTATACATGATTGTTGCTTAAATGATATGGGAGATATATAAACTGTAGCAAGTCTAGATTCAAGACTAAGTTGTTGGTAGGCATATGTATAGTTCAAAAAGGCAATCAAAGATGAGAAAATAATAGAAGGGGAACCTACAAATAAAATGTAAACATTACAATTGAGTCCTTCCCTGTAGACATTGGTAGGCATTCTTCAGAAACATCAAATGATCAGAGAATTATCCAATCATTTAGTTACGGTTGGTCAATAGAACGAATGAATATTTAAATCTAAAAGAAACAAAATGCTTTCTCCTAAAATATTAAGATGCATTTCCCTAAATTGTTCAGATGATGTTCTTAATTCTTCACCTTCTTTTGCATGTGCAGGGGTGGGGAGAATTATGAGATTTATTTAATATTTTTTAAATGATTAGAATGACAAATTATTAGAATTGAAAGGGATCTTAGAAACCTTCTAGTACAAACTATTTTGCATTTGAGGAAATATAAGCCCCAGAGAAATATAATGACTTATCTTTGGTTCAGGGGATGAGTTCCCTCCCACTCCACTGCTCTTTTCTTCTATAAACTGGCTAATTACAATATGAAAGGGCATAAGTTGCTTTTGTGTGCCAGTTTTCATAACTCCTATCTCCATAAAACAAAACAAAAAATTAAATAAATGCACAAGAGTGTGGCAAATAACTACATTCAGTTTTTCTCTAGTCTTTGCTTTATTATCTTGGTATGAAAAATATTTTAATCCTTTACTAAATAAAATTAGCTATTTCTGGCTAAATATTTCTCAAAGATACTATTGAACATTGCTTTTATACTGTTTTGACCAACCAAAATATTTCAAAGTATTTGATGGATAAGATTTATTAGGTCTATCACACTCACAATGAAAATATGATGGTAGAGATGGATATTTATCTGTTTTATTCAGTTTCAAGGAATAAGGTAAACAAACAGCTTATATATAGTACTGTTCCACTGCCTGCTATAAATTGGGACAGAAATAAAACTCCTTGGACTTTCTGAAAAAAATGTTATGATTCGTAGCCAGAAATCTTGATAAAACATTGATACTGAAACACTTGATATTGAATTTCCTTTTTAAACAATAGCAATAAAGGATGACTTGGAACAAAGCAGACAGTATCTTTAAGCTCCATGGTAACAAGTTACAATCAACCATATTTCATCATCCCTGTTTCAGTGAAAATCTCCTAACATCAAAGAGAAAATATAACAAGTTTCTACCAGAAGGAATTTCTTTGGCAAAGTTTATAAACTCCAATAATAGTGCCTGTGCAAGTGCCTACACCATCCTGATGTAGAGCCTTACAAAAGCAGTACTATGATATATTATTCCCCTATGGTAACAGACACTATTGAAGCTCAACTATAATTTGGCACAGAACATTTCTATACTAATGTAATGTGACAATGTTATTATGTTCGCTATTTCCCATGCCGTCATAGCCATATTCATCTTCACAAACATGACATTATGCTCACTAATATGATTATATTATAGTGGTGGACTGTGTATGTAGGGGAGTAGATATAAACTTACAAAAAGGATTCATATATAATACAACAGAGTGATGGTGTGTTATCCACATACTTGGGGGTGTACAAGCTGAATTCCAAAATTTATGTTCTATAATGTAACAGATAGGTGGTTCACTTGGTTATATGACACAAAGTCAATAGCTTATGTCCACAAACAGACTGAAGTCCAATAAAGATCAGCAAATTCTGAGATTATGTTCATGTTGCCATTTTCTTCTTAAATTAATGATTCATTTTATTATTGTGCTCATTAGAATTCTTTAATCCATCAAAATAAACTTAATCCAGACATCATACCTAATATCTTTCACTGTTTGCTAGAGGTCATATATATGAGGAAGGGGGAATTTTTTTCAACAGGAAGAATAATGAAAATGAATAATAGGATGTATGATATATGACAGATGAATCTTGTACCTTTACAGTGCAGTTTGTTAGTGTGGGTTAATGATATTACTATTGAGAAGCACTGCTAGTCTGGGTAACCTTATGTGAATTAGAATTAAAATTTGTCTTAGTAATAAAAAAGTAGAGAATGATTTGCCACATTTTACTTCGTTTCAATTTCAACCAAAATTTTTGATGTGATAGTTCTTGGGAAGACAAATTTCATCAATAAAATAAAAAGGTATTTAGCTTAGAATATAACTTTTAGATATAGGATTCTTCATCTTTAGGTATGTTGCTTCAGATAACAGACAAAAGAAGTTTCAGGCATGTCTCCTTCCTTGCTATGGCAAACTTGACTGGGTAACCTAGAACAAACCTAAGATTGCTCTTAATGGATCTCCTTTAAATTGAAAGCAAGCCTTGTGCAGACTACCATTTGTTTGTTTAGTTCTGGATGCTACCCTGGCCCAGAACACAAGTTCTCTCCCAAGGAAAAAAAAAAAGACTTTGCCATGCCAAAAAGGCCAAAGGAACTCAATTCTCTCCAACCTTTACATTCCCCAACCCACCATTCAAAAAGGGTTTTTATAGCTCAAAGGTCTAGGACTCATCTAGGTTATAGAGTCTCTTCCTTTTTTGTGCTTGGAGGGAAGAATATAATTTTTTTTAAAAAATAGACATTTTTTTCTTTATAACAGTCATTTTGACCTTTTCTGAATTTAACACTCCTTTTGAAAGAAACCCCTCCAAATCCAATATTGTATGATATGTATGTATGTGTATATCATGTATGATAGTGTATAAAATATATATTCTATGCTTATTTTTCCAACACTTTTTACCTCAAAGTTATTTTAAACTCTTTTTTTTAAACCCTTACCTTCTGTCTTGGAGTCAATACTGTGTATTGGCTCCAAGACAGAAGAGTGGTAAGGGCTAGGCAATGGGGGTCAAGTGACTTGCCCAGGGTCACACAGCTGGGAAGTGTCTGAGGCCAGATTTGAACCTAGGTCCTGCTGTCTCTAGGCCTGACTCTCAATCCACCTAGCTACCCAGCTGCCCCCCTTTCTTTAAACTCTTGAAGATATATATTTAGTCTTTTTTATTCTGGTTATTTTTCTTTGTATTACTTCCTACAAACATCATTTTTACTTCACAGGAATATATCACATTCCCATAGCATAGTTTCAAGCCATTCCCCAATTTGGTCCAGTTCATTGCAACCACAAGCAATATTTTTATTAAAGTTTTAACATATGTTGAAATTTCATTTCTCACTGGCATCCCTGTGATAGCAGCATTCTGGGATCATCAGCTCAAAGTGTATTAATGGCTAATTCACTTCTGTTTTGTGATTCCAAGGTGATTCCAATTTGAGATTCCAATGCTCATCTATACTATTTCACTCTATAATGTCATTGATTCCCATAAATTCAACCAAATCCCTATGTAATACCTCAAATTGGACATCTTAAACCTCACATATTCAAAACTGAATTCATTATACCCTGTCACTCCCCACCAAAAACAAACAAAAAATGCTTTCTGCTTTCTGACTTGATTACTATTATTGAAGGTACTACTGTTCTCTCATTCAGGTGTCATCCTAGAAATCTCACTCTTCCCCCCACATTCTCTCATATAGATTCTGTTATCAAAGCCTCTCAATTTTATCTTTGCAACATCCTGCATCTACCCATTTCTTCCTCTGACATTACCACCATTCTAGTGTGAGTCGTCATTACTTCATGCCTGAACTACTTTAATGGCCTTCTGGTGAGTTGGCCTGCCAAAAATGTCTTCCCACTCCAGTGTATCACCCACTATTCTGTGAAATTGATCGAAAAGTGCAAGTTTGAGTATTGATTCTTCTCCTCTACCTTCCTACCCTCAATGAAGAAACTCCAATGGCTCCTTATCATCTATGGGATCAATCAGAAATTCCTCTATTTGGCACTCAAAATTTTTACTGTACTGCTCCCTTCCCTGTCTTGTGTTCTTCTGCCTTACAATCTCCCAGATGCTCTCTATCAACCCATGACAATGTTCTCCTAGATGGTATGTTAAGAAGATACTCCATGAATTTTTCCTGATGGTTTTTTTTCTGTCAGGGATGCATTCCCTCCTCATCTCTACCTCCCAATTTCCTTGGTTTACATTATGTCTCAGCTAATATCCCACCTTCTAAAGAAAGCATTTTGATATTCTTACTTCTAGTGCCTTTCCTCTGCTGATTACTTCCACCTTATCTCTATGTATATATCTTGCTTCCATGTAATTGTTTGCCTTTTGCCTCCACCATTACATTATGGGACTGGTTATTTGCCTTTTAAAAATATATCCCTCTGGTTTAGCATAGTGCCTCACACTCAATAAATATTTATTTATTGACTGAATTATTCCAAATTGATACTCTAGATTGGTACACTTGACAGTTCTATCAAGAAACAGTTCATCAATATGTCTATCTTTCAATAACCCTTATAATACTGATTTCCAATTTTTTTCCTCTTTGCCAATTTGCATAGTGAAGTAAAGTCTGGGAATTGATTTAATTTTACATATCAATGATTGCTAATAATATGGAGTTTATTTTCATGCAAACATTTATATTTTGCAATTGTTTTGAAAAAAGTTCACATTTTATATATAGGGCAAATATTCTTGATGTTTATGTTTGTTTCAGTTCTGTATGCATCTTAGATATATAATAAGACATTTTAGTAGTGATAGTTGCTGTAAAGGAGCTTAATTCTATTATTTCTCTTCTAATTGTAGAAACACTTATTTTATTTGTGTAAAAATACTTAATTTTGTTTTTAGTGTCTATTTTGCTCTTTATAACTTCCTCTCTCCCTTGATTGGTTAAAAAGTTTCCCCGTATCCATAGTTGTGCAAAGCAACTATCTTACTTTTGTCTATTTTTTTCTAATTCTCTAACATTTTATATTTAAGTTCATCCACTTTGGCTTTATCACAAAATATGTAGCACAAGATGCTAGTTGAAACCTAATTGTTGACAAAGTTGCTTTATTGTTTTCCCAGAAGTAAATCATGGAATTTGGAGTTGAAAGGTATTTTAGATATATTTAGAAAGATCTGAATCTGTTTTTTTTTAAATGCCCCTGTCCTTCTATTTTTTTTACCATGCACAAAGCTGAAAATTATGATATGCAGTGATAAATATACAGGTTAAAGCTTAAAAAAAAACTTAGAGGGAATTAAAGCCCCTTTGATGACATAATGAAAATGTTGGCTTCCATGTAGAAAGGGAGTTATCTAAAATTCCAGGCCATTTTGAACGTTTATGTAAATTTAAAAAAAAGATTGAGATAAAGAAAAAGCATATTTTGATTATCCCAAATAATGAAAATACTCAATTTTATTCCTGCTAGGGTACTAGAACATAGTCAAAGAAATTATCATTATTTACAGTACTTATTTACCTGAGAAAAATTAAATATTTGGATGTGTTATCATTGATATCAAGATAATAATATTTTTAAAAAGGCTTTGTTGTAAAATACTAGTTTACACCAAGCTAATTTTCATCCCCAAAACCCCAATCTTCAAACCAAGTAGAAATCAAAAGCTTCCACAAAATTCACTAGGAAAATGATTTAATCAGATCTTATGGACTCCAATATCATTTTAGTGATGCTTTATGCAATAGGACTATCAAGAGGCATTCACATGCAAAAACCAACCAGCAGCCCTTTCATTGTCATAACCAGTCCTGTCTTTCCAAAGTAAGATCCAAACCATTTTTTCTATAAATGAACCAAATATAAACTTTGTTACTTAGGATTACATCATGATTTTTAGAGAAAAGGAAAATAAATACATACAATAAGCAATACCCACACAATTTTACTTTGCTTAATGCATAGGCAAGAACAAAATGATGATCAAATTTTAGCTTCTTTTTTAACTCAAGAGAGTATGCTAGGCGGTGTTTTTTTTTGGGGGGGGGAGGTATATCCTTTACCCAAATGAAAAGCATTCATATCAAAAGCTTCATTAACCACACAACAGATAAATCCATCAAAACTACATGTCCAAGAGCAATATTAGTCATGAATTAAAAGATGAGCAATTCAAATTTTTATCTGTTTCTGAAGCCAAGGTTAGGTCTCTTTCCCTGGGAGAGAGGATGGAAATGTGGGGCTACCACTATCATGATAGTGATTGTCAGTCTTTCTGGGACAGAGAAAAATGAATCATCAGATTCATTGAATCACCAGAGATTTTTTTTTGAGGATTTATCTATTGATTTATCAGTTTAAAAAGCAGCTTTTCCCCCCTGCAATATCAACTATACTTATAGAGAATTAGATCAATTTTGCAGTTGGGAATAGAATAGTGAGTTTCAACCAATATCATAAAGTGCTTAATTAGAAGCAGATATTGATTCTGTAATCATTGGTATGACACATAAAATAAGTCACATATAAATTCAATTTTAAAACAGACACATTAAGGCTTTTTACTTAATCTTAATTAAAAGAACCCAACAACATTGTTTTCTTTTATTTCCTCAAATGCTACCATGTTCTTTAAACAGGGACCCTTATTGCTTCACAAAATAACTCACACATGAAATTCCAGGAACAAAACTCACAAAGTGAATATAACTTTACTTTATATCCCATTGCTAGGAGACTTTTGTATTATAAACTGGGCTTGCCATACTCAAAGAGTGACAGGACTGTCAGAGAACTATTGGGAGCATAACTTTTATATGAGCCAATTAGTGGTGATTTCTTCTTAGGAAGCATGATTTACATGTATTTGAAGACTGGTGCAATCCAGCTGTCATTTAATTAAGTCCAAGATTGTTCTGGTTAACCAAACTGCTTTAGGTAGAATGGACTTTTACCAATGGTAGATTAATAGATACAGTCTCAAAAAGAAGGACAGGGACAGGACTTGGGATTTCCTTGCTATAGGGAGGGAACTCCTTCCAATGCAAGTCAGTACTTTCTCACAATTCATAGCCTTATAGCAGGGGTTATTAACATGGAATCCATGGAATCCGAAAATATTCAGGGATAGATTTCAGAGGGTTCATAAATTTGACTGAATGATGTCAAGCAAACCAAATCTCTACAAGGGTGACAATATGATGCTAGAGATGAGGTATATTCCCAGAAAATATGACAAATGATCTGTTTTGCTTTGCTTGGATAGAAATATCTAAAAGGGACTAATCTCAAAAGAAATGAAGTTCTTATTTCTTAGTCTACGTGACATAACTGATTCCAAATTTGACCCTGATTTCTTATCTTCTTTCACCTAACCTCTGATATTGCCTATAACATTATTAAAAGGTTTTAGAGATCAGAAATAGTGGAAACTTTTTACAAAAAAAAATCCTGAAACCACAAAAGATAATTATTTGAGTAAAATAATTGGGCGAGATATTCCATAAAACAGAATTGGTCCTTTTGCTAAGGAATACTCTATATAAACCAATTAATTTTCCCCTCAAATACCTGTTTGTTGTCCTAGAATCTTGGCTCTTGGTGAAAAAATGATTTGCTATTTTTGTAGAAGGTTCTTTGGTTATATTAAGATTCCCTTAGTCCTAAGGGGGGAAATAAAATCCAGTTCTTGGTAGGAAACTTAGGATAAAGTACTTGGAGTATGGAATATAAAAGAATCTGTTTGTACTGAGAGAGGGAGGGAAGTGCCTAAAGAAATGTAGAGAGAGAAATAATGAGACCTGTCAACTGTTCACTGAAATTATAGTCCTCAGGATATAATGTTATGAAATTAAATATCACTTAATATAAAGCAATTTGAAGGTTCTTTTAAAATCAGAAAAAGAAATTGTCATATTTAGGAAAGAATAAAAAAAGCTCTTTTCAACAAGGTTACTATCATTGCATTAGGAATGCACACAAACAGCAAGAAAAATCAGTCTCTTTCTCTCCTTAGAGCATTTAGAAATCAACTTCCTTGGTTGATAATGCAAACACACACATATACATATAATCGAGAGAGAGAGGGGGGGGGAGGTACTCACGGTCATTGCAAAGGGGGCCACTGAAAGATGTCATGCTGCAGTCACAACTGAATCCATCCCACTGCTGTAAGCATACACCTTGGTTGGAACAGGAGTCCTCTTGGCAAGTGGTACTGGGTCCTATAAGAAAATCCAAAAGAAACTTGCACTTTTTACCAGAAAATGACCCTTTCTTGGTTGATCTTTGCACACGAGCTAGATCACATGAAGTAGTTGCCAACACCTCAAGTTGCATGAACAAACTGGTTTTAAAAGTTGTCCTTCCCATTGTTGACTTAGGAACCAAGGAGCTGCCTTGCTGAAGCTTTCTGCAGTTCCCATAATACCACACTGTTAATTAATGTCATTGATTGAAAGGAAGCAAACAGTTAATCCAAGAGCACTATGGCTATTCTCATTGTGGCAGCAGGTAATCTCATTACACCATCGGCTGGTTCTATAAAGTATTTTGGTTTTCAGAAAATGTATTAATTTCCTCAAGCTGCATTCTCATGAATGAATAGCGGCACCATGAAAATGGGGATTAGAACTTCATGAAATTGAGATAAAGATTGGGAAAAAATAATGGAAGAAAGTGATGCAAAAGCAAGCTACTGAGATTCCAGGAGTTACCCTGCAAAAATGGTGTCTAGAACCATGATACTATTTTTTTTCTTGGCAGGTATGTTGGCAAGTATCAAATCACATGCTTCAATGATAACATGCAATTAACAAAAAATTGAAAACCTCTGTATTAATGACCTGGCATGCCCCCAAATGACGAACAAATGAAAAACAAAGCTAGTCTACTTCTAAAGAATTATAACTAGATCACTGAAAAACAAACAAAAAAACTAAGAATGATCAAAGCACTAGGGCAATCACTGTACAAACATATTCAAGACTGAAAGCCTTTATGCAAATTATGCTGCAAAAGCAGGCTTAGTGTAGTACAATATGTATAGGGGCAGAGAATAAAATCTGAACCCAAATGATCGGTTCTAATACAGAAATTCAAAAATGCAGTTTGTGTTGTGTTCCCACTGTGCATTGTGGTGTTTCAGTCTCATGTTGATACACACAGGGCTATCTACCTTGCAAGTCAGCTTTCATCAATGCAACTTTGTCAGCAAAATTAAAAAAAAAGCAAAATATATTAAATGTTAGTAAGCAATACTGAAATGGGAGCAAACACAGAGAGAACATTCATAGTCCAATGCATGCTGCTATAAAAGGGGAAGAAATGCCATCAAAAGCAAACAAATTAATACTAACAGCCATCAATCTTAAGGCAAGCCAGAGTGAGAAAGCAGTAATTTGCCAGTATTTGACTACAAATATAATGGTTAATTGAGCTGATGACATGTAATGAAGGAAAATTAAAAGGATTTTTCCCCCTTTTGGAGTGATATGAATGCATTACCAGAATGATTGCCTTGCTTGTTTGGAGATGCTGCTCCATTTGTCATTTTCAGATACAGTATGTTCTATGGTCATTAATGGGCCAATTACCCCTTCCCATCTTTTTTCTCTACCTCTTTTATCTTGCATTTGCATTTAAGTTTTAAACATGTCATGTAAACTACTCACTGGCAAATGGACTCCATTAGTAGAATGTTACCAAACTTGAAAAATGAATACACATTTTAGGAGGAGATGAATGAGGCATGTTATGGGTCAGGAGGAAAATAATGCCATTTGATCCTTCATGGAAGAAACATCTTTGCAGGATTTCATTAGACAGTTTGCTTCTTGTGCTGATCAGAAGTGACTTTTGTGAGCTATGTAAGCCTTAGGGATATTTATGGTTATTTTGAATTTATCAGAATTTTACATTTTATCATCTTCAGCTATTCTGTTAGTTATTCATATATTTAAATTTTACTAATTTTGAACTAAGAAGGGAAGCAAATAGTCTTTTTAAGTAAATAAAAATCCATTAACAAAAACAGCAGTTATATAAATCTCCAGGACAAAAGGGAACAGAAATTAGGCCAAACATATTATAAGTAATTATTATTTGGGGACTTATTTAATGAACTATTTGGAATTAGAATGATATGTTCTTATATATAGATAATTGTCTCTTAAGGCCTGGAAAGTTGTTCATCTTCTACATAAGTATACTACATAAATATTCCCCTTAAGATCTTATCTATACTGTTAATTTACTTAGTAGAGCTGTTTTTTATATATAGTGCAAAAGGGAAAAAATGGCTCATATTATATCTTAATTGTCCCAACTTCTGACTTAGTAGACAACAACTTCTGACTTAGTAGACAGCAAATTAATGAATATATAATGCACTATTATTACTATTACATAGGTAAGGGCTCTAAGGAACCTACATCACTCTAGTTTTGTTCAGGTTTGTGTCAAAGAATGAACAGAAATTGAGAACCTATGAGTCACTTAGTTTTTTTGAGACTACCTATGATAAAATACTTTATGTAAAACAATTGTTGAGAAATAAGGACAACACTATTTGAAAATACTTAGGGCAACATTTAAAAGATTTACTGGAATAATCAAATATCCAGAAAGTAGAGGAAAAGCCACATTCCTATTGAGTTGCTGACTTACACAGGGTCTATATGTATTGTCCCTCATTGACAAGAAGGTGGGGGGGAGCTGACACTTCTAAGAGTTAACAGGGGTTTTGAGGTTGTTGTATAATATTATTTTTGATAAGTAAAAGCAAAGCTATTGAGAAAACGTAATCCAAATTTCAATCTCTTAGTCTTAAAAATAATTCTTCAGCTGTATCAAGCAAGGATATAGACATCTAAGACATGAAAAATTAGGGACACACTAGTCGATCATTCTGCTTAACTTGGGTTTGAGGGGAAAAGAACCATTTGAAACATTTTGTAATTTGAATTTTTTTTTTATTTCAGGCATTATAGACATTACAACCCACTAACCAACAAGACACATTTTCCACCTTATTCATTTTCTCAAACATTTTCCAGAAGCACCATGTAAACATTTGCAGATATTTACACATGACCTGTCTCTGAATTTATTTACACTTCCCTTACATAATGCCCCACTTATTTTATCACTGAATTAAACTAAGACAACAAGTCACAAGGACTTTTGTATCAAGCATCTAAAAATGTCAGGGAACAAAATGACAAAGTAAGGAAGTCAAATGAAAGAGTTTTTGTTGTGGAGAAATAAGCAAGTTTTGTTCTCTCACTATATGTAAGGACAGCATCTTGGTTAGATAATAAATCAAACTGAAACATCACAAATTATAATTATCTAACACTATTCTATCTTATAGTCTAAATAAAATTGGTAGGACCTTCAACAAACAGAGCTCAAACTGGAGAATGGTGTTAGTGAATCATCACTAAGGTGGGTTTTCCATGATAGGAGACCAGTGATTGTTGAAGGGTAGACTGGGAAATGTTTCCAGCACTACAGATGCTGAGAGCAAAATGCTCTTGGTAGGGGAGATAGATTCAGAATCAGGATAAGCTTTTTTACTGATTATATCAAGTTTACAATTTTTCAGGCAATTTGGAAGATGAATGCCAATTTGGTTTGGAGATATGAATTCCGAGAGAATGAATACTAAGGAGATATTTAGAGAGATCATTTCTTCAGGATCTAGAATTTGATTAGCAAACACACAAAAAAATAATGCATATTTTTTGGCTATGCTTATGGAAGTTACAACTGATGTTATTCCTAAAAGTTGTAGAGGCTGGAATTAACACTGAATTATTCTGCAAAGTTGTTAACCTATAAGATGGGGAACAAAACATTAGGGAAGAATAGAGGTTGAGAAATCAAAGTTTATTAAATACTAGGAGTAAAAAAATGTTTGGGCATAAGAACATCGAAGAAAAATTAAGGGTCAAAGTGATTTGTTTTGGTGAGAGGAATATTAGGAGGACAACATAAAAGAACTGTTCCTTATGTGAAAAGGATCTAATTTGGCCAGATACCCAAGTCCTAAAAAGACCAATATGTGGGGCCAATACCATATGCCAGTTAATTTCCAAAAATAATGATTAATAGGCAAGGTTAATAAGAGACTATATAACAAGTCTTCTGAACTAGGTTACATATTATACCATTCTGGCAAATAATATAAATAATGTAACTATTATAAAATCATTTTTACCAGGAAGCTCTGGTAAGTAATGAGGGAATAAAATATCTCTCTCAGTTCTACCCTCTCCTGTCTCTAGGGCAAGAGGCTATTTTAAAACTGCTGGCAGAATTCTGTCTTTAAATCATAGCAAGTTCTCCATTAGTTTTGTTTTTGAATAGTTTTCCCATATTTTTGAATTATGTCTTCCATTCAGTTTTATGAATTGTGTCCCACAGCTCTAGATCATTTCCTTTATGCCTCATAGTCTATGCATTTAATCACAAGAGTTTATTCATTTGAAGGAGAGACTTATTTCTCTCATGTCTGTTAGTATATTAAAATAAAAACACATACATGCATCTGGGTTTAGTAAAACTCAATATGCAAACATTTGAAATTACAAAATATATGAATTGATGACCATTAGTCATTCCACACACGCAAATTTAATATTTCCTCAAAATAGACTCACTAGTGTGAGAACTGTGGTTTTTTTTTTTTAATAGAAACATTTTTTGGAATCCTTCAATTTTACAAAGCAAAGTAAACTCTGAGTTTAGCAATTAAATGCAAGGTAATTCTATATCTAGTAATTAAACTGTAAGTAAAGGCCAAGAGTAATTCTATCTTATCTTCAGGTTTCCATATGGTTAAACAGAAGGTTGAAGAAAATAGTGTTAGACACTAGATTTAAGGCTGATAGACTTTTCCTTTTCCCTTGATCTGAACTTTCCTTGTCAGAAACTACAATTTCAAAAGTGATTCCAAATTAAAGGAAGATCAACAGTAAATATAAGAAATCAAAGTGGCTAAATCCAAGATAACATGAGTAAATTACATTTATTGAGAGAGAACTGGTAAAAATAATTTGATTAGTTAACTGAAAAACTCTGAAAAAAGGACAGAATCTAAAAATACTCTACCAGCTTATATTGGGATGGAAATAATAAGGTACTTGAAAACATTTCTGAATTGGACAATATCACTTCAGGTTACTATAGGATATATATATATATGTGTCTGTGTGTGTGTGTGTGTGTGTGTGGCAAATGGGGACATATACAACCAAATATTGACAATATTAAGAGAAAACCCTAACATGGTCAAATGACCCTTAGAGACAGAGGATATCAAAAGTTTTCTAGCTTTAGTCTTTTGGAAGGGAAGTTTAAAACAATGTTCTCAGACTGATTCATGAATTCTAATGTAAATATTTTTTTTTTCATTCTCAAAGACTATGGTAAAGTAAAATGAGTTTTAAGTGAAAGATAGTACTAAATAGGTGAACTTCAAAATGACTTTTTCTTTTTTTTTTTTAAACCCTTACCTTCCGTCTTGGAGTCAATACTGTGTATTGGCTCCAAGGCAGAAGAGCAGTAAGGACTAGGCAATGGGGATTAAGTGACTTGCCCAGGGCCACACAGCTAGGAAGTGTCTGAGGCCACATTTGAACCCAGGACCTCCCATCTCTAGGCCTGGCTCTCAAACCACTGAGAAACCCAGCTGCCACCCCCCATGACTTTTTCAAGAAACATAAGAATAGAAATTACCCATATGTGTGAACATATAATCCCTAATGAGGTATAAACATTTCTAGAAAGACTTCAAAAAGCCTTTGAAAAGTTAATGTTTATGTAATGAGTAGAAAAGTGAAAAAAAGATATTAAAGATTTCTTGTCTATCATTTTTTGAGGGGAAGAAAGCAAAGGGATAGCTTGTGCAAAGATTTTGTAGACTAATAAATTTGGTGCTTGTTTTCAATATTACAGCAGAAATTTCTAGCATGTAAAAACAGATATCATACCTTCACATCCTCTTTCTATCTGTCCATTACAAAAAAGAGCATCAGAGATGAGGTCTGGGAGCCGTCCGTTTAAATCCACTGATGCCAGGCAGCCTTGAAAGCCTTCCTTGGCATGGACTAATTTTGGCAATGATTTGTACATCTCTTTGGCGACTCCTCCTATATACAAGTCACCTGTGAATAGAGTCAGAAAGGAGCAAGGGGTCAATTTACTGGAAAACAGAGCTAGAGAGGCAGAGAATAGGAACTTATGCCTTTAATTATAGAATCAATAAACATATTTACAATTTGAAAGAGTGCCAACATCACAATATTTAGGTAATTATTTCTATTGTTGACTACGAAAACACAAAACAAATGGCTACAAAGATTCTGTGAAGATGACATTATTCTAGGATGATAACTCTATCCTATGATTATCAAGCTCTCAGACTACTAAGGTTGCAAAAGCTTTCTATTTAGGAAATTATTTCTCATGTCCAAATCCAATTCTTGGACTACATTTAAATCCATTTCCTCTTATTCTGTCTTGCAGATTTAACCTTAGCCCCAATAATGTTGTTTGAATTCTTGAATACTATTGTGTCCTGCCTCAGACCACTCTTCTGTTTAGTCACAGATCTTTTATGCATGCTTCAAAAGGCCAAAATGCCAAACTGTTCCCCATGCCTAAAATGTTCTGTCCCCTCAGCTCTGCCTCTGATTTCCCCGTTTTCTTTTAAAACTCAGATCAAAACCTATTTTCTATAGCAACCTTATGGATTCTCTGATTCTTCCTTCTTCATCTAATTTTCCAAGTATTCTGCATCTATTTTACAAGTACTTAATCACATGCCCCCATCCTCAGTAGAATGTATTCTTTTTTTTTAAACCCTTACCTTCCATCTTGAAGTCAATACTGCGTATTGGCTCCAAGGCAGAAGAGTGGTAAGGGCTAGGCAATGTGGGTTAAGTGACTTGCCTAGGGTCACACAGCTGGGAAGTGACTGAGGCCAGATTTGAACCTAGGACCTCCTGTCTCTAGGCCTGGCTCTCAATCCACTGAGCTACCCAGCTGCCCCAGAATGTATTCTTTTTGAGGGCAGGAACTTCATTTTTTGGCACATTGAGAAGACTGGGAAATAGGAGATTCACCTTTCTTTGTATCCCCATTGCTTAGTCCAGTGACTAGGTTTAATGTTTGTTGACTGAGTTCTTTCTATCAGCTTTCAATGTATCAGTAACATTGCATAGTCCCTGAATTAACCACTTTACTTTGTATTCATCTGTATCTTGGTTTTTACGTGCATAACTTTTGATTTTATATAATAGAATGTATATTTCTAGTGACACAATGTATTTACTAAAGAAAAGAGACCATGATGGAGTCTGGTTTTTACCTCCCAAAGCCTGAACTTATATTGTGAGCAATTAACAAATCTTTTGAAATGTTGGGAAAGATAGTGTAGGTGACATATTTTGTTTCTGTTTTATTTTCTATCATACTGTTTATAGGTATGCATTTCTCTTACTTTTCATGGTTAGTTGGAATATAGGTTTATGAAGTCATTATTATAGGATCAGAGAGGTAAGCCTGGAAGAAAACTTAAAGGTTGTTTTAGCCAAATGCCTTAGTTTTACAGAGGAGTTATGAAGCTCAGAGAGGTTTAAGATGACTTGCCCAGGGTCCTCCTAGTAGTAAGTGGAGAGGCAAAGATTTGAACCCAGATACTCTAACTTTAACCTGGTGCTTTGGATTCTCTGGCAATGCTTTACTCCACTCTATATTCTTGGGATATTTCCTATAATGTTATATTGCTTCCCACTCATCCTCCAACTCTGTCCCCTGCTTTCCGCTCCTTTATAGGCTTATTTATCATCTCTGTAAATTTCTAGACCAAAATGTCCTCCCATATCACTCCCCTGTATATATTGTTTTCCTGATCAGAAGATAAGCTCCCTGCATGTAAGGCCTTTGTTTTTGTATTGTATTCCCAGAATTTAGCACAGTATTTGGCACAGATTAAGCATCTAATGAATGATTTTTTTTATTCTTCACACTATACCAATTTTCTTCTATTAGTGGAGTTGAAAACACTGACATTTCTGGATCATGATCACCCAACCTATTAGACTGAACTTTGGCTTTATTTTACACCTTCATCCACTGATGAAAAAAAATCAGGCCAGGGAAGGATAATCTTGGAATTGTATTGCAATATATTGGCTATGTACAATTCATTAACCATCACAGTATACCTCTCCCACATAATTCCTCCTTCCTGCTTTCCCTAATTCACTGGAAGAAGTTTGTAGGATAATTAGTTGGAAAGAGTCTGAAATCAGAAAACCAAGATGAAGTTATTGAATAGATGTTTTTGTTGTTGTTTGACTGTTTTTATTTTTATCCAACCTTTTGTGACCCAATTTAGGGTTTTCAAGACACAGATGCTTCAAGACACATCATCCTTATATTTAATTTAAGTACATTTACATATGGAAAACTGAAGCAAATGCAATTCAGTGACTTGCACAGGGTCTCAGCTACTAAATATCTGAGGTCAGATTTGAATTTAGGAGGATGTCTTTCTGATTCCAGGCTGACATCTAATCCCTGTTGCATCTAGCTGTCCTTGAATAGATGTTAGAAGTAAACAAATAGGAGACCATATTAGAGTCGAAATGGTGGGGGACTGAAGAGGGAAGTAATAATCTGAGTTGTGTTATAAAGGATGAAATAATGGTTAGACATTTATGACCTAATATATGTGAGATAAAGCACACAGAAGATTTAGGTAAAAGTTTAAGTCTGGCTTCAAATTGTCTCCATGATTAAAATATGAACTTATTCTGATATTTAGAGTCATCCATAACCTGACTTCATCTTGCCTTCCCAGATTTACTTCATATTTCATTCAATTTATGTTCCAACAAATCATGCCTGCTTAGATGTAGGCCTGATTTCGGCATTCTTTCTTCGGTCTCTGTGTCTTCTCATGGGGTTTCCTCTATACTTGAAAAATATTCTCTTCATACCTCAGCTTTTTGGAATATTTATCATCATTCAGGATTTAGACATTGAAATTGAGTTATCAGATGGTGTCTAAGGTTCAGTGCAGTAGACACCTGGCTATATGAACCTGGATCTGAGATATAGATTTGATGATGACTAAAGAACTAATAGGGTATTCTCCTGAAGGCATTAATATAATTGAATTAGGGTTATTTCTGATTTTAGTCCTACAAATAATTTCAGTTCATATTAATTATTTTATTAAGATTTTCTTTTTATCTATATCTACACCTACCTCTACATTTTAATATCATTTACTTTAATTAAAAGAGCACCCCAAAAAGGTAATCACTCTGATGACACAGAGAGTACCTTAGGGATACTCAAGGTAGCAAAACAAAAACAAAAACAAAAAAAACAAATACAATAAGTTTCCATGTGAGGAAAGGACCACTGTGGCATATAATTGCTTCTCTTTCTTCTGACTGGAATATAAAATGTTCCAGTGTTGGGATTCATTAAATTCACTAAAGAAACTGATATCCAAGCTCTGACATGCTACAAAATTTCTCTCAAATCTACATGTGGCTAGAAACAAAAAAAAAGTGCATGATGCCTGGGCTAATTGTAGAATGCTATTTCAGCAGGAAGAGTTCCATCTTCTTACCTCTTGGGAGCAATCAGCTCATACTATGAGGTTTAGAATTTCATTTTCTCCAGTTTAATCTCCTTTTGCATAACTACATATGAAGTGAATGAGTAGAAGAACAACTTTAAGTCAGGAACTGCCTCATATCCACCACAATAGTCTTACTTGAGGGAAGAAAGTAAAATATACATCTCCCTTAAAAATAAATATGATAGAACAGTCTATAAACACTCCAGAAGAAAGCAAATGTTTGGAAGAAGTGGATCTTAGAAACAATCCTTGATCTCACATGTTAAGAAGAGAAAATTAAGGCCATTGTTTCCTTTTGATTACTTAAGAGGATCATGTTGACCTACAGAAAACGATGCCATGAGTGACAATATTTTTTCTCATGATTCCATAATGAAGAAGAAACCCAGGGTAGAGTTGAAAAATAACTAGTGGTTCTAAATAGCAATTTAATAATAAATAGTCAAGTTTTACTGTTTGGGAAAGTTCCTAAATTAAAAGCATGTAGAATATTGAATATAGAGGATAAAGCAAAGCTGATCCTTCAAATGCTCTCATTCTGAGATTAAAAAACAAAAAAGCAACTCTAACTGCAATTCAAAAGTGTCACTAGGCTATAAGATTCATATTTTCTATTAATGAAACCAGAGAATTTGTGTATCATGAGTAGAAGACTGTTTTAAAACTTAATAAGATCATAAATTGAGAAGTTAATGAAATCTTACAAGTTATAAAGTGTCATACTCCTGCTCTGACCCTCTTCATTTTACAGATGAGGAAACTAAGTCATGAGGAAGTTACAAGACTTGCTTAGAATCACACAGGAAGTAAAGAGCAAGGAAGCATTTATTGAAAACTCACTAAGTTTTCTAAGTTTTACAAACATTATCTTAATCCTGAAAACAACCGTAGTGTGTAAGGAAGGGAGAAGGGAAAACTACATATTAAGTGCCTACTATGTTCCAGGAACTGTACTAAGTACTTTATAAATATATATAAATATACCTCACCTCACAACATTGATATCTCACATTATTAATCCTCATGACATTACTGAAGTGGGTGCTATTCTGATCCCTATTTTACAGTTTAGGAAACTGAGACAGACTGGAGGTAAGTGCTGCCCAAGATCACACATCTAGTAAGTGGCTAAGGGTAGTTTTGAAATCCTTTCTTTCTGACTCTAGACATATATAGTACTCTATTCCTTTTGCCACCTAGCTGTCTGCAAGGGTTCTGAATATATACCGTCCTGATTCTAAGTAAGCTCGGTGCCCTATCTAACTTTATACCAAGCTGTATCTCAATCAAGTAACATATTTTAGTAGCTCTTCTTTAACTTTAACCATACTTGAAAACGAGCTTTCAATTTCTTCCCCTTTATGCTTTGTATAGGTGTTATAAAGGCATTAGAAAATAAACATTTAAGTATAGATAGGCAGCTAATCTAGGTAGGCATGGATTGTCAGATTTAGAAGAGACAGCAGAGATCAATCTAAGTACCATCCTTTCACAGAGATGGACCAGAATAAGTGATACTTGGTTTCAGTCTTGTTCTTTAGAGGGAAAAGAAAAACACAACAAACATCTCCTACACCTGATCTCTTAAGTTTAAAGCTTTGATACATGTTTAAAGGCACATCCTTGTGAGAAAAGTAATACTTTAAGTTTACAGTTTACACATTAAGGTAAAATGATTTTGGATTGTCATACATAAGCTTTGAAGGAGAAAAAGCATAGAATGCTGAGTACCCATGCCAGACAGTAAAGAAAGGAGATCAGGGGATATAACTGGTTGGCTGAGGGCACTGAAGACAGATTTTCTCTACTTTATAATATTACCTGTAACCTGCAGTAAAACACACAGATATTTTTAGAAGGAAAGACTGGAGTTTTCTGTATATAATATGAATGGTTTTTTTTTTCTTCAATAGAGCTCCACTCTCTTCAACTAACATCTCTGAGATAATAAAACCTCAAAACTGGTTTAAAAACAAAAGGATGCTTCAAAATCTTCTCTATGTGCGATTAGTAGCAAAGCATGAAATCAATCCAATTCTTTGATGAGTGATAATGAAAGGACAGGCTGACAGACTAAAGTTGGTAACCAAACCAAAGAAACCTGTTTCCTTCTGACTTTTCGATTCATATACATGCTTATCTTCTTCACACATTCAGTGTGCCAGAAATACTGGTCTACTTGCATTTCCTTGAATATGACTCTTCATCTTCTGTCTCTATGCCTTTGTACTAGCCATCCCTCACCTGTGGAACTCCATGGATCTCTCGCCTTCAAGTCTTACTACATTCCATGACTTCTTTCAGGACATTACTGAAGTCTGACCCACTTCACAAAGCTTTCTTCAGGTGCCCTATGTGATTCACGCCATCCCTTTCCTGAGTCTCTTCCCTCTACTCTGTATATATCTTGTATTTACCTAAATGCTTATATGTTATTTCTTTTGTTAGAATGTAAACTCCTTGAAGAGTTGTGGAGTTTTTTTTCTGCTTTCTTTCTATTCCTCAAACTTTAGCACAGTCTTGACACATAGGAAATCCTTAATCCATGCCTACTGACTTGAGTTGATTACATTGAGTGAGGGGGCACTAAAAACTATCTTTTTCTTCATAATCATCTACCATTAACTCTGTCATTTGAGGGTGTTGATGAGTCTGCCCGGTGTTTTTTGATGAAGCCCCTTTCTCTATGGGACTCATCTTCCTCTGCTCTACCTGTATTCAGAAAGAACTATTCCCTCTTTGATACGAATAATCCTTTGCTGACAGAACAAAGCCAGTCATAACTACAACAAGTTCACATGGAAGGCTCATGACTGATTATTTTGAAGAGTTTTTTTTTTCTGAGCACCATTTAAAAATACATTATATTAATTTCTTTTATTTCTTTCACCATTTCTCATTCTGCTGAGGATGAAGAAATAATTTACAGGCTTTTCTGTAGCCTGGAGTGTTAATGGCCTAAAGACAAAAGTACCATTGTCAACAAACATTTACCTACCTCAATGACCACTCCAACAATATCTTATTTTCCTACCTCATTTTTCTTCAAATGTTTAACAGCATTTTATAGTTTTTCCTTTGTCCTGTTTCTAGGCCAACTTTACAAGTCAATACAATTAAATTTATCACTGAACAATTGTTACTTATTTTTTAAAATGTAGCATTTATCTTCTCACTGGTCAGTATATATGATCATTGACAGTGACCTTCATTTTTACTGACCCTGTTATCATTTTACTGCCTATCCTTACTGAATGCCTTAGCACTAGAAATGATTATTTGTTCCAGATATAGACAAATTTGCTTCCTTATCTCCCATAAAACTGAATATTCTTGCCTCTGGTCAGGGAAATTTCTAAAATGAAGCTGAGTTATAGCTTATCTGTAAATTACCCCAAATGTAACCATCTCCTAACTCCACTTACATAGTACACATTCAACAGAATCACATTTCAGAGGTGATAAGTATTTCACCATCTGTCTAGTCTAGGGGCTCTTAACATTTTTTATGCTGTTCTTTCAGGAAGTAAGTAAAGCCTTCTTAGAATATTACTTTTAAATGTATAAAACAAACTCATAGCATTATAATTTTATATAAAATAAATTATATTGAAATGCAGTTGTTAAAATATGTTTTTAAAAGTTTATGGATAGCAGGCTAAACCCCATTAATCTGATTCAACCTACTCCTGAGAAAGAATCTCCTGAACAATGACTCTACCATGTGGTTATAAAGTCTGTGCTTTAAGACTTCAAGAGATAGGAAAAGCTCTGTCTCCTGAGACAGGCCATTGCATTTTGGACAGCTCTTGACAGAAAGATTTTCCTCATCCATGGATGAAATTTGCCTCTTTGTAAATCCTTTGCACCTAGATCTATCCTCTACTATTAAGCAGAATGAGTCAAATCCCATTCATTCAAATTTAATGAATGAATAAACACACGATTCATTAGGAAACATCCAACAAATATTGCAGAATTTGTTCATGGCCTTGATAGCTCCTGGCAGATAGGAGACAACATGATATAGTGGACAAAGGAATCAGCTGAGAGCCAAGATATTTGAGTGAGAATCCTGGATATGGCATGTTAAATATGCAACTCTAAGTTACTAGATTGTAGGTAGTGAGACAAAGGATGGAGTATTGGACTTGGAGTTAAGAAGACCAGAGTTTGAATTTGATATTAGATGTAGCTGTATGATCCTGGGCAATATGATTAATATATCTCAAATGCCACCTGCCACTCCTTTGCTCTTTGGGTGATCCTCATCTTCAGTTTTTTTAGACTTTATTATTCTTGGATGTGGTCAAATAACGTGAAATTACTTTCATTAAAAGGGTAAGTTTTTGTTTCAAGCATAATCTTGGGGTTCATTAAAAGAACTTTGCAATTTGCCAAAGAGAAAATGGCCTACTCTCTTCTTATTCAATAACCCAATTTGTCCCAAATATATGTATGGAAATCATACATTCATACATTTATTGTTCACATTTATTTGGAACTTTGGGTTTATTAGACACTCTTCAGTACCACCCTGAAAGATAGGCAATGTAGGTATTATCATTCACATCTTACAGATGAGAAAATAGGCTTAGGAAGGTTATAGAAGCATAGACAAAGGGTACTAACCACAGTAGTAATTGCATGAGTATTATGAGTCTTTAAGGTTTGCAAAGCATTTTGCCTATATCATTTCATTTGATCTGCACAGCAATCTCTTGCAATAGTTACTATTATTAGCCTCATTTTATGAATGAGAAAGCCATGTTTCTTTGACTATCTCCCTAGGTTTCCTGTCTGTTGTTAGGTTCTGTGGAAACATGTATGTTGAAAATGAAACTGTGTACCAAGTAGATGTGTGATCATGAGGGTATAAAATAAAGCCAGGTCTCAACAAAGGCAGAGCCATTTATCCTGTGAAACCTGTGCTGTGGGTTGAATATGAAAACTGTGTCCCATCCATCATTCCACCGACACTGTCCCACCTCCAAGACCCCATCCCCTGTGGGAGGCTGGCCCACCCCATAGCACCTATCTACATCAAACAATGGATTGTGTACTTTTCCTAGGAACAGGGATTTGTCTGTAGTCATACAATAGAGTAAATGTAACTTTTTCACCCAGAAATTATTCTGTTCCTTTGACTGAGTATATGATCATCCCATTAGTCTCACCAAGAGAACATAGTAAGCCCCAGCTGAGGCACTGACAGAGTTTTAGATGTGTCACCAGGTGCTTCTTCTTAGAAGATCCTTAACTTCTTTTTTAGACAATATCTGCAGTGCCTTAGCTTTTTTCTTTCCATTTTGGACTGGTTTCCATTGTTTTTTCTCTGCCAGTTTCAGGCATCTATCATCCTATCACTCATGGAGGTAGGGAAGTTAATGAGGGAAGGGTCAAAATATTGAATTTTGAAAATATTTTTGAGACCACTCTATGGAAAGCATCAAAGCATGTCCAGCTATGGGATTCTGGTCTTATTGCATTGGGTCTTAGGTAATCAGAATCAGAGATTGCAATGAACAAAATACTGAGACAGCACTTGATAATGACTTGTAAATTTTATGACCCAAGTGGGCTGTTTGTTCCTTTTTACCACTATAAATCTCAGGAAATTCCTGGAGAGCCTTAGCAGAGTTGGGGCAGCAATTGTAATAAGTGTCAGCAAGTGTCCAGGCAAGCTAAAGCATATTCTAAAGGTAACTGGGGCCTTTCCTTCATGCCAACCGAGTAAACATATGAAGACAGAGTCAATTTGCTTTTGTAATATTAAATATTAGGCACCAAAACACTGAAGGGTGCAGCAGAAGTCTTATTACAGCAAAATTAGATTTTAGATCCAGCTGTCGCATTGCAGCTGCCTACCACAGAGAGGTTAATCTGCCTCCTACATACATCCAGGGGCCAACCTGATACTCCAATCATAGGCAAAAGCCCCACTGGTTTCCTACCAGTGGGAGTCTGGCTTATGGAGTGACTTGACTCCAATGAGGAACAGGTTGAGACCTTAGGATTATTTTCCTCTGAATGGAAAACAATTTGAAAGTTATTAATGGAAGTTACATATGTTGCTTGCACAGAATATGCTTTGAAGGTTCTGAAGTTCCTGACTTGGGTAGAAAAATATTTGATAGAAAAAATGCTCTAAGTTAGGGATATTGATAGGGAACACAAGATTCTTAGATTTTGCAAAATTATTTAGAAGTTTCCTTGATTACCTGGAGTCTGTCATAAGCATTGTGCTAGGAAGACAAAGTGAAAGTCATCTAGGCTGATAGAGATGAAATGTATTTAAAACTGAAGCAGTTTGTTTGTCCAACAGACTGTGAGGGAAAGTTGGTGGGGCATGCTAAATAGTAAATAATAAAATCTAATTTGCTAGGGTAATTCATCTCCTGTAGAATCGACTATGTGCCAATTACTCTGCAGCAGATGGGGTGAGGAGTTCAAGCATATCAAATTCATATTGAGCAAACTCCATCTTATTCCTCCTATAAATTTATATACACTTGAAAACAGAGACCAAAATATGGTCAAGTCTTTAATTCCTTCTACCACCTCTGTTTTTACTGCCTTTCCACTAACAATCCAGCTATATCATTATCTTCCTCTCCATTCCTCCTTCCTATTGTAAATAATAGTCTACAGGTTTATACTTGGAATTCTAGAAATTCAATTCAACAAAATTTCCTTAATACCTATCACATGAGATGAATGGCATATGTAGGTAATTTAGAAACTTTTTTGATGCAGATTCATATTGGGAAAATCTTGAAACATAGGGTAATCCTAATTCACAGTATTTCTTATGTTCTTGTGCATTTCTATATAAGTATCTGATTTTCTTTCTTCTGCAATAATCAATATCCCTTTTGAGGGAGGAAAAAAAGTGATAGAGTAAGAGAGAGAAGCACAGACCTTTTCCACAACAAAGACTTGTTTAAAGAAAATTGGTCTTTCTGCACCTGTCAATATTATCAGAGGTATAGGATAGAAAAGGTGAAATCCACCATCAGGTTTCTAGATAGCTCTAAAGGACAAAAAGCTATTTAAACCATACAAAGAAGCCTGCAGACAATGCCCAAAGCCTCTACTGGGTAATGTAAATGGATGCAAGTTTATTTATTAAAGCACAGACTTTCCAGACTCTTCTAAACCTCAGCCCTACCTATACCAGAAAGATATAATTCTCTCATTTGGGTCACCTCATACAATCAGGTCAAGATGGCTCTCCTGAGCATATGTATGAATGCTTTATCCATCCTAAGTTAAATGATCCATGAAGACAAATGCAAAGAATTAATTATAAACACACACAAACAATAGAAGGTGGAAAGGGGTGGGGCCGCAAGTCCTACTTTAAGACTGACTGGGGAAAAGTAATGCATTAAGATGACTTGTCTCTTTCTTCCTTGGCATCAACAGATGCTAGGTAATGTCAGAAAGTTACACTACACAGGTTGCATGATTAAATTCATTTGCCAAATTAAAAAAAAAACTCTTATCAATAAATCTTGTGTCTATTAATACAATGCTAGGCACTGGAAGGTGAGAGAAGAGTGTAGAAAAGCTGTAAATGACATTACCCATGCCCGCAAGGTGTATTGAGCAGAATTTGAGAGGTAAGACCAATATATAGGATTTAATCATTTAATGAAATAATGAAATATTTGGTGGTACTTACTAGATGGCTCAATAAATAAATGAATAAGTTTTTACTTATTTTTTTATTGATCCATTTGCTACAGATGATATCCACAGAGTAGTAGGCACTTGGTAGGCACTTAATAGTAGTAGCACATAGTCATTCAAAATTATTTCTTTTGCTTTATATCTATTTATATACATATAAATATGTGTATTTTATTTATACATAGCCACAAAAGGAAGAGTTGTACACTAGTGAGAAGTAACCTTATCCTTAAGAATGTCACAGTCTTCTTCTCTCCAGGTATGTTGATCTTCACCCAAACAAAATTATTTTGAATAAGCTCTAAATAGAGACAGAGAACAGGTGGCACCTTGTCCCAAAAGAAATCTGAACCAGAAATCCACCTTCTTATTGGCAATTTCTATTCAATGGGCAACTAGAAAAAAAAAGAATTCTAACTGAAAATGACCATAGAGCAGCTGTGCCTGGCATGGGAACTAATTCTCTTGAATTGTAGAACTTGGACAATTTTGTTGGGTTTGCCAAGGCCCAGCATCATTCCCTAAGGACTTGTTCTACTTTTGCTAAAGCACATGGCTCAGAGAAAGGATAGGATCAATTGATTTTTCCACAGCAACAGAGGAGTGGTGATATAAGGTAGAAACAAAGATTGTATATAATTGGGGAAGAAATAGTTATAAATCTTAGCAATTGTGGCAAGTAGGTGATGTGGTAGATAGAATACTGGACATGGGGACAGGAAGATTCTTCTCTCTGAGATAAAATACTATTTCAGACACTTACTAGCTGTATGACCCTTGACAAGTCACTAAATGCTATTTGCCTCAGTTTCCTCACCTGTAAAATGAACTGGAGAAGGAAATGGCAAACCATTTCAGTATCCTTGCTAAAAAAAGTCCCAAATGGGATCATAAAGAGCCAGACATAACTGAAATAGCTTAACAACAACCACCTTAGAGATTGCTTTAATTGGGTACATATTTTTGATAGCTGGAAGATATTGATTCTCTTTGTTTTTTTAGGGAGCAAACCAAATAAAATTAAAGAGGGCAGGGAATCATTGGATGATAACCTGAAAATTGATCAGCTAAAGTAGCAGGGTAAATGGCCATGATCTTATAATATATTTGTGTCATAGACATTGTAGTGAAACTGAATGATTTCAGTTTCTTTGAGTTCCTACTGGTGTTTTGTAGTCTTTGAATTATTGTAGTTAGACTTTAGTGATTTTTAGTGATTTTAAAGAAGTAATAGGTAATCACATCCCCTTGTCTGCTTTTACTCTTTTTTTTTCTACTTTTACTTTTACATAACAATGATTGGGAGAAAGAGAATGGAACACAGTTAAAACATTGCTATAACTTGTTCATTGCAACTTTCAAGTAGTTCAAATAATAAACTAAATATGGTTTTCATCCTACAACTTTAGAATACTCAATCTGATCCAAAGCATTCTGGAAATTGATGTCATTTATCTAGCTTCCTCAGATTCATAGGCAGCAAAAGTTGCTTGTAACTAGAATAAAAAAAAGAACACTGAACAGAAGTACCTTAAATTCTTCCAAGTTTTGGGGAGCCAAACATGTTCCATAATAAAATATTTAGTACCCTTTTCACTTGATTACAACATTCTATGAAACTTGTTTGGTTATTGAAAGCACACTTTTCACAAATTCTATCAGTCATTATTCTGAGATTTAAATTACATACCTCAAATCAACAGCCTGATGGGGATGTTGTTGATTCTACTGAGGAATTTTGACATCTACCTCAACACTCCAATTTTGGCTGCTTCTTAGATTGTATGGTGCAGAGTCTCCTTGTATGCAGAATTCATATCACATTTCTCTTGATAGTATCAAATTTGACATTTATAATTTCTTATGACAAGGTCCTAGCCAGTGATACTCCCTCATTATATTTCACAGAAATTAAAGACCTAGCTTCCATTATAAATTCTCGACATAACACAGCCAATCCTCAGCAAAAGGGTCTGCGAGCTACAGGAAATACAAACCATATCTTATATATCAGTAGATGTGTGTAGACATACCAATCAATGCTGAGATTATAATATTTATGTTGATGCTTTGCTCACAGACTTCAAGAAACTTGTAGATTGTTTATTCCATTATAAGTAAAATCACATTGAAAAGAATCCTGATACTTAAAACATAGCAAAATGAAGCATGTAAAATACCTGAGCAGCTCACAGAAGCCAGTGGCCCCAAGTAAAGATATGATATGAGCAATCAGCATGACCAGAAGAGAGAAAGGTTAGAAAGAAGAGACAGCAAGTCCCTAGGAGTTAAAATTTCTTTAGAAAAAAGGATACTTGCAGAGAATTGCAGAATGTCGCTACTGTTTGCTTTAGGATATTGCTAAAAAACCTATTAATTGCTAATTAAGAAGAACTGGGAAAAGGTGTACTAGACAATGCCCAATAGGTGGGCAAATATTTTCTAAAAAGCATAAATGAGACCTTTTCACTGAAAGGAGCTTGTTCTATAATGAGCAGAGCTGTGGCTTTTTTTTGTGATAGGTAGTGGTGAGAGACAGAGAGAATTATCAGTCATGATTTTCTGCATGCATGCAGGATAAAGGTTATTTCCCAGCGAAGAATATTATACTTTCTTTGTCTTTCAGGATCGCTCAATAATTACTTCATAATATGTAGTTTGATCCCCCTGGTAGAGTAATACATGAATAAATGATAATTCACTTATTAAGTGTTCAATATATTTCAAGCATTTGTGTTAAGTGGTTAACCTATAAATAGGAAAAAAGACAGTTCTCATTCTCAGGGAACTCATAAAAAGTTCAACTATGGGACAGATGACAAGGTCAAGCAGTTCTAAGAGTACAAGGGGAGTGTAAATGGCAAGGTCCAGAGGTCTTTAGGTTACAAAAGAAAGCTAGATGACAATGCTTGGAAACTGCAGTCTATAAAGGCAGGACAAATATTATGGCTGAGGAATTAGGATATTGTGGCAAGGAATATAGGGAAGCCCAGTCTTCTATGTCACCCCAAAACAATGGAATAGTTGACTTCAGTTTTCTCCAATGTAGGTGAGAAGGTTAAAGCAATGAAGGAATACTTTTTACCTTCTGGCCTGTCAGAGAGAATGAAATGTTGTCTTTTTAGGTGGAAGAAATAGTCCAAGAAGATAAAATAAAGGAAAAAAAAATCTATGACAAGTCAGAGGCAGGAATCCAAACTAGTGTAAGGAATTTGGTATATTGACAAATACGATGAAAAGGAGGATAGGAAGAAGGAACTGTGAGGTTATTTATTTATTGGGTTTGAGGCTTTTTTATAGAGAATACATCTGTATCCTTTTGGAAGAAGCCAAAAAAAAGGGGATATATACTACAAAAAAGATATATACTACAAAAAGAGTAACATAATGTTCTCAGAAAGAAGAGAGATAATTTCCTCAGAAACTCCCTATTGAGGGACATAAAGTGGTGCTAGATCAACAAACAGTGATTAGTGGAGAGGTATTTTGTCATATTGGTAATCTATCTTGATTATGGTGGTGGAGAGATTCCCAAGGCTTGTCACATCCAATGACTAATACCCAATTCTGGCAATTATAGGGGGGAAAATTATACTGCTAAAAAGAAATTAAGTACTTTGAGTAATAATGAAATCTTGGATAAGAATCTGAACACCATAAAGGCACAGGTGATGATTTTTTAAAAATCAGTTTGCCCATTAAAAGAATAAACATCAAAAAAGAAATGAGGTTTAGAGAAATAAGTAGCTGACTAAGACAATGATATTGGAGAATAAGAACTAGATTTCTCAATTGTGGCTGATGATAAAAGAACAGTGGTTTGGGGGTCAAAGTTAAATGAATAAGGACTAAAAACACCTATACTTGCTCAAAGAATTGTAGACCTCATCAGGGGAGCTCTACAACAGTGAGTAGAAAGTGGCCTTTGTCTAGTTGCTAAGAAGTATACAGTACTATCATTAGTGTGTATGACAAGAAAGAAGAATGATCAGACAGTCACTGAACATTTCTCAAGTATGTACCAGTCACTGGGTTAAGTGCTTGGGATTAAAAAATGAAAAACAGTCCCTGCTTTCAAGAAGCTTACAATCTCATACCGGAATTGGAATTAGTACAGGATCTTGGCAGGAATTCACAGAATACACTTACTTGGAAGAATGGTTGTAAAGATAATACTCAGAAAAAGAAGTGAAGCCACAGGCTCTGGCTGTCAATGTACCATTGCAAAGAAGACTATTGGTGATGAACAATGAACACTAAAGATGCTAACAAAAGGAAATAAATAACTCATAACTACAACTGAAACTCAGGAGGGTTACTAATCACTGCAACAGGATGAAAGAAGGATGTAACTTTTTCAAAAGGAAATATTCAGGTAAAAAGTGGGGGAAAGCATTTTATATCTATGAAAATATGCACCTAGTAATAATAGATAGCATCAATATGATATTTACTATGTGCCAGGAACTATGCTATGTGCTTTACACTTATTATCTCATTTGATATCACAACAACTCCTGGGAGGTAGATGCTATTATTATTTCTATTTTACAGATAAGGAAATTAAGGTAGACAGAGGTAAGTGACTTGCCCAGGGTGATACAAGTCTATGGCCAAATTTGAAATCAGGTCTTCTTAACTCCATGCCTGACCCTCTGCCCACTGTGCCATATAGTCACAAACTCGAAGGAGAAAATGTGATTATAAGCTTTTGATTTAGGGTCAGAGAACAGAGAAGCAAGATTTACACCAGTGAGAGTATATAGCAGTCTCTCTGACCTGAAGAAGACAACGTATAATGAATTTTTGACATACAGCAGATCATAAAACCAGTCCAGAGGCCATTAATAGTTGGACTTTAAGTATCTGGACAACTGCTGAAGTTCTCTTGCTACTGAAAGAAAAGTAGCTGATAAATTATTGACTTGCCTTCTTGATAATCTCAGTTTTCATAGGAAAGACTGGGGCCCATATGGTCTGGAGTGCTGAACCTCATTCTGAATTCTGACAAGCAAGTAGAAACTAGTTGGTGAAATGGAAATGGGAAATCTTAGGAGTAAGTAAATGTACCACTTTCAGAGTTCAGTAGAGACAAGGAGGTAAATGATGAGAATAATAGATGAACCCAGGGTCCCTTAGTCAGTATGTGTCACTGGTCACTCTTTTGTCAGTTCTCAGAACTTGTTGATTCTACCTTCAAAACATCTCTCACATCTGACCCCTTCTCTCTCCTCATACAGTGGAAAGATGTTAGGTCCTAATTGCCTCTTCCCTGAGATCAAATGAGATAATAAGTGTAAAGCACTTAGCATAGTGCCTGGCACATAGTAAGCACTATATCAATGCTATCTAGTATCACCAGATGCATATTTATCCTTCTTCTTCTATTGACCATCTCTTCTTCACTCTGGGCCAGCTTTATTATAATTTTTATCTTGGCGATGTCATCAGTTCCCCTTTCTGATCTTTATACAGATCACTGCTAAATCTGTGTTTTTGACCAAATATTACTCTTAAATGTTAGTCTTGCACTCACAATTCTCAAATAGATCCACTAGGATGCTCTATAATTAATTCAGACTTAACCTACCCCCAAAGATTGCTATCAGGTGCTGAGCATACTGTCTGGAACATAGTAGGCACTTCATAAATTTTAGTTGCCTGACAGATATGTCCACATCCCCATTTCCTTAATAAGTTCTTTCTCAAAATTTCCTTTTTTTTTTTGGAAGCCCCAAGGTCTTAATCACCTAGATTCAGAAATTCAGAGTGAGTTCTATTTTCCCCATTCACAATTTTTAATCATTTCTCAGCCTTACTGTTCTGATTCTCTGATCTTTCTTTTTCCAAACCTAGACTTGGTATTTTTCCTCACTCCAACTTCTGATCTCTCTGAGCATCTCTCTAGATCCTTTTAGTCCTCTCTGTCCTCCCTTGATTTGGCTTCATATCTCTCTCTTCAGAGGCTTGACTCTTTAGGAAGCCATTAACATTCTTGGATTCCTCCATCCCTTGTCCTATTACTACTCACATCTTGAGAAACCAGATCTTGGGTACTCCTTTCATGCAATTCAATATAGTTCATCAAATGAATATTAAGTACCTAGAGTATGGGCAGCTAGGTGGCACAATAGATTTAGTGCTATGCCTGGAGTGATAAAGACTTACTTACCTTATTAGGGTCATTTCTATATTCAGACTTTTACAAACTGTGTGACCTTGGCAAGTTACTTAGCCCTCATCTATAAAATGAGCTGGAGAAGGAAATGAAGAGTTACTCAAGTATCTTTGCCACAAAAATCTCAAAATGAAGTCACAAAGATTTGGATACAACTTAAAAATGCCTTACTGGCAAAAAAGCTTAGATTCTGGGGAGAAAAAAAAACACAAAAAAAGAAGCAATCCTTGCCCTCAAAGATCTCATATTCTACTGGGAGGGTATAAAATACAGACAGATAATTAAAAGGAAGTATATATAAAGATATTAAAAATAATGTCAAATGTAAAAATCTTAGCAAAAACTAAGAAGGCTAAGGAAAGAACTTCCTTCAAATATAAAACAAGGGTCCTCAAGTGTAAAATGGGTATAATAATTGCAATTACCTCACAAATTGGTTGTGAGAATCAAACAAAATAATACTTGTCAAGTGTTTAGCACAGTGAACAGTACATAGTAGACCCTTATATAAAAGCACATTGCTTTTCTTTCCCTCTATTGCCTTTTTAGGAGGTGGTGCCTGAGTTGCTGTCTAAAGGAATCTTGGGAATGTAAGAAGTAAAAGAAAGGAGATAGTAGTGAATTCCAAATATAGAGAATCACTTGTGCAAAGATTAGAGGTGGTAGATAGAATGTCATATACAGAGAATAAATAGGATACAAAAGAAAGTAGTAAGAAATAAATCTTTGCAGGTGGGAATCGAATTGTCAAGTACTTGAAAGACTAACATGAGAAGATATATCTGATCTTCACAGCAATAGGGAGCCACTGGTAGTTTTTTTAGTAGAAGAATGAAATTAATTGTGAACTACAATAACAGCAATAATATGTGGTCATCCATTGTGAGTGACTTGACTATTATCAGCAATGCAAGGATCAAAGACAACTCCAAGAGGTTCATGAAAAAACAAAACAAAAAACCTATCTACTGCCATAGAAGAAACTGATGGAGTCAATTCAGATTGAAGCATATTATTCACCTTATTTCCTTCATGAATTTTTTTATCATATAAGTGATGTGTCTTCTTTCACAACATGTTGAGTATGGAAATATGTATTACATGACATCACATATATAATCTATAGCATATTACCTGCTCCCTTAAGAAGGGAGGAAGGGATAGAGGAAAGGAGAGAACATAGATTACAAAAGATCAGAAAATGATTATTTAAAATAGTATCTACATGTAATCTGGAAAATGTAATAAAAATAAAGATTAAAGAAAGAATGAAAAAGTTAGAGTTATCTTTTAAGTGAATCAATTTAGTACCTGTGTGGAAAGTGGTTTGGAGAGGGAAATACTAAAACCATTTGGGAGGCTATTGCAATAGTCCATGGAAGAAGTAAGTAGGACGTAACATCTTTCCACTGTAGGAGGAGAGAGATGTGAAAGATGTGTTGGAGGTAGAATCAACAAGATATGAGAATTGACCAAATATGGGGGATGACATAGAGGGAAGAGTCAAGGATGTATCCTATTGTATCCTATTATCAATGGTGACTGGGACGCAAGATTTAGATGACTAGAATATATGAGACAGAGAGAAAGAGAAAGACAGACAGAAAGACAGATAGACAGAGACAGAGAAAAAAAGAGAGAGCAGGAAGGGGGAGGGAAGGCTTTAGGATATATCTTTGTGTTACACATAATTACTAAGTAGGAGAAAGAGGATAAATCACTCCTGGAGAATCAGAAGATAGTATCAGGTAAGAGAAGAACCAAGAGAAAATAATGTCATTAAAACCAATAGATTTCTAGGTATGGTTTTTCATACCTGTAATCCCTGCCTCCAAAGAGCTGTGGCTAATGGAACTCTTGAATTCAGAAGTCCTGAGTTTCACTGAGCTAATCTTATTAGTGTCTGAACTAAGTCCTACTTTAATATGGTGAGCCCATCAATTTGCCTAAGGGGATGGGGAGGTGGGATGTGAATCAATCTAAGTTAGAAAATGAAGGGTGAAGCTCCTGTAATGCTCAAGAGGATTCTGGGCCCGTGATTTGTACCTGAACTGTCAGTGTGGGTGAGATATGGACACCTGATATTTTTTAAAAATCAAGGGAAAAGGTATCTCTCCAACATTTGGGAAATGGCTGAACAAAGTATGCTACATGTTGCTAATGGAATAATATTGTGCAATAAGAAATGATAAGCAAGGTGATTTCAGAAAAAGCTGGAAAGATCTGTGGGAACTGATCCCAAGTGAAATAAACAGAACTGGGAAAACACTGTACACAGTAACAGGAATATTTTAAGGTCGTTACCTGTGAAAACTTGGCTACTCTCAGCAATGAAATGATTTGAGACAATCCTGAAAGGCTTAGGACAGCAAATGCTATACACCTCCAAAGAAAGAACTGTTGAACTCGTCTTACACACCAGTGTATTTATGTTTTTATTTTGGGGTTTTGGCTGTGTATAAGTTTGTTCTTACAACAATGACCAATATGGAATTGTGTTTTACATGACAATAAAAAAATGAAAAAAATCAAGGAAAAAAAAGAAACTAATGGAGAAGTACACACGGGATCCAAAACACAAGAAGAAAACTGTTGTATTTAAGTGGATTAAGTGCAATAGAAATTCATATCGCTCTATAATCTCAATGTGACCCTCATTAATCCATAGCAAACATTTATATATTTTTTCAAGTGACTCGACTATTTTTTTTTCACAGACATGACTCTTAATCACTCTTCTCAAATCCCCTGTACTCCAGGCCAATATCATGAACTAAATGCCTCATCATATCATGCTAGAAATTCCACAAATATATCAAACTCCCCATGGTGAAATGGAATGGATGGTCTTTACTTTAAACCCAACTCCTGCCAAACCTGCGAATTCTTTTGAGAATACCACATTTTCTCCATTTGCCTAATTTTCTAAGTGGAGTGATCCATAATTCTTTCCTCTTCTTCATGTTCCATAGCCAGTAAGTCTTGTCAATTTTACACCAGAGTGTCCCTTCTATTACTTTTCTGCTTACATGGTTATTGCCTTAGTTCACATTCTCATCACCATCACCAGGACTCTTATATAAGCCTCTTAATTGGCCTTCCTGCTTTTAGTTTTACCTTGCTCCAATTTATCCTCAACATGGCTCCCAAAACAAATCTTCAAAAGCCTGATCATTTCACTCTCCTACTTAAAAATCTTTGATGATTTACAATTTCTTCTGAATAAAATACAAATTCCTGATACTGACACTTAAAATCATACATAATCAGGTTCAAACTTTTCAGGGCTAAAATGATAAATCAAACAGAAGTTAGTGTATTCCTTTCACTAAAGAGCTTCAAAAAACTCTGAATGACCAGGGTAACTATATTAAGGAAGTGATACTTGTTCATCTATTGGTTGAATTAGAGATCCCTTCTTGTTCCAAAATTCTAAAATCTGGTGACTCATTTCACATTACTTTCAAAAAAACATACATTAGCTTCTCACCAATTTGGACTCACAGAACTGAATTTCTGTTTTCATGCCTGTCTTCATGCTTGGAATTTATCTCTTAATTTCTGCCCCTTATTATGCACAGATTCCTTCTGTACTTAGCACTTTCCATGAAATGAGATCTTCTCTGATCTACCCCTTAAAATGTTAGTGTTGGCTTTCTTATTTCCTTCTCAAATTATTTTATTATGTTATCTTTCTATGTATTTCTGGCATCCTAAATAGAATGAAAGGTCCATGAGATGAGGGATTATCATCATTTTTAAACACTAATGTCTAGTACAGTGTCATGAACATTTTTTTTAAAATCTAGCTTTGAGATATTGCTGGCTGGAAAAAGTATTGGGCATAGAAACTCCGTCTACCAATTTAGAATGACAACTCATCATAGAATGACAACTTGGAGCTGCTCAGAGGCTCTGAGATGCCAACTAACTTCCCTATGTTTCCATAACTAGTATATGGCAGAGCCAGGATTTGAGTTCAGACCTTCTTTAGCCCATTAAGACTATTTCTTTTTCATCTTCATCATTTTGCCTCTCATCTGTGCCTTGAAAACAATGGGTCCTTAATAAATATCTGTTAAAAAAAAGTGAATGGGAGTTGTTCAAAGTTAGGAATTGACATGCTGGGTAGGTTAAAAGGGCAAATACTGCTATAACTAGAAACTAGAGTAGATAGAACATTGGACCTGAAGGCAAGAAGAACTGAGGTCAAATTTGGCCTCAAGCTCTTGCTAGCTACATGATCCTGGGCAAGTCACCACTGCTGCCTCAGTTTCACTATCTGTGAAATAGAGATAATATCACCTATGTTTCAGTTTTTTGTGAGAATGAAATGAATAATACATTTATGAAGCACTTTTTAGGCCTTAAAGTATCATATACATTTTAGCAATTTTTGTTGTTGTTAAAGGCCCCATTGGTAAAGATAACCAAGAGAAGGAGGGAAACAAATGAACCATGAGTGATACTTCATGAGTCAGGTTTGGAAGTTCAAATAAGTGAGTAGGATGAGCAGACTAAATACAAACAGAAAAGTAATATTATATTCAAGGAAGATGAATAGAGTACAAGGCCTATATGGACTTCTTGTTGAGAGATGGTACTAAGAGTAATGGCTTAAAAAAGGGGTATCTAGCCTGAGGTATTAAAAAGCTTCTTAGGGGGGCTTGAGGATATTTAGTAAACAACTTTATTATCCTATTTATGCCAATTTTATGTGGATTGTAAACCTTAAAATTTCTTAGACTTATAAATGTTGGAAATTTCACCATTGGGAAATTTCATACTTGAAGAATTTTCTACTGATAGCGGGAACTCTATTGGGAATGTGAACCCCATTGGCATGGGAGGTTCCTCCTCCTCCCTTCTTAAGATTACTTTAGGACAGAAACCTTTTGCTGAACAATGGAAAGGGCTTTGACCTATGCTTAAACATAGAACAGGGAGTTCTTTGAGTCATGATTGATTTTAGAATTAATACAATAGAGATACTTGGAATGACAGAATACAATCTCCACCCTACTCAGAGTAAAAGGATTTCGGAAGGGCTGCAGCAAAGGATCAAGATTTAATTATTTGAGAATATGACCTTCAACAGACATGTGCAAAGCCACAGACCTCTGGGCGGTCCTGGGTTAAGCTAGAGCCACCATTGGCACAGGGAAGACATGGACAGTGATTGGTAGATGTGAGAACTGAGGGGAGGGAACTTAGATGGTTTCCTTAAAGATAGCGAGGTCTGAGGACTGGAGTGGTTGGAGAGGTTTTACTCTGAGAGGTTGTGCTCTGAGAAGCTTGCTCTGAAGGAAGCTGGAGGTGGAGGCCCCTGAGACTGTTTCTCCATTTTGGTCACGTGAGTGATAGGGACTGATCTCTTCTCTTTGCCTTAGCTATCTAAGGGCTTGGGCCTTTTGGCCCAGCCTAAACAGAAGGGGTATTTAAGCCCTATTCCCTTCTCTCCCCTTTCTCTCTCCCTCTCTCTCTCTCTCTCTCTCTCTCTCTCTCTCTCTCTCTCTCTCTCTCTCTCTCTCTCTCTCTCTCTCTCTCTCTCTCTCCCCCTCTCTCTCTCTAATACCTTTCTTCCTCCTGTTTGTAATTAAACTCCATAAAAGATTGACTGCTGACTTGAGTTTTCATTTAGGAATTACATAGCTGAATTCCTTGGCGACCTTAAATTAATATATATCAGTCTTTTAAAGTGATTTCCATGTCACAGTATAAATATGGGAATCTTTAGAATTAATTTCATACTGAATAGTATGGAAAGTTATTGAATGCCAAAGGTTACAGTCACCAAAAAAAGCATTGGTAATTGCTGGTCTGGAAACAATAATGGGGAGCAAGAAGAAAGATGACTTTTTTCCCCAAAAGTTTCTAATAGCAATAGTAGAATTAGCTTCCATGGGGCAAGATTGCAAGGCGGGAAAACGCCATCTGGGAAAAGTGTATTTACAGATGGAACTGGGAGTGATCACCAAATAAGAAGAAGGCAAATAAAGCCAATATTTCTAGAGAGTACACATATATTTATCCTCTGCTAAGTTAGGTGATGACATGGGATTTAGCAGCAAAAAGCTTCAGTTCACTTATATTCCTATTCTTTGCATGATGATGGCATGTTATAAAAGCTAAATTCTTAGATAACTCTGATTCAGGGTTGGACTGCTAGCAATATGACATAATAGGGAAAAAAACCTCATAGGAATCCTGGTTATAAAACCTAGATTCTAGCTCTGATTCAATGAATAGTTACTTTTTTTTATCTTGGGCAAATTACTTCATCCCTTGCAGCTTGTATAATTGAAAATCTGTTACCCTAGAAAAAGAACTACATTTCCTGGGAGTGGCAGGAAGGAAGTGCTAGTCACAAGATCCAACTGCCACTCTTAGTTGCCCCTTCCCCCACCAACTGTCAGTCTAGTTTCCTTTCCACACTGGGAGCCCACTGACTTCTTGTCATTACATACTTCCTGTAGACAGAGGATATTAGTGAATGAATGGGCAGTCCTCTTGTGGCAATTTGGCATGATGACATAGAGGTTGGTGGCGGTGGTAAGCTAAGCCCAGGGATTTTAAATGGGTTGATTAGCCATGGGAACATGGTCTTTATTTTGTATCCTCTGTTCCTTTATTTCTAATGATCATTAATAAATCCCTTAAAACATAACATTTTAAAATTTGAGATTTAATTTTAACTTTTACATTGATGGCAACCACTAGTCAGAGAACATATCAATTTTTTAAGATAGCCTAGATACATTTTTAAGCTACTTTTCTCTTGCCAAGGCTTTTCGCCCACCCCACCTACGCACCCACCCTCGCAAACTCTGAGAGAACTCTGAACACTCTTTGGAGCTACTGCCTTTTTCTTTCCCTACTTTTTGCCTGCTTGCTCTCTTTATTGACTGGGCTATTTTTAGCCAGGGGACTCTTGACTAAGAGAAGATAAGTCACTTCTCTTGCCCATCTGCTTGAGTTCATGTTCCTCAGTTCCTTGTTGCTGCCTCTGGTGTTGCTGCTGCTGATACCACCTGCTCCTGCTCCTGTTCCTACTCCTAAATCCTCCTCCTGATCTCTGGCCCCAACCCTGACTGTTATTGTTGGTCCCGCTGAGCTGCTAGTAGCTGCTGATGTATCTTTGAACTCACAAACTTGGAGCAGATCTCCAGCAACTAGTAGAAACTGGGGTGTATTTTCCTTAGGCAATGATTAGCCTCCTAACTCCCTCTACAAATGGCTGGGGAAACTAACATTTTTACTTCAGGGGAGAAGGGAAGCAGTAAGTTAGTCTTCCAAACAGGAGGTAAATTACAAGCACAATATACTCTTTGAAAGTGCAGTACCTTGCCTATTTCAAACAGCTTCTACCATTCATGAGTGCACGGATCTTTTCACTTATCTTGCCTGAGATTCAGGGGAGAAATTAATCTCTCTACAACCCTTTGCCACATGGGCCTGCTCAGTCTCTAAGATTCATCCAGTTTGAGATTCTTCAAATCCATGTTCTCCCTTGCTATGGGAAATACCACAGTCCTGACAAAAGGAATCTGAACCGATAGACAAAGGAACTTTAGAGACTGGAGGTGAAAAATTTAAGCTTCTTCAGACGAATGTTTTATGAAAGTCTCTGTATTTTATTGTATTTTGCTGATTATCTGCTTTAAGATTTAACTTTGTTGTTTTAAGTTCATATATTAATGTAGTCAATGCTATTCTGTTACATTGAATCAGTTTAATCTACTGTGTTTTAACTGTTAGTTATATTCTGTTACCTTTTCCCATATAACTATACTGAACAAATACTATTGAATAAACCCATAAAACCAGTTTTTTCTTCCATTTTGCCTTTGTAAATTGTCACATAGAGGATGGATGGACTTCATCAAAATTGGTTACAATTGAATAACAACCTTTGGAAAATTGAATGAGCTAAATATCTTAAATTGATTTTAAGGTTTCTTTAGACATTATTATTAGATTTTTTTCTTTTATCAACTCTGACTGATAATTTTGAGTTATTTGTAACAAGTGGTAAATGGTCCATTTTAGTAGCTGAAGTGAAGCACTATTATAATCCCCACCTCCCACATTTGTAAAAATGTGAATGGATGAGACATAACAGTCTCATATCAAAGCAGCTGGGAAGTTGATCCTAGGGCATGGTACCCCTGGATGGCTCCCAAGAGGGAGCATCTCTCTTTTGTAACTCTGGCTCATTCTGCCCTTTCACCAGAAGGATCTAGATTCTTGATGACATTTTAGACTCAAAATCAACAGTACAGAAGTTTTGTTTTTTTCTAGACTCCTCTGCCACATTTTTGTAATGATGGCAGTAATAGACTTATGTATATATTACTACACCTGAAAAACTTGTGACAAGTATCCATTAGTTTTAAATGTCATATTGGAGACTCATGTGAAGCCTAAAGATAATGGATTTGTTTGCTATTGTCATTAAATTGGCTATTATAACTTTGGGGATTTTCATACTTCTTGAATGTGCATTACATGTTGCATTACTGTTCTTTATTTTTAAAAAACTGTTACTTTGTGAAAATCATTTGCCCTCACAGTGAATCATGGCCAGGTTGGAAGGAGGACATGGATATAATTTTTTTGGTGAGAAACCTTTGTATTCTACCTTTCCTTAGCTGACACAGTGTGTCAATGATTCTAAGCTATACATTTTGAATTTTAAAATCTTTTTATTATTGTTTTTCTTTGATGTGCAATATAGTATGAGTTTTATTTTTCTCTCCTTTTTATATTTGAAACATGTTTCAACAGCATTGAGAATATATTTATTTGATTTTTTAATTTTGCAGTAATACAAGTTTAAAATAAATTTGCCCAAATGTCAATGCATACCCCCAAAAAACTTTAGACTATAAAAATAATGCCAGTGATTATTTTAAAAAATATGAGAATTTGCTTAATGATTCTGTCTGATTCCAGGACAAGAGAATACAAAAAGATCCATTGCACAGTGTCAAAGAAACACAAAGCTAAACTGCATAGAACCAATCCAGCACAAGGTCAAAGAGACCAACCGATCCCAATGGGATTGATGAAATTTTGAACCAAGACAAGAGGACCTGAACTTGTTTAGGGTTTGAGGTTGTGGCTTTTTTGATTTATGTCAAAGGCAGGTTTTCCTTGTCCCATATTCTACCAAGTATCTCAAATTTGACTCCTACCTGGCTTCTATAATCTAGTCCCTATTCTGTCTTTCATTGTGTGGCAAAACTTTCTGTAGCCCTGGCTGCTGATTGGGAAAGGTGCATAATCACATAAATTACTTTAATTGACCCTGATTCAAGGTTTGAGGAAGGATGAAAGTGTTTGGAAGAAATATCATGCACAGAGAGAAAGTTAATTGATGAGAGGCATAGTAGGATTGCCTAGTAACACTGAGTGCCTAGTTGAGGTTATGTAATATAATAGGTTTATTCAGCTTTACTTAAATGTTTTACACACAAGACTTTGATAGTCTATATTTCATCCAGAAATTCAGTGAATCTGTTGCCCTAAAAAGAACTACATTTCCCAGGAGCCCACTGAGTTCCTGCCATTGTGTACATCCTGTAGACAGAGGATATTAGCAAATGGGTGGTCCTCTTTGGGCTCTTTGGCATGATGACATTGAGCTTAGTGGTGGTGGTAAGCTAAGGGTGGGAATTTTAAAGGGGTTAATCAGCCATGGGCACATGGTCTTTATTTTGTATCCTCTTTATTCCTTTATTTCTAATGATCATTAATAAAGCCCTTTAAATATAAAATTTTAATATTTGAGACTTAATTTTAACTTTTACAGGCTCATGTTTGTGATATGGAAAATCATGGTGTTGAGATAAATATCATCTAAGGTCCCACTCATTCAACCAACATTTATTAAGCTTCTATTATAAATTAAAGCATAATGTGCAACACTGTGGATACAAAAATTAATGAGACAGTGCTCAAGAGTATGCAATGTAGTAAAAGTGTGAGATACAAATAAACATTAATAAATATAAGGCAGTATGAAATGAGCACATAGGCAAAATGAAATAGAACAAAATGAGAGTTTAGAGAGAGAAAATCTTCATCTGGCTAGAGGATCAGGAAAGGTTTTTTGAAGGAGCAAACATTTGAGTGTGGCTCAAACATAAAATGTATCTGTATTCCTGGGTTTGCCAAAGAAAAAGATCACTAAAGAGAGAGATTAAAAATAAATGAAAGGGTAAACACAACAGAAGAGACAATATGTTGGAGGAGACAGGTAAAATGGGATGACACAAACAAATAGAAAGATCAGGTTTTGAGAGGAGTAAGGTCACTTTATCATGTAAAAGGGAAGAGGGGAGAGTCAGTGTCAGAAGACATCTAAGTGCTGGGAAATGAGGAAATGGGAAGAAGAGGAAGTTTACAGTTGATGGACATAATTTTTCTGTAAAATAAGAAGCAAGGTTCTCATCTGAAAGTGCAGAAAGGAGGAGTCATAGAAGGTTTGAGGAAGGATGAAAGTGTTTGGAAGAAATATCATGCACAGAGGGAAAGTTAATTGATGAGAGGCATAGTAGGATTGCCTAGCAACACTGAGTGCCTAGTTGAGGTTATGTAATATAAATCTATAGTGGATCCAGTCATAATGGTTGCAAGATTTTCTCTTCATTCAGCAGCTTATATATAGGCACAAAGTTGATGAATAGTGGTAAAGATTAATGGTTGAGGTTTTGCTAGGAACAACTGGTGATATGATAGGGAGGGCAAGGGATTGCAGACAGCAGTCCAGTATAGAGTTGAATTGATTCACCAAAGAGTTAAGATGGGGAGAAGATCGATTGTCTAGTGCAAGGGAGATGACCTAGGAGAGAAATGAATTCTCAAGGGTTAGAGGTCATGGTGTAGATGAAGAATAGGCTTATGTAAAGAAGGCAGAAGGAGAGGTATAAAGACAATACATACAAAGGCAAAAATACATATACATTAGGTATAAAGGCAATGGATAATGAAATTTTGAATTCTTGAACTAGGAAGTGGTATATTTGTCGGCGATGGCAAGTTGAAGGGTATGACCATCTTTGCATGTGGCTGGGGTAGGGTAGAGGAGTATTTGAGAGAAAATCAAAATGCATGTTGAAGTCTCAAAGTCTGAGGACAGGAGTTGGAAAGGAGAGAAAATTCCAAGTCAGGAATTAAACTCATTGAGGAAGGAAGAGGAGTGATCTGAGATTCTATAGCTAGGATGGTCTTGACTAGGTGGCAGAAACTCCCCTCAAACAATGTAGAAATGACAACTCATCTATAACTTATTTTTAGAGAGTTGCTTGGGGGATCTGAGAAGTCAACTTGCCTATATTTCTATAACTAGTACATGTCAAAGTCAGGACTTGACCCTCAATGGAAGAGAAGTTACTGAGTGATGAAGGAAGGGACCTGGGAGTGGCAATGTGGGAACAAGAGGTATTCCATGTTATGAGCCCTGAGCACTGAGCCAGGGAGACAGAATAAAGGTGCAGCCAATATTGGGCAAGGATGATCAGGGAGAATGTGTCTTTAGGGAAAAGCTAGGTTTCAGCAAGAGTTACTAAATGGAATGAGTGGAAAAGGAATAAATTTAAGATAAAGGGAAGATGATTTCCCATTGAACAGGCATTCCAGAAGGCAGAGTGGAAAGGCTAGGTGGAATTAGAATGAAACTTTGGGATGGAAGGTTGAGGGGCATGGGAATGAGGAACTTAGTGGCAGGGGGTATGGAGTATGGTTTGGAAGATGATTTAGAGGAGTTTAGAGTCACTGAACATTAAGGATATGGCCAGCTTTGAGAATCTTCATCATTGAGTGGAGGATGTCACTGCTCTATACTCACAGATAGGTACAATAGGAGAAAAGGGGCCGCAAATGAAAGGGAGGGTTCTTCTTTGCACTGGAAGTTCTCCATATGCCAGTTGGGCAGACTGACAGCAGGAGGTGGAAAATGCTTTGTCCTAGTACATATGGAAGTGATTGCTTTGAGGTAGAAGAAAGATGCCCAGACTGGCCCCAACCAGCCTTTCCTCAGGAAATATGCTCTGCCAATTAGGAGGTGGAAGGCTCTCATGTGGTCTGAAGTCTTCTTGGCAGGAGAAGGCAACTATGAGAAGACAGTAGAAAGTACCCTGCCTGGTTCATCCATAGCAACCTTTCGCAGTAGTCAGGCTGAGCCAGGCAGAAGAGAAAATACCTGGGGTAAAAGAACACACATAGTCTGAAGTCTTCTCAAATATATCTCTTACATATTCCCAAAAAGAATGTATGTTCATATATCTCTTCTGAATTATAGCCAATTAGAGTTCACAAGGATCTTTCAGATCAATGTCAAATCCACTCATTCGACAGACAAAGAAATAAAGTCTGAAGGAGATGACAAAACTTGTCCAAGATCACTTGAATTATAAGTGACAGAACCCAAACTTGTATCCAGATCTTTTAACTCATAGTGCCTTCTTGCCCTTTATTTCTAATGGGGCTGCTGTGAGGATCCATGGAAGGGACATTTAAGGTGGATATAACATTTCATGACCCTATTTATGTTTTTCTTGGCAATTATACTGGAGTGGCTGCAATATCCTTCTCCAGTTCATTTTACATTTGAAGATCAAAACTGAGGCAAACAGGGACAAGTGACTAGTTCAGGGTCACACAGCTAATAAACTGTATTTTGGGGGAAACAAATGAAAAAGGAATACATTTGGGGCATACAGTTGGATGGATTGTCCATTGAGTTAATCCAACAAGGCATGCATCTGTGACAAACTGTAAATAAGGAAGAGGTTGGACACATAAGTTAATAAAGGGGGATAGGGCTGGATCACTTTTGGGAAATTGTGCTGTGCACTCAAGGATCCCAAGTATCTTTCCTTGCTACAAAAGCAGATGTTAAAATATCCATATTCTCCCAATGATGTTCCTAGGAAATGTCAGTGGAAAGACAAATGGTAAGTGTAAGCAGGCTGTGAAGTGTTGTCAATAGTAATGAGAATATGGGGAGTGGGATAAAAGATACCAGTGAATACACCTTTGACTGGAAGAAGAGGTGCCCTGATCATGTATTTAGAGTGAAGAATAACAGAAGGCTACCTTGAGTGTTTCACTAGGATTCCTGTAATATTAAAAGAATCATATAATATTTTCAGTCTTTCTAATAGTTCTTACCTGGAGGATTGATAAATAAGCATTGTGCATGATGAGAAGATACACACATGGGATCTAGACTGGGGGGCAGTAGTGTCAGCATCAATGAGATTAGGAATTCATAGAACTATCCATTTTAAACGGTGAGAAACAACTCATGGGGATAACACTGATGATTTGATGAGAGGTGTAAAGCTCTTTTTATCCACTCATAAAATCCCTCACTTCATTTTGTCACTGTGTGTGGCATAAGAGATTTATGGAGGATAAAAGCATCCTCTTTTTTAAAAAGTCAATTCCTTTGGACGGCTTGAGGAGACAGAAGGTGTTTCTACCTTTCTGTGAAGAGCAAACCAAATGAAGAATGTGTCTATGCCTGGAAGCTGGGGGTAGGGCAGTGATGGAGGAGGATAAGAAGGAGATAGAATCTTGGAACCTTGAATGCTCACTCACTACAGTGGCAGACCAGGGTAGGCCAACCAAACAGTAGAGAACAATGAACGCCTATGATCAGAGCAAGTGGAAGAAGGTCTAAGAAGTTGAAAGGGAAACATGAAAAGAGGGGCCAAAAGGCATTTATCTGCTTTGGGGTTTTGTCTGTTGTTGAATGACCGAGGTAGGAAAAAGTGTATCATAGACATAAGAAGCAGTCAACCTGAAACAAAATATAAAACAAAATTAAAAACTCAACTGGGGTTATATTAAAAAAAAATCAATGAGATAACTACTCATCACTTGTGTTGAACAAAGTGACCATAGGATGGAATTTTATCTCAGAATTTCATGGAATCTTGTGGCATCTCTGGAACAGCTTATTTTCAAGGTATAAATGCAGGTAGTTGAACAAGTATTTCTTGGGGAATCTCAGGATTGAAAAGTGGTTGCTACCAGGCTATTTTACTTGGCTAATATAAGATGCTTCCATTTTGCACCCCATCCTTTTTCCTTTCCCTTCCACAGCTAGGCTCTCACTATTGCCAGGAGAAAAAGCTCAGGAAACAACTTTAATTTGACAGGTAGACGAGTAACTGTTCCAAACAAGTTAATATTCCGAGAGAAGAAGGTAGGATCAAAGAAGGTCTAGTCCTCTGATGCAGAGTTAGGGGTTACGGGAAATAACATTTTGGAGGCTCAATTTATTGAGCTACTTCTATTTGCATATTGCATGCCCAAATGCAGTGTAATACAAAGAGCTCAAAAAGGCAAAACAAAAAATAAGTACATATTAGTGGTAGACACAAAGGACCATCCCTCCAGTCCTAAGGGTGTTTATTCTATAGCAAAGAATCAATTGGGACAATTCCATCTGTATTATATTATCAGCATCATTAGCTTTCTCCTCTTATTCCTCATCAAAATTGCTTGTTTAAAAAACAGAAATGCATTGGACTAGATAGGAGGTTGCTGATCATCTCTATAAGAAAGTTGATGCTTAAAATGGAATATTTACCTTTCTTGATGTCTCAACACTAAAAACCTGATCTGATGACAAGAAAGAATATATTTTTCTAAAAAGAATAAATTGGTGGGTCTTCAAATATGCAGAAAATAGACATGTGGGTTGACTAGAACAACTAAACCACTTTTTTTTCTCTCCCATTGCCTTTATGGAGTATGTTTTGTGGCATTCTGGTGCCCTCTTGTGTCTTTTTGAGGTATAGTAACACATGGAAAACTATTTGGCATCGAATCAATCCAGAATCACAAAACAGTCCCATTTCTGGTCAGGGTTTGAAAGAAAATGGATAATGTCTGAGATAAAATGAAACCTGAGCTTTAGCAGGACACAGATATTTCCTTTTCTATATGGTTTTGAAGCTCATCGCCACTATACTTATAGTCCAAATTATTTAGATACGTATCAAGTATCTCCTATATATATATAGGATTGGGAAGAAACATATAAAAATAAAGACACTGGAAAATATGGGGAAAACTAGCTAAAATGAGGTTGCATGGTTGATGTCTATTAATTAATTCTTAACTGGGTTTTTTTTTAAATTTCCTTTAGCTCATTTAAAATTCCCCTGATAACAGTTTTTTTCTCTCCTTACCTTAAATGAAACCTGACTTTCCTCTGACAATATCTTTTACATTCTTCTACTATTGCCATCACAGAGGACCAAGAGACTACCATGAATTCAGGAAGAGAGCTCTGAACACTTCTTATTTTCCCTCAAAACTTTCAACTGTATTCATCTGTGTTCTGTCAATAAAATAAATCCACATCATTGAATTCTTCCAATTTCTCCCAATTTTTGCTATTGACACCATATGGTGCTGACATTATGTCCTCAGCTTTTATAAATGACTAATTCCCAATCTTCTGCTCTACTCTATATACTACAATATTCCTTGGAAAATCCTAAATTCTTATTGCCAACCCTTCTAACATGCTTTTCACTGAATTTCTTCAGCTCTGCCTCTTCAGCTGTGAAAGACTATAAGACATTCTTCCAAGTTCTTTGAGACACTAGCATGTTGCACCAGAGATATGACTGTAGAACAGAACACTATATAAACTATAACAAAAATCCTGAGCTAAAAATTCCATTCTCTAGCTATAACCTTTTGTCCTTATACTTTTGCTTTTGCAATCTAACATTACCACTTTTCTCTAATTCTGAAAACTATATGCTCTACTTTCTACTATTCTCCTCATGTACATTCTCCACTTAACTTTACCTGCCTCTTTTCTAATCTAATCTAATCTAATCTAATCCAATATTAGACTCTTTTATTAATTTACTAGTTTGGTGTCTCTAATAATTTCACTAGTCACTTATAATTTTCCTTATCCCTTATGTTTTTATGATCTTCCAATCAAAAAACTTTGAAAATAGCCAAAATTCCATAAGATCACTGGTCAAATGAATTTATATATTGAGAAATATTCTTGCAAAGATATGACTCACTTGTCAGGTCACTTTAAATTGATCATTTAAAGGCTACAAATTTAAAAAATCTCAAATCATATAATATAGCATTCTTTTCTAGTTCATTAATATTCTCTAGATATATAATGAATGCTTAATAAAGGTTTGTTGAATGAATAAATGAATGAAAGGATTCTGAAGGACAATATATCTATTGGAAGGAGCATATGATCTTCTCTATGTATATGTCTAAACATGTTACTCTTCTGCTTAAAACCCATCAGTCATTATTGATTAAAGTTCAAAGTTTTAACTGAAGATTGAAAGCCTTTCCACTCACTGGGAGTCCACTGCCTTTTTAGTGTTATATCATAATTTCTCTTTCCACGTCCTTTAAGTCAAATTGAATGTTTTCTTCACTTTCTAACCACTATGATTTTGTTCATACTCTTTCCTATGCCTAGAACCCCTTCTTCCTACTGAATTCCCTCCAACAAACTAATTTCAAACCTCACTTCTTCTGTGAAGTTTTCCCTGATTAGTCAGTTGGTACATTTCAATCTTTTTTTGTATGTTGGGAAAATCTTATACCCCTCTTCCATGCTTATCATGTATGATTTTGTTTTATAGTTTAATATATGTGTGCCATATACCACTACTAAATGGTAAACTCCATAACGAAAGAGTCCATGTCTTATCTAAATTATATATTACTCCATAATTATATTTCCTATAAATTGGATTTTATTCCATAGTACAGGGCTTTGTATAAAGCAATATTTGATAAAATGTGTTGAATAGTATTTCACTATCCTCTAAAACAGATGTTTTTAAACTTTTGTGTTTATGGAAACCTTGAAATGTAGGCATCAAAAGATTAAAAAATTACTTTATGCACCCCTGATTAAGTAAGAACTTCTCCAATTCTAAGAAAATAATTATTGAAGTGATTTAAAATAAAATTATAGCTCTGGCCAAAAGCTCAGCCAAATTAGCTTGTTATTTTCAAAATCACTCAGTCATAACAGACTAATCTGTAAGTAAATTTGAGAAACATTATTGCAATTTAAGAATAAAAATAAATGTGTTGAGGTTTTGGAAATTATTCCTTACTTTCTGTGGGACTTTGAAAGTTACTTGAACTTTCCAAGCCTCAGTTTCTCATCCATAAATGTCTTCTTGAGCTACCTTAGAGGAGTTGGGGTGAGGATCAAATTACACACACACACACACACACACACACACACACACACACACACACACACACACGTACAAATATGTGTGCCTAATAGGTACACACATATATATGCATCTATATGGTAGTTCACTTATTTTCTGTCATGTGTGACTCTTTGTCACCTCATTGGGTCTAGCTCATTTTACAGATGAGGAAACTGAGATAAGCAGGGTTAAGTGACATTGCCTAAAGTCATATAACTGGTAAGTGTCTGAGGCTAGATTTGAACTGGAGATGAATCTTCCTAATGCTAGGTCAGGCACTCTATCCACTATACCACCTAGCTTCCCCCAAAATATATGTATGTGAAATAAATCTGCTTTATAAACCGAAAAGTGTTTTACAAATGTAAGTTAATGTCATCACATTTTTGTATTAGTTTGTGTGGTGATACATACATTCTCTGCTTTATAAGTATAAAGCATTATTATAATAAAGGATATTATAAAAAGAAAATAGTGGGATTGAGAAAGTTGCTTTCCATTTTAGATTACTGCTACCAGTTGTTCTCTTCATCATTAAAGGTAGTATAAATGTGATGATGATATTAACTATTGTATAAAGAAATGCAACAGACTTATGAGAGAAATTCTTATCTTTCTTCTTCCCATTATGATAATGTATTGAAATGAATTATCTACCCTTTGTTTCCTGAACACACTTGAAATCAGTGACATACTTGGGGTTTTTCATGTAGTGTGTAGGCATGAATTTAAAGTGTTTTTCTATATGAAGCCAGATGATTTATTTGAACTCAAACCTAGAGTTTTGACCAATGGTGCAGTCTTTTAAGCTGATTACTAAATTGATTACTTTGCTATGGTTAACAGTGTGGTCAGTTTCTGCATAAATAATTGCTGGACTTCATTCTACTATAAATGAATGAATTCTGTAATAAGAACTATGTTGGTCTAATGATTGAAATTTAATAAGGATAATGAAGATATGCAACTTAAAAGGGATAATATAAATAAAGTCTTAAAATTTGGATTAAGATACCAATTTTATGAATATAAGATAGGAGAAATTGGAATATAAAGAAGTTCTGAAACCATTTGAGGGATTCATTTAATAGAAAACTCATCATAATTGATTATTGTGATATAGCAATATATATATATATATATATATACGCGTGTGTGTGTATATACATATATAGGATATTAGACTGCTTGAAATAAGGCATAAAATCCAGGAAGGAGGTGATGTTCCCTGTGTCCTCTCCCCATATCATGCATCTATATTAGTACATTCAATTCTGAATGAAATGATTTAGGAAAGACATTAATAAGTCAGTATATATACAGGAGATGACTATCAGGAGATTATAGTTCTTGAGATCATAAGGGGAAAAACTGAAGGAAATGAGGATATTTAGGTTGGAAGAAATGACTAGAGAGGCATGTTAGCTATCATCAATTATTTGAAAGGCTGTCACATGGAATAAAGTTTAGACTTTTATTAACTTCCCCCCCTTTCTCTCCCTCTCTCTCTCCCTCTCTCTCTCTCCCCCTTGCCCCCAACCTCTCTCCCTCTCTCTCCCTCTCTCCCTCTCTCTCTCTCCCTCTCTCCCTCTCTCTCTCTCTCTCTCTCTCTCTCTCTCTCTCTCTCTCTCTCTCTCTCTCTCTCTCTCTCTCTCTCTCTCTCTCTCTCTCTCCCTCTCTCTCTCTCTCCACCAGAGGGCAGAATTAGCACTAGAAGTAAGTTGGAGAAATGTAAGTTTAGGTTTGAAATAACAGATGTAAACAAATAAAAACAAACAAAATACTTCTTAATGAATTGGAGCTATCATGAAGTTAAATGGGTTGCTTTGGAAAATTTCCTTTAACTGAGATCATTAAGCAAAGGCTGTATGGTCACTTGTATATTAGGTTTTAGGAGGAGTGGGATTCTAGATTAAATACTGGATTCTGGTTGCACTAGAAGGCTTGTGATACCCCTTCCCATTCTAGGTTCTATAAGCTGGGAACTCATAAATTTCCTTTCTATTAACCCCTTATGACAAGTCATTTTTAAGGTGTCAATCCATAGCGTGTTAGCTTGTGAGGTCAATCAGTGAAATTTCCAGCCTTTTAGCTCTTACAATGGGTCTGGATATAATCCTTTCTTTGGGAGATTTGTTACCTCTCATCAGTTGGGGATGAATCAGTTCAAAATGTTGTGGGAGGGGCGAACCAATATTTTGCATAAAGATTTCCCTTCTCATCTTCTGTTTTTTGGCAAAAATTTGATAGTGTAGTGTGGTACCTAGAAGAAGCTGTGCTTGGACTTTCTCCAACCCTCCAGGACTGACTATTCCTCATCCCTGAGATGGCAGCCACTAGAATACTATTGAAGTATTAATAATTTCAGGTCCCTTAATTTTGTGATAACTCTGAAGAGATAATTGAAAGTACACCTGCCATTTGTACATGTTCTCAACCATAAA